>NC_084798.1:204799480-205161980 GCF_963169125.1 Humulus lupulus
GAGTATCAAGCAACCAAGTAGTTCGTCTTATACTGATCAAGCTATTGTGACAAGTTCAGAATCAATTAAATCGTGGTATAGGAGTAAGTCAAGGGGAAATTATGATGGCAGATGAGATAAGTGCAGCCAATCATGTTCTTGGAGAGAAGTTGAATGTTATTATTGTCACAAAAATAGACATGTTAGGAGGAATTGTGAAAAATTGACTAGTCATCTTGAAGCGATGAGAAATCAAGAATACAAAGAGACTTCAGATTCCACTAATGTTATTAGTGCAAGTTTTGAAAGTGATACTAATTTTCTTTCAATTCTTATTGATGAAAATTTTTCTGACTCTTGGATTTTAGATTCTTGTTTTTCAATTCACATGTGCCCATATATGGAGTATTTTGATATATATAAGGCATGCGATTGTTGTATTGTTTTGGTGGCTAATGATTCTAGCTCTAAAGTTATTGGAATGTGAATTGTTAATAAGGTGAAGATGTTTGATGGTGATGTTAGAACATTGGTTGATATAAGACATCTTCCTATCTTGAGGAGGAGCTTAATCTCTCTAGGAGCCTTTGACACTCTAGGTTGTGACTATTCTGCAAAAGATGGTGTAATGACTATTAAGAAATGTGCCTTGGTAGTCATGAATGGTCATATGAGCGAAATTTGTATAAACTAGATGGGAAGACTCTTTTAGGTGGAGCTGTGATGGTGGAGCTAAGTCATAAAATATCATCATATATTGTTGTAAGAGTGAAATAATGCAATAGTGTGGTGAAGACTCCAACCGTAGTCAAAGGTTGTTTGAAGAAAGAAGACATACACTCATAAGAAGAGTGAGACATTGAACTCAATGCATGTTTACTCTTATATATTAATTGTTTGAGTTTTAGAGAATTTGAGTCTATGTGGAGATTGTTGAGTATTGACTCATATATTATAATGGTTTTATATTTATAAAGTTTTATTTTAGGTAATTACTAATTTGTGTAAAATGAATGACTTGATGGGCAAGTTTTCTTGGTGCCCAAGCTTTGCTACTCTATAAATATGTATTTTGTGTATGGAGAGTGTGAGAGTGGGTTTTGAAGAGAAAAGTAAGAGTGGGTTTGAAGTGTCGAGAGTGTGAGTGGGAGTTTGAAGAGTGAAGAAGCAAATTGTGTATTGGGTGGAGAGATTGAGATAACGTTTCAATATATGTTATGTTGAAGTTTGAAGTGAAATAGATCTCTCTTTGTAGGTTTGGAAATTTACCAAACTGAATAATTTTTTTTGTTTCTTATTATTTTGTTGCACTTGGAAAGTTTGTCTTTTATCCCAACATACCTAGTGATGTGACATATATTTTAAACCACACATAAAAATATTGTAATCACACCCTAATAAATTTGAATAATTTAAAACATATATCATATTATTGTGTGCATTTTCTTAGTGGAGATTTGTATTTTAATTCCACCTATTAAAGCAATTTAATCTCATAGTATTTATGATAGTGTAAAAATTTATATAAAAAGTTGTTGAATATTGAACTTATCTGACATATATTAATTTTGATATATATATATATTAATTTTGATAAATATTATTGAAGAAATATATTAATATACTAGGTGCAAACAACGTGCAATGCACATTTTGCTTAGTTTTATTTAGAAAATTTATTAATTATTTTTTATAACTGTCATATAAATTTTAAATAAATAAACAATATTATATATAAAGGAATGTCATAAATATATTAAAAGAAAAATTAAATCAAAACATTGTTTATGTTTTTTTAAAATAATACGATAACTTTTTAGATAAAAAAAACTACCATATTTAAGGTATAAAAGTATTTTGCAAATCATATCTCAATGATTGGAGAATTTTTTTTTTATTCTTGATAGAAGATAATGTTACTCTAATTTCTTATTTAGTTATATAGTCATATTATTTGTACACACGCGACACTTATATATAATATATTTATTATGTATTATATATTATTGTAATAATAATATTTTATAACATGTGAATTTATATTAATATAATTATTAAATGTCTAGTCTTCTATTATATATTATTATTATTATTATTATTATTATTATAATAATGATGTTTTATAACATTTGAATTTAAAGTTAAAGTTAAATTTATATTAATATAATTATTATATATGTAGTCTTATATTAAATATTATTATAATAATGATATTTTATAATATTTGAATTTATATCAATATAATTGATAAATATATATTTTTAAGTTAGTTTTAAAGATATATTTTGTTAAATATTTAAATATTCCGTTAAAGTTAACAAAACAAAACCGTTAAAACCAAAAAATTTCTTTATCTAGACACTTATTATATAGAAGAGATATGTATATTAACCTAGCTTTCGTGCATAATTGGCTATTCATTAATTATGAATAATTTTTCCCGAAAAATCCAATTGATAATTTGTTAGGAAAAAAATCGATTAGAGATCGAAAGTCTAGTTGTGTTTAGTAAATAATGAGAAAATATTAGAAATTAAAATGTTTTACTTTTGCTTTTTAGAGGAAGGAATAGATTATAAGTAACACAAAAAAAGATCTTTTATTTAATTAAAAAAATTAACTTCATAATTTGACTTTGAATATATGCTCCTCCAAGTCTTGAATTGAAGAATTTCACAATATATCGGTTTATTTATATAAAAATTCAATTTTGTAAACACACAATAATTAATTAATATACTTTTTTTTCAAGAAAAACTACATAAACTCATTCATTAATAATATAATTTAATATTATTTATGAATATTTCTATAATAAGAATACGGTCTTAAGGATTATATTTGAAGCTTATATATTAAAAAGGGAAAATTACATATAACACCAAACTATAAAGAAAAATTACTTTTATACGGTTGGGCAGAAATTTTTTCATTTATACGTTGTTCATTTATTTGTTTCTTTTTTACGATTCTAATTAAGAAAGTCAGAGGTAAAGAAATCACTTTGCTCGTTTGTCGCTATCGAAGAAGAACCTTCGAGCGTCCCTTTGCTCGTTCCCAGATTCTGATCGGATCTGTTGCCAGATTCTTATCGGACTGTTATGGAGTGAAAATGATGACTTGTGTTATTTTTAAACACGTTGTTTTTGTGTTGGGTTATTTTATATATAAGGCTGATTATTAAATAGTTTTCCGTAGAGTCTTGGCTTATGAATAGGAAATATCATTTTAGTTAGCTGGGGAGGGAAACCAAGCTGCTTAAAGTTCACATGTTGAGTTTTAATCGGAGGAACTCACTCTTCAAAAGTTATAAACTATAAATATATCAATCTTTCTTTATTGTGTGTTTGAGTGTGAAAAGTAGTGTGGAAAAACCTCTTTGATATTAGTTTCTGTTTTTTGTTTTTAAAATTATGTTATCAGAAATGAGGACAGAAAATTATTTTTGTAGTTTTCAGAAAACAAAAAATATTTGGATAATATTTTCTAAAAATAATTTTTAAGTTTTATTTTTTTTAAATCTTAAATAAAAAATTAACAGATATATTTACAAATAGAAAAATATTTTAAAAATTTGTAATAAATAATGATATAAAATAATTTGAAAGAAAAAAATGATGAAAAATAAGAAGTGAAAAAGTAAGGAAATAAAATTTGAGAATAACAGAAAACAATTTTTTTTGTTATCAAAATTTTCTGATTTTGTAACTTTATTTTTAAAAATTATTTTCTGAAAACAAGGTCAAATACCCAAACTTATTTTCAAAAAATAATTTTTAACTTTTAAAAACAAATTACAATTTTTTAGTTAAGGTTTCAACCAGATTTTTAGAAGTAAACCTGAGTTGAAAACAACATGGGATTGTTGCTTAAATAATATATCAATATCTTCCACTAGTATTTGATTTTGGAAGTATCGTTAGTGACTGTTTGCCGCCGCTAAGATTTGATTGAACCACCATCATAATTGTCAGTTTGCTCTTTTCGCTTTATACTCTAGATGGATGGTGATGATATGAAAGCTTAATAATATTTCAAATGTAATATATATTAGAAAATAATGTTAAATTATCATTTTGGTTTGATGAGAATTTAAGAAGTTACAACAAGTATATATGTGATCGTAATAATATAAAGGAGAAGTTTTGAAAGTTGTTGCGCGGTATTTGTGGGTCAATGAAGTAGTTTTTGTAGTTTTATTTATGTTTAGAACGTAGCTAGGTTGTTTATCTTAATGATGACTGTATTTTTAACATATGATAAAAAATAAAAAATAAAAATAAAAATAAAAATAAAAACCAAAATACACATGCCGTTTACTATATTATATATGAAAAAGTAGTACTTGGAGAAAAGATTTAATCAAATACTTTGCTATGATTATAATTTATAATGTCCACATGAATTTGAGTATATTTATATATATATTTTTTTAGTATATTTCAACTATCAGTATTTCTTTTTTGTATTTTTTTTATAATATTTTTCCAGTTGATATTTTGTACTTTTTTAAGTTTATTTTGAGTATATATTTAGCTTTTCTATTAACATTTCCCTTTGTTATTCCGTTCTGTTTTATTAGTTAAGAGTTTGTTATTTATTCTGTTTTGGTTTACTTCAGCCTATATATATCCAAAGGCTCTTCATTGTAAATAAATCAAGTTTGTTTTGAATAATAAAGTAAACTCTTTTTTCCTGTTATTTTCTTTAGTATATTTTTGGTTGATTTTGTGCTTTTAGTGTATTTTTAGTAAATATAAATTTTTCAATTTTTTTATTGTTGTTGTGTGAGTTGATTTTGGGTATATGTTTAGTATTTTTTTAGTTTTTCTTGACGCATTTTACAATGTTGTGATAAGTTTTTCAATGTTATTCTTTTGTTATTTTTTGTTATTTTTCTTGTTTATTTTGGGTTTTTGTCATATGTTCTTATATATATTTTTAGTTTATTTTTTAGAACATTTTACAATGCAGTAAGAAGTTTTTCAATGTTATTTTGTTGTTGTTTTTAAGTTTATTTTTTGTTGATGCAACATGTTAATGTTTAGTTACTATATAAAAAAATGTTGATGTTTAGTTAATTTGCATATTTTTTTCAACACTATATTGTTGTGGGGTTGCTGTCTAGTTGAGTTTATGTTGCTTTTTGTGTTGTTTAGATTTATATATAGATGTTTTCATGTTGTTTTTTTTAGTTGTTTAAGTTTATATATAGTTGTTATGTTGTTGTGTTGATGTCTAATTATTGTTTATTTATTTTCAGATATATATTTTGATTTTTTTTTTTTAAAAAATATGTTAGTATGCTATGGGTGATTTCTAGTTGTTGTCCAATTGTTGTTTTTTAAAGTGTTAGTATGAAGTGAGTTAATGTTTATTTGTTTTCCAATTGTTGTTTTTTAGTTTATTTTGGATATTTGTTTAGCTGTTTTGAGATATATTTTTAGTTTATTTTGGACACATTTAAAAATGCAGGAAAAAATTGTTTTGAGGTTGCTTTTTTTGTTGTTTTTTAGTTTATTTTGAGTTAATGCAATGAATTGATGTCTAATTGTCTTTTAAACACTTAATTGTTGTGATGTTGTTGTTGTGTTGCATTTAAGTTACTTTTTTGATATTGTATTGCAGTGTGTTGTTTTTTAAAAATGTAAAAATGAGTTTTTTGATGTTATTTTTTAGTTTTTTTTTTGTAATTGCAATGGGTTGCACTGTGTTGTTGTGAGGTTGTTGTCATATTGCTTTCTTATTGTTTGTTTAACGTTATGTTTTGTGGGTTGATGTTTAGTGTAAATCGTATTTTTGTAATTTTTGAAACATTAAAATCGTATTTTTTAAAACTTGATGAGTTAGTAAAAATTAAAATAAAATAAGGATCGTAAAAATGTAAAAAAAAAAAATCATAAAAAATGAGTATTTATGAAGAAAAAAAAACCTATTAAAAAATGAGTGCTTCATATTTTCTTTGAAGCACATCCATCAATATGTGAATTTATTAATAAGGAATTGTGAAATGAAATAAATATTAGAAATTTGGAAAGTACATAAGAAAAAATAAATTATAGTACTACCTGCATCTTCATTCCATCTTCAGCAACCCATAGATAGTCCGGAATCCTAGCAAGGTGTTTTTTAAAATAATCTCCACACTACAAAAATCAGGGCCTATACCGAGAACAAATGTCCTCGGTATAAGCCGAAATGTCCTCGGTATATCTTATACCGAGACAATGTCGTCGGTATAAAGTTGTCGGTACAGCCGCGTCGGTAAAACAAAACGTCTACCGACGACATTCAAAATGTTCTCGGTATACGTTTTACCGAGGATAATGTCCTCGGTAGAAAGTGACAAATGTCCTCGGTACAACAAACCTCAATTTCTCATCGTACTGGTATATACCGACATCTTGGTGGTATATACCGAGGACAATGTCCTCGGTATAGACTTGTCCCCAATTTTTTTTTATATTTGTTATTCCCTTATTTATTTATTTATTTTGAATTAAATATAAGAAAATAGAATAAAATTAAAACACTTATATTAAAGATATAAATAAAAACATAAGAGTGTATTCGTTGAATTAAAATAAAGACTTGTCTTAAACATGATAATGTAATAGTCAATTGTAATAAAATTCATACATAAGTCCTACTGAGTCGGTGCTCCAACATCAGGATCATCGGGTGGTGGTGGTGGGGCAGATTGAGATCCCGGGGTGATACAATGAGTCCGGACATGCTCCCCTAACTGTCAAAGACGCTCTCTCATCTCAGACAACTCTTCATCTCTAGTTTGTGAAGGACGAAAAGCAAATGGAGTTCGGTCCCTTATGTTAAGGATACGTCCATATCCTTTCTGGTGGCCCCGTCGTTTTCCGAAGACATTTTGTACCAAAGATATGTCTTCATCTTCAGGCGCACTCGAAACTGGTGTGGAACTCTCAGTATCAGTTGCCTGTGTCTGCTGTGTGTCGCGGTATGCACGCAATTCCTCCTGTGATACAATGTATAATGTAATTAAAATTTTGAAACAATTAAAAATTTGAAAAATGTTTAAAAAAACTTAACGTACCCAAGTATTTTTTGCTGTCTCTGTCACCCACCCTGTGCCTGATTTATGGTGAGTATCCATCCAGCTATCCGGGATGGACTCAAGTTGCCCAGTCTCTAAATTGCGCTGTCACGTACATATATTTTTATAAAATTAATAATTAAACGTAAATAAGAAAAATAAACTAAAAAATAATTAATTAACTAACCTTTTTATAGCGTAAGGCTGGGATTGACTGAGAACCTCCATAGCTAAGCTCTTTCAATTTCTTTCTATTTTCCTTGTTGACCACAGAACGTTTCTGCAAAAAGTTATCGTTAGTAATATATTTAATTAAGATAGTTAAGTTTAGCAAGAAATTAATACCGTAATTTCTGGGCGACGGAAAAAATCAATTGCTTTTTGCCACTACGTATCCGTGCAACCACCATAACGATTTTGTGGCCCATTAATCGTTAAGTGCTCTTTAATATCGTACTTCCAGTCAGAATACTTTTTAGCACACGAAGTATCAATGCCTCTCAAGATCCCAGGCATATGCCCTTCTCCATATCTAGTACGCCCAATATCAAACAAATCATCCTAATTTACAAACATTTATTAGTAAATATCATATATAACATAAAATGAGAATTAACATAAAAATACATAAACTACTTACTTCCAAATGTGCAAGTATTCTTTCTTTCGAGGCATTTGGTACTTTTGACCATTGAGGACAGTCCGGATCTGTGTACTGTCGAACAAGTAATCCGAGCTCTCTTGAGAAATTTGAGCTGTACTCTCCGATCTCTTTATATGTTCTCCCCCGCACATCCCACTCGAGAGGGAGAGGACGCCCCAACTGTTCCCTCTTTTCCCGCGTGTTCAATCCCTTATGGCGTCCACGTTTACTTGGAGGCGCTATTGTATGCAAATTCAATATTTTAAAATTAATATGGATTAATTGTTAAATTTTAAGGAGTATATCAATGTGTAAAATATTACCTCGTTCACAATCAGCTGGGATATCTGCCGGTCCACGTGGAGGATCGCATCCTCCACCATCACCCCCGTGAGATTGAGCAATAACATCAGCCATATCTGTCAAATTAATCGATATTAAAATTACATTTATCAGTTAAAAATGACAATATAAAATTATTTATTGTTAAAAATAATTACTTCAACATATTATAAAATTACCACTTAATTATCACTATAATAATCTTCACTATCATCATCGGTTTCTATGTGTTCATCTTTCTCTTCATCATCTTCATATTCAACCTCCTCCTCCTCCTCCTCCACTTCCTCTTCCTCCTCCTCCTCTTCTTCTTCCATTTCCTCCTCCCTCTCCTCCTCAATTGCAACATTATCTATCTCACCAAATTGTAATGGAGCCCCCGTACGTTCAAAGCTGATTTGTGGCAACGGTCCAAGATCAACGAATAATTGGAAATTAGAGGAACTAGTGTCGTGCATAACATCTACTTCTACATCCTCCGCTTGTTCTTCAACTAGTGGGATGTCCCACACATTTCTGTGATGCACTTCTTGGACGACTTTCCAATGAGATTTATTTTTAAGGTCTTCAATGTAGAAAACTTGGTTAGCCTGAGTTGCTAAGATAAATTTATCATCTTTGAAGGCCTCCGAACTGGTTTTGATACTCGTTATGTTTTGCTCAAACTTTAATCCTGAAGACCGATTAGTGTCAAACCATTTGCACTTAAATAATACAACAGAACAACCAGAAAGATAAGACATCACTAAAACTTCTTCCAACTGGCCGTAATAAGTACTATTTTCGACACCCGCTACAGAGACTCCACTATTTTGAGTTTTGCGATTCTTGTCCCTGTCATAACACAAAAATCTTACTCCATTTACAACACACCCAGGGTACGACGCAACACGAGTTGAAGAACCGTTTGCTAAAGAGATTAATTCTTCATCTACTTCCAAGGATCCTGTTTGTCGAAGATGATAAATCTTATTATAAAACCAATTAGGAAATTCCTCTCTATGTAATTGGTCTAGGTTTTCAACACCTCTAGTCTGTAGAATTTCCCTATGCTCTCTGCAAAAAACAAAAACAACTAATTTAAGAGCTACTAATAAGAGTTATAATAAACATGCAATGAAATGATGAACTACTTTAATTACTTACCGAAGATATGGCAAGATCTCATTGCAGTTGTTTAGAATATACCAATCTGCTATTTTCTTCACTTCATCTTCCAAAATTGTCAATGATTTCTTACCAATTGGACGACCCTGAGATCGAAAGACCGACATCTTTTTAAGTGATGGACCAACATCTACATTTCGGTCTGGACGATTGAACTTTGTCTCAACACCTTTCAAGTACATGGAGCAAAATGTTAATGCCTCATCAACCACATATCCTTCTGCTATTGAGCCCTCTGGACGTGCTTTGTTACGGACATAATTCTTCAATTTTTTCATATACCTTTCAAAAGGATACATCCACCTCATGTGAACCGGTCCTCCAAGTATTGCTTCTTCCGGTAAATGTATTAGTAGATGGACCATGATATCGAAAAAAAGCAGGTGGGAAAATATTCTCTAACTTGCAAACAATCTCAACAATTGAAGTTTGGACTTTTTCTAAATCTGAGACTTTTAGAGTTCTCGCACAAATGAGCTTGAAGAAAGTGCATAACTCAATAATAGTTGTACTCATTGATTTCTCTAGGAATGCATGCACACCAACTGGCAAAAGGCGTTGCATAATGATGTGACAATCATGCGATTTCAAACCAGTTATCTTATTGTCATTGTCAATCACATTTTTCCTTAGGTTAGATCCAAAACCATCTGGAAACTTCACTGATTTAAGAAATCGACAAAACTTTTGGCGATCTTCAACAGTGAAAGTGAATTTGGCCGCAGGCTTTTGTATCCGACCATTCAACTTCCTCAGCTGTAACTCTGGTCTCATCTTCATCTTCTCCAAGTCTACTCTGGCACTAACTGTGTCTTTGGTCTTATTCTCCAGCCCAACTATTGTGCCTACTAAACTGTCACACACAATTTTCTCAACATGCATAACATCTAGATTGTGTCGCAACATTATGTTGGCCCAATATGGGAGCTCAAAAAATATACTTTTTTTCCGCCAACCAACTTGCTCTTTTGTACGCTTTCTTTTTTGGCCGCCATAACTGACATGCTTACCAGGAAGAGAATCAGGTATAAAACTCATTTGTGTGAACATTTCTTGCATGGTTAATGGCTGTGGTGGTAATCTCTTTTCAACGACACCATATGTCTTCTTGTCCCTTCTAATGACATGTTTGATTGGTAAAAAATGTCTATGACCATAAAAAGCAACCTTCTTTTGTAAACGAATAGATGGTGTTGCCACATTGCAAGTAGAGCAAGCATGATAACCTTGAGCAGTCCATCCAGAAAGGCTACTCCTTGCTGGGTAATCGTTTATAGTCCACATCAAAGCTGCCCGAAGAGTGAAGAAACTGCCATCGACTGCATCTCGAGTCTGTACACCAGTCACCCATAATTCTTTTAACTCATCAATCAATGGTCTTAAGAAAACATCAAAATCTTTTCCTGGCGAATGAGGTCCCGGAATTAATAAACTCAACATGAAATTAGTTTCTCTCATGCACAACCATGGTGGCAAGTTATATGTCGTCAACACTACTGGCCACATACTATAAGACAGACTCATATTACCAAAGGGATTGAATCCATCTGCAGCCAATCCAAGCCGCACATTCCTGGGTTCCATTGCAAATGTTGGATTATTTCGGTCAAAGTCCTTCCAAGCTTTCCCATCAGCAGGATGACGCAATACACCATCTTCTTTTATACGTTGCTCGTGATGCCATCTCATATGTTGAGCAATGTGCCTCGATGCATATTTTTGCATTAACCTAGGGGTTAAAGGAAAATAACGCATCACTTTATGAGGCACTTTCTTTCCCTTGGTGTTCTTGTCCACCCATCGATCCTCTCCACAAACAGGACATTTGCTTTTTCCAGCATGTTCTTTCCAAAACAGTGCGCAATCATGCTTGCAGACATGGATTGACTCGTAGCCCAATCCAAGTTTCCGCAACAACCTTTTCGCTGCATAGTGCGATTTTGGAAGCTTATTTGGGGCTGGAAATGCATCATGTAACAACTCCAGCATTCCATCAAATATTTTGTTGGGAATTTTTCCCAACACTTTGAAATGCATTAACTTCACTAGGAAATTCAATGAAGTGTAATTTTGACACCCGGGGAATAATGGAGCCTCGATCTCAGCAAACAAATCGTTATAATGTTGCCCACTCCTGTAGTCAGTTGTAGGTATCTCTTGACCGCGCTCATTCTCCGCTTGTTCGTCATTGTCATTTTGCATAAGATCAGTGAGAACATCCATCATCTCATCTTCATCATTTTGATCTATCCGAGCTCTCATTGGTATTATTTCATCCTCTCCATGCCAATGCCAATTGGTATATTTCCGTAGAAAACCATTTACAAAAAGATGATTTTCTAATACATCAATCGTCTGAAATTCAACGTTGACACACCTCCTACACGGACATTTCACCAATCCCCTTGAGTCAACGCACTGCCGGGCTCTCTGGAGAAAATCCATCACACCAGCCTCATACTCATCGGATAATCGATCTGTCAAATTAATCCAACTCTTGTCGATTGACATTGTATGAATGTAGCACTGCACGGAACACTAATCATCAAACTTACAATCAATTTGTGTGTGTCCTAATTCAGAGAGAGGCAAATGTAAGAGTCTTCAATGACTCACCCTCTCTAAACGGGTCTAAGGCTTCTTGTGATGAACACTAAAAAAATATAATATTATCACTATGTGATAATAATACTATTATATCTTTGGTAATAATTTCTTATTACCAAAGAAAAAAGCAAATATAATTAAATATGTTTTTTTAATGTCTTATGCTTTTTGAAGTTAATTATGTTGTTTTATGATATCTAACTATAATATATTTCAGTGTAAATATTATTAAACTTATTTAAATTTGACATATTAATTTAGTATTTATTAAATTACATATTTTACTTATGCTTTATTGAATAGTTTGATTAATTTAAACAAAATTTCTAAAATTTGTTTAAAATTTATTTAACTACTTTAGGATTAATTTTTATTTTTATTAAAATTTAGTTGCATAATGTTAATGTTAATTTTTTTTATTCTTAATTTTAAAATATATTATTTATATAAAAAACATAAATTATTCAAAAATTGAAAAAAAATATTAAAAAAAATACAGAAAAATTAAAAACAACTAACAAATAATATTAAAAACATATTTTTTTAATTTTAATTTTAATAATGATTAAAACTAACAAATATTAAATTTAATTTTTTTAATTTTAATTTTAATTTTAATTTTAATTTTAATAATGGTTTTCTAATAATATATTTGTTAATTTTATTTAATCAGAACTAACACATATTATTTTTTTACATATTAATTTAGTATTTATTAAATTACATATTTTACTTATGCTTTATTGAATAGTTTGATTAATTTAAAAAAAAATTCTAAGATTTGTTTAAAATTTATTTAACTACTTTAGGATTTAATTATTACTTAAATTATTTAATTAATGTTTATTTTTATTAAAATTTAGTTGCATAATGTTAATGTTAATTTTTTTAATCTTAATTTTAAAATATATTATTTTACTTATCAATTCACTATTTATTAAATTAGAAATTTTATTGAGTACTTCTACTAATATTCACAATATCTCTAAATTTTACAATTCTAAAAAAATATTAAATATGTTTACTAATATGTTTAATACACATAAAATTCACCAAAACAACATAGAATTTAATTTAAAAAAAATACTAATCAATCATATAACAATTTTCCAATTCCTAATATCATTTTTACTAATACATATTTTGAAAACCTAAAAATAAATACATTCTATCTAATATAATAATTTCATATTTTTATTAAAATTAATATTATATTATTTATATAAAAAAACATAAATTATTCAAAAATTGAAAAAAAAATTAAAAAAATACAGAAAAATTAAAAAAAAACTTACCAATGCCTTCAATATCTTGCTAGCAATCTCTTTAGTCCAACAAAAACCGAATACCCAACCTTCAAACAAAAATTACAAAATATCATTATACAATTTCATAAATATATATATATATATATAAAATGAATAAATCGTTAGAATTACTTTAAGATTTATTACTTATTTAAATAAAATTTGAGGATTAATGTTTATTTTTATTAAAATTTGGTTACATAATGTTATTGCTAATTTGATTTAATCATGATTAAAAATATATTATACAACTTATCAATTCACTATTTCTTAAATTATAAATTTTATTGAGTATTTTTAATTCTAAAAAAAATTGGGCAGCATAACGGCTGTATTTTCATATATCCCAAAATTTAAAAACCTGCAAATAATACATAAAAAAATATCCAGTCGCAGAACATACACAAAGTAATACAAATACATTGTAAATGACTATATAATTTATAATTATTACTCTAAATTTTATTAATTATTCAATTTTCTATTTAAAATATCATAATTCTACTAAAAATTAACAACAAAAACAAAACATCAATATTCATCAACACTAAGAATAAAAAAATTAACAACAACAACAAAATTCAAATTAAATAAACAAAACTCACTCTAATAATCAAAATTTATTAACCAAATCTAATAATCTAAAACTAAAATTATTTAACTCAATCTAAAAAACAAACAATCAAATATTAAATTTTCATATAAACATATATTTATAACTAAAAGTCAAATTATATACCTAAAAAATAAATTATTAAATTAATAAATTTTCATACTAATAAATTAATTATTTATTATAGGATTAAACTAACTAAATCTTAAAACTATATATGTATTTTACAAAAACACTACACAATATATTATTTCCTCTAAATTGGATATCACTAAATTTTTAACTAATTTTCATCACAAATTATTATTTTTACCTATTTTAATTACATAATCAGAAATTATATATATAATATAACAAATAAAAATATATTAACAATATTAAACAAATTATAAATAAAACCCTAAATATATTTATGCAAAAAATATAAATAAAACCAAAAAATTACAAAGAAAATGTGAAATACCTCTAAAACCGCTGGTATACAATGCAAAACCTGAAAAAATACCACGAAAAACTCATTATAAAAAATCAAAACTGAAAAAAAATTTAACAATTTATACAAAAAAAAAAACTGAAATATTTGTAAATCATTACCTCAATAAGCCTTATAGCCACATAAATCACCTTTGGAAGGGAAAATTTGACCAAAAACAAAGTTTGTGGGGGCCGAAATCCAGCAAAACAGAAATGGGGGGCGGAGAAAACGGGGTTTGAAGGTTTTCCGTTTCAGAGAAATGAGCTCTCTGTTTGGGGAAGATGAAGATTATAAAGACCCTATACCGAGAACATGTTCTCGGTATAGGGTCCTCGGTACACACACTAAAATGAAATAACCGCGTAAAAAAGGCGGGAGTCTGAATTAACTATACCGAGTACACGTCCTCGGTAAAGACCTCGGTAAAGACCCTATACCGAGAATATGTTCTCGGTATAGGGTCATCGGTACACATACTAGAATGAAAAGAACCGCGTGAAGGAGGCAGGTGTGTAAAAGATCTATACCGAGAACTTGTACTCGGTACTATGTTCTCGGTATAGGACGTTTTTTTTGTAGTGCCATTTGGATTTTCAACCCAACAAGAAAGCATACATAATACCTGTCAATAATCCATGAAATTAATATGTGAAAAATACTATTAGATCAAGTTGACCTCATGATTAAATTAAAAACGAAAACAAAAAGAATGCAATATATGTTATACATGTTACTTTTAACACATTAAATCCAACTATTAAATTATGTGTATGAAATCTATATTTGTATTTATTGATTTGAAAAAAAAAGGACATGCTCTTCATTATGTTATATTACCTTTTCAACACATCCAATGGTAATGTATCGACTATTCTCATCCTCGTAATGAATATATTCCATTGTTACTTGTAGAGCTTTCTCTCTAATCAATTTATTTAAGGGCCATCGAGTAAGTAAAGGCTCGGCACACATGTATAGACTATCCCAAAGCAAATTTTGTATCCATGGATGAGGATAATATAGATCCTCCTACAAGAAAATATACATATATGATATTAGTTATGTATCTCAAACTACAAAAATATGAGCATACGTATAATACATGCACTGTGTTGTTGTGAGGTTGTTGTCATATTGCTTTCTTATTGTTTGTTTAACGTTATGTTTTGTGGGTTGATGTTTAGTGTAAATCGTATTTTTGTAATTTTTGAAACATTAAAATCGTATTTTTTAAAACTTGATGAGTTAGTAAAAATTAAAATAAAATAAGGATCGTAAAAATGTAAAAAAAAAAATCATAAAAAATGAGTATTTATGAAGAAAAAAAAACCTATTAAAAAATGAGTGCTTCATATTTTCTTTGAAGCACATCCATCAATATGTGAATTTATTAATAAGGAATTGTGAAATGAAATAAATATTAGAAATTTGGAAAGTACATAAGAAAAAATAAATTATAGTACTACCTGCATCTTCATTCCATCTTCAGCAACCCATAGATAGTCCGGAATCCTAGCAAGGTGTTTTTTAAAATAATCTCCACACTACAAAAATCAGGGCCTATACCGAGAACAAATGTCCTCGGTATAAGCCGAAATGTCCTCGGTATATCTTATACCGAGACAATGTCGTCGGTATAAAGTTGTCGGTACAGCCGCGTCGGTAAAACAAAACGTCTACCGATGACATTCAAAATGTTCTCGGTATACGTTTTACCGAGGATAATGTCCTCGGTAGAAAGTGACAAATGTCCTCGGTACAACAAACCTCAATTTCTCATCGTACTGGTATATACCGACATCTTGGTGGTATATACCGAGGACAATGTCCTCGGTATAGACTTGTCCCCAATTTTTTTTTATATTTGTTATTCCCTTATTTATTTATTTATTTTGAATTAAATATAAGAAAATAGAATAAAATTAAAACACTTATATTAAAGATATAAATAAAAACATAAGAGTGTATTCGTTGAATTAAAATAAAGACTTGTCTTAAACATGATAATGTAATAGTCAATTGTAATAAAATTCATACATAAGTCCTACTGAGTCGGTGCTCCAACATCAGGATCATCGGGTGGTGGTGGTGGGGCAGATTGAGATCCCGGGGTGATACAATGAGTCCGGACATGCTCCCCTAACTGTCAAAGACGCTCTCTCATCTCAGACAACTCTTCATCTCTAGTTTGTGAAGGACGAAAAGCAAATGGAGTTCGGTCCCTTATGTTAAGGATACGTCCATATCCTTTCTGGTGGCCCCGTCGTTTTCCGAAGACATTTTGTACCAAAGATATGTCTTCATCTTCAGGCGCACTCGAAACTGGTGTGGAACTCTCAGTATCAGTTGCCTGTGTCTGCTGTGTGTCGCGGTATGCACGCAATTCCTCCTGTGATACAATGTATAATGTAATTAAAATTTTGAAACAATTAAAAATTTGAAAAATGTTTAAAAAAACTTAACGTACCCAAGTATTTTTTGCTGTCTCTGTCACCCACCCTGTGCCTGATTTATGGTGAGTATCCATCCAGCTATCCGGGATGGACTCAAGTTGCCCAGTCTCTAAATTGCGCTGTCACGTACATATATTTTTATAAAATTAATAATTAAACGTAAATAAGAAAAATAAACTAAAAAATAATTAATTAACTAACCTTTTTATAGCGTAAGGCTGGGATTGACTGAGAACCTCCATAGCTAAGCTCTTTCAATTTCTTTCTATTTTCCTTGTTGACCACAGAACGTTTCTGCAAAAAGTTATCGTTAGTAATATATTTAATTAAGATAGTTAAGTTTAGCAAGAAATTAATACCGTAATTTCTGGGCGACGGAAAAAATCAATTGCTTTTTGCCACTACGTATCCGTGCAACCACCATAACGATTTTGTGGCCCATTAATCGTTAAGTGCTCTTTAATATCGTACTTCCAGTCAGAATACTTTTTAGCACACGAAGTATCAATGCCTCTCAAGATCCCAGGCATATGCCCTTCTCCATATCTAGTACGCCCAATATCAAACAAATCATCCTAATTTACAAACATTTATTAGTAAATATCATATATAACATAAAATGAGAATTAACATAAAAATACATAAACTACTTACTTCCAAATGTGCAAGTATTCTTTCTTTCGAGGCATTTGGTACTTTTGACCATTGAGGACAGTCCGGATCTGTGTACTGTCGAACAAGTAATCCGAGCTCTCTTGAGAAATTTGAGCTGTACTCTCCGATCTCTTTATATGTTCTCCCCCGCACATCCCACTCGAGAGGGAGAGGACGCCCCAACTGTTCCCTCTTTTCCCGCGTGTTCAATCCCTTATGGCGTCCACGTTTACTTGGAGGCGCTATTGTATGCAAATTCAATATTTTAAAATTAATATGGATTAATTGTTAAATTTTAAGGAGTATATCAATGTGTAAAATATTACCTCGTTCACAATCAGCTGGGATATCTGCCGGTCCACGTGGAGGATCGCATCCTCCACCATCACCCCCGTGAGATTGAGCAATAACATCAGCCATATCTGTCAAATTAATCGATATTAAAATTACATTTATCAGTTAAAAATGACAATATAAAATTATTTATTGTTAAAAATAATTACTTCAACATATTATAAAATTACCACTTAATTATCACTATAATAATCTTCACTATCATCATCGGTTTCTATGTGTTCATCTTTCTCTTCATCATCTTCATATTCAACCTCCTCCTCCTCCTCCTCCACTTCCTCTTCCTCCTCCTCCTCTTCTTCTTCCATTTCCTCCTCCCTCTCCTCCTCAATTGCAACATTATCTATCTCACCAAATTGTAATGGAGCCCCCGTACGTTCAAAGCTGATTTGTGGCAACGGTCCAAGATCAACGAATAATTGGAAATTAGAGGAACTAGTGTCGTGCATAACATCTACTTCTACATCCTCCGCTTGTTCTTCAACTAGTGGGATGTCCCACACATTTCTGTGATGCACTTCTTGGACGACTTTCCAATGAGATTTATTTTTAAGGTCTTCAATGTAGAAAACTTGGTTAGCCTGAGTTGCTAAGATAAATTTATCATCTTTGAAGGCCTCCGAACTGGTTTTGATACTCGTTATGTTTTGCTCAAACTTTAATCCTGAAGACCGATTAGTGTCAAACCATTTGCACTTAAATAATACAACAGAACAACCAGAAAGATAAGACATCACTAAAACTTCTTCCAACTGGCCGTAATAAGTACTATTTTCGACACCCGCTACAGAGACTCCACTATTTTGAGTTTTGCGATTCTTGTCCCTGTCATAACACAAAAATCTTACTCCATTTACAACACACCCAGGGTACGACGCAACACGAGTTGAAGAACCGTTTGCTAAAGAGATTAATTCTTCATCTACTTCCAAGGATCCTGTTTGTCGAAGATGATAAATCTTATTATAAAACCAATTAGGAAATTCCTCTCTATGTAATTGGTCTAGGTTTTCAACACCTCTAGTCTGTAGAATTTCCCTATGCTCTCTGCAAAAAACAAAAACAACTAATTTAAGAGCTACTAATAAGAGTTATAATAAACATGCAATGAAATGATGAACTACTTTAATTACTTACCGAAGATATGGCAAGATCTCATTGCAGTTGTTTAGAATATACCAATCTGCTATTTTCTTCACTTCATCTTCCAAAATTGTCAATGATTTCTTACCAATTGGACGACCCTGAGATCGAAAGACCGACATCTTTTTAAGTGATGGACCAACATCTACATTTCGGTCTGGACGATTGAACTTTGTCTCAACACCTTTCAAGTACATGGAGCAAAATGTTAATGCCTCATCAACCACATATCCTTCTGCTATTGAGCCCTCTGGACGTGCTTTGTTACGGACATAATTCTTCAATTTTTTCATATACCTTTCAAAAGGATACATCCACCTCATGTGAACCGGTCCTCCAAGTATTGCTTCTTCCGGTAAATGTATTAGTAGATGGACCATGATATCGAAAAAAAGCAGGTGGGAAAATATTCTCTAACTTGCAAACAATCTCAACAATTGAAGTTTGGACTTTTTCTAAATCTGAGACTTTTAGAGTTCTCGCACAAATGAGCTTGAAGAAAGTGCATAACTCAATAATAGTTGTACTCATTGATTTCTCTAGGAATGCATGCACACCAACTGGCAAAAGGCGTTGCATAATGATGTGACAATCATGCGATTTCAAACCAGTTATCTTATTGTCATTGTCAATCACATTTTTCCTTAGGTTAGATCCAAAACCATCTGGAAACTTCACTGATTTAAGAAATCGACAAAACTTTTGGCGATCTTCAACAGTGAAAGTGAATTTGGCCGCAGGCTTTTGTATCCGACCATTCAACTTCCTCAGCTGTAACTCTGGTCTCATCTTCATCTTCTCCAAGTCTACTCTGGCACTAACTGTGTCCTTGGTCTTATTCTCCAGCCCAACTATTGTGCCTACTAAACTGTCACACACAATTTTCTCAACATGCATAACATCTAGATTGTGTCGCAACATTATGTTGGCCCAATATGGGAGCTCAAAAAATATACTTTTTTTCCGCCAACCAACTTGCTCTTTTGTACGCTTTCTTTTTTGGCCGCCATAACTGACATGCTTACCAGGAAGAGAATCAGGTATAAAACTCATTTGTGTGAACATTTCTTGCATGGTTAATGGCTGTGGTGGTAATCTCTTTTCAACGACACCATATGTCTTCTTGTCCCTTCTAATGACATGTTTGATTGGTAAAAAATGTCTATGACCATAAAAAGCAACCTTCTTTTGTAAACGAATAGATGGTGTTGCCACATTGCAAGTAGAGCAAGCATGATAACCTTGAGCAGTCCATCCAGAAAGGCTACTCCTTGCTGGGTAATCGTTTATAGTCCACATCAAAGCTGCCCGAAGAGTGAAGAAACTGCCATCGACTGCATCTCGAGTCTGTACACCAGTCACCCATAATTCTTTTAACTCATCAATCAATGGTCTTAAGAAAACATCAAAATCTTTTCCTGGCGAATGAGGTCCCGGAATTAATAAACTCAACATGAAATTAGTTTCTCTCATGCACAACCATGGTGGCAAGTTATATGTCGTCAACACTACTGGCCACATACTATAAGACAGACTCATATTACCAAAGGGATTGAATCCATCTGCAGCCAATCCAAGCCGCACATTCCTGGGTTCCATTGCAAATGTTGGATTATTTCGGTCAAAGTCCTTCCAAGCTTTCCCATCAGCAGGATGACGCAATACACCATCTTCTTTTATACGTTGCTCGTGATGCCATCTCATATGTTGAGCAATGTGCCTCGATGCATATTTTTGCATTAACCTAGGGGTTAAAGGAAAATAACGCATCACTTTATGAGGCACTTTCTTTCCCTTGGTGTTCTTGTCCACCCATCGATCCTCTCCACAAACAGGACATTTGCTTTTTCCAGCATGTTCTTTCCAAAACAGTGCGCAATCATGCTTGCAGACATGGATTGACTCGTAGCCCAATCCAAGTTTCCGCAACAACCTTTTCGCTGCATAGTGCGATTTTGGAAGCTTATTTGGGGCTGGAAATGCATCATGTAACAACTCCAGCATTCCATCAAATATTTTGTTGGGAATTTTTCCCAACACTTTGAAATGCATTAACTTCACTAGGAAATTCAATGAAGTGTAATTTTGACACCCGGGGAATAATGGAGCCTCGATCTCAGCAAACAAATCGTTATAATGTTGCCCACTCCTGTAGTCAGTTGTAGGTATCTCTTGACCGCGCTCATTCTCCGCTTGTTCGTCATTGTCATTTTGCATAAGATCAGTGAGAACATCCATCATCTCATCTTCATCATTTTGATCTATCCGAGCTCTCATTGGTATTATTTCATCCTCTCCATGCCAATGCCAATTGGTATATTTCCGTAGAAAACCATTTACAAAAAGATGATTTTCTAATACATCAATCGTCTGAAATTCAACGTTGACACACCTCCTACACGGACATTTCACCAATCCCCTTGAGTCAACGCACTGCCGGGCTCTCTGGAGAAAATCCATCACACCAGCCTCATACTCATCGGATAATCGATCTGTCAAATTAATCCAACTCTTGTCGATTGACATTGTATGAATGTAGCACTGCACGGAACACTAATCATCAAACTTACAATCAATTTGTGTGTGTCCTAATTCAGAGAGAGGCAAATGTAAGAGTCTTCAATGACTCACCCTCTCTAAACGGGTCTAAGGCTTCTTGTGATGAACACTAAAAAAATATAATATTATCACTATGTGATAATAATACTATTATATCTTTGGTAATAATTTCTTATTACCAAAGAAAAAAGCAAATATAATTAAATATGTTTTTTTAATGTCTTATGCTTTTTGAAGTTAATTATGTTGTTTTATGATATCTAACTATAATATATTTCAGTGTAAATATTATTAAACTTATTTAAATTTGACATATTAATTTAGTATTTATTAAATTACATATTTTACTTATGCTTTATTGAATAGTTTGATTAATTTAAACAAAATTTCTAAAATTTGTTTAAAATTTATTTAACTACTTTAGGATTAATTTTTATTTTTATTAAAATTTAGTTGCATAATGTTAATGTTAATTTTTTTTATTCTTAATTTTAAAATATATTATTTATATAAAAAACATAAATTATTCAAAAATTGAAAAAAAATATTAAAAAAAATACAGAAAAATTAAAAACAACTAACAAATAATATTAAAAACATATTTTTTTAATTTTAATTTTAATAATGATTAAAACTAACAAATATTAAATTTAATTTTTTTAATTTTAATTTTAATTTTAATTTTAATTTTAATAATGGTTTTCTAATAATATATTTGTTAATTTTATTTAATCAGAACTAACACATATTATTTTTTTACATATTAATTTAGTATTTATTAAATTACATATTTTACTTATGCTTTATTGAATAGTTTGATTAATTTAAAAAAAAATTCTAAGATTTGTTTAAAATTTATTTAACTACTTTAGGATTTAATTATTACTTAAATTATTTAATTAATGTTTATTTTTATTAAAATTTAGTTGCATAATGTTAATGTTAATTTTTTTAATCTTAATTTTAAAATATATTATTTTACTTATCAATTCACTATTTATTAAATTAGAAATTTTATTGAGTACTTCTACTAATATTCACAATATCTCTAAATTTTACAATTCTAAAAAAATATTAAATATGTTTACTAATATGTTTAATACACATAAAATTCACCAAAACAACATAGAATTTAATTTAAAAAAAATACTAATCAATCATATAACAATTTTCCAATTCCTAATATCATTTTTACTAATACATATTTTGAAAACCTAAAAATAAATACATTCTATCTAATATAATAATTTCATATTTTTATTAAAATTAATATTATATTATTTATATAAAAAAACATAAATTATTCAAAAATTGAAAAAAAAATTAAAAAAATACAGAAAAATTAAAAAAAAACTTACCAATGCCTTCAATATCTTGCTAGCAATCTCTTTAGTCCAACAAAAACCGAATACCCAACCTTCAAACAAAAATTACAAAATATCATTATACAATTTCATAAATATATATATATATATAAAATGAATAAATCGTTAGAATTACTTTAAGATTTATTACTTATTTAAATAAAATTTGAGGATTAATGTTTATTTTTATTAAAATTTGGTTACATAATGTTATTGCTAATTTGATTTAATCATGATTAAAAATATATTATACAACTTATCAATTCACTATTTCTTAAATTATAAATTTTATTGAGTATTTTTAATTCTAAAAAAAATTGGGCAGCATAACGGCTGTATTTTCATATATCCCAAAATTTAAAAACCTGCAAATAATACATAAAAAAATATCCAGTCGCAGAACATACACAAAGTAATACAAATACATTGTAAATGACTATATAATTTATAATTATTACTCTAAATTTTATTAATTATTCAATTTTCTATTTAAAATATCATAATTCTACTAAAAATTAACAACAAAAACAAAGCATCAATATTCATCAACACTAAGAATAAAAAAATTAACAACAACAACAAAATTCAAATTAAATAAACAAAACTCACTCTAATAATCAAAATTTATTAACCAAATCTAATAATCTAAAACTAAAATTATTTAACTCAATCTAAAAAACAAACAATCAAATATTAAATTTTCATATAAACATATATTTATAACTAAAAGTCAAATTATATACCTAAAAAATAAATTATTAAATTAATAAATTTTCATACTAATAAATTAATTATTTATTATAGGATTAAACTAACTAAATCTTAAAACTATATATGTATTTTACAAAAACACTACACAATATATTATTTCCTCTAAATTGGATATCACTAAATTTTTAACTAATTTTCATCACAAATTATTATTTTTACCTATTTTAATTACATAATCAGAAATTATATATATAATATAACAAATAAAAATATATTAACAATATTAAACAAATTATAAATAAAACCCTAAATATATTTATGCAAAAAATATAAATAAAACCAAAAAATTACAAAGAAAATGTGAAATACCTCTAAAACCGCTGGTATACAATGCAAAACCTGAAAAAATACCACGAAAAACTCATTATAAAAAATCAAAACTGAAAAAAAATTTAACAATTTATACAAAAAAAAAAACTGAAATATTTGTAAATCATTACCTCAATAAGCCTTATAGCCACATAAATCACCTTTGGAAGGGAAAATTTGACCAAAAACAAAGTTTGTGGGGGCCGAAATCCAGCAAAACAGAAATGGGGGGCGGAGAAAACGGGGTTTGAAGGTTTTCCGTTTCAGAGAAATGAGCTCTCTGTTTGGGGAAGATGAAGATTATAAAGACCCTATACCGAGAACATGTTCTCGGTATAGGGTCCTCGGTACACACACTAAAATGAAATAACCGCGTAAAAAAGGCGGGAGTCTGAATTAACTATACCGAGTACACGTCCTCGGTAAAGACCTCGGTAAAGACCCTATACCGAGAATATGTTCTCGGTATAGGGTCATCGGTACACATACTAGAATGAAAAGAACCGCGTGAAGGAGGCAGGTGTGTAAAAGATCTATACCGAGAACTTGTACTCGGTACTATGTTCTCGGTATAGGACGTTTTTTTTGTAGTGCCATTTGGATTTTCAACCCAACAAGAAAGCATACATAATACCTGTCAATAATCCATGAAATTAATATGTGAAAAATACTATTAGATCAAGTTGACCTCATGATTAAATTAAAAACGAAAACAAAAAGAATGCAATATATGTTATACATGTTACTTTTAACACATTAAATCCAACTATTAAATTATGTGTATGAAATCTATATTTGTATTTATTGATTTGAAAAAAAAAGGACATGCTCTTCATTATGTTATATTACCTTTTCAACACATCCAATGGTAATGTATCGACTATTCTCATCCTCGTAATGAATATATTCCATTGTTACTTGTAGAGCTTTCTCTCTAATCAATTTATTTAAGGGCCATCGAGTAAGTAAAGGCTCGGCACACATGTATAGACTATCCCAAAGCAAATTTTGTATCCATGGATGAGGATAATATAGATCCTCCTACAAGAAAATATACATATATGATATTAGTTATGTATCTCAAACTACAAAAATATGAGCATACGTATAATACATGAATTATCAATTAATTTATGAAGATATTTGCTACTTTCACTCACTTTAGCACAATAATGACGTACTTTCTTCCAATTTATTTCATCATAAGGTTGAGTAAAAATCTCCTCCCTCAATTGAAGAATAAGAGGTGTGATTGGACCAATAAATCTTTTTCCATATAAATATGACATGGGCAAATACACCGTTCGACAGTAACACCACATTTTAGCTGCATAAAAAAATGATTAAGAGTTAAATAGAGCAAACCATATTGATTTATTTATGCATCATGTTCACGTATGCTAGAATTAGGGATGGAAACAGAGCCAGTAATTGGCAGGGTGCTCAATCCGTTCCCATCCCGTTAACAATTTTAATCCTCATCGCCGCCCCCATTCCCACATATTCTCCGTCAGGGTGGGGCGGAAAATCCCCATTGAAGCGGGACAATCCCGTGGGGACCCATTTATTTAAAACTAAAATAAACAAAGGTAGAATACATAAAATTAATATGTTACACTATATTAATTACTCAAAATATTAAGTATGTCCAAAATAAAATTAAAAATATTTAAAAAGTTACTAATATGCTAAAAATATTTAAAAAGTTATTAAACATGTAATATATATATAAATATTATAAAATAAATAAAAAATTAAATAGGATCCCGTTAGGGTGAGAAATGTTATCATTGTCCCCATTCCTCGTTTAGGTGGGCAATCCCTGACCCATTAGGGGCGAGGCCCGTCGGGCCCATCCACATGAGGAAAATATCCATCCATAACTAGAATGTGTATAAATAATAATAAAATGCTTGATTTTCATTCCATATATTGTTTAATTAGGAAGCTATAACTTTTTGGTTTGTTTAGCACTGAAAAATGAAAAACGTGTAAAGACTATCTATAATGCAAGATGCAAAAATAATACTACATATGGTATAAAAAGTTAAAAAATGATATATTTGGCACAACTTTTATAATTGTGTTCCAATGCACTTAAATGTAAAAAATGAATATTAAAAGTAATAATTTTATTTTTTTTTAAAAGTATAAAAGTCTATATTTAATACCAATAATAAATAAGATATCAAAAATAATAATTAATGGGAAAAATAAAAAAGAAATCATTGAATGCTAGTCCAAATTTGGATCATGTTATATTTTGATCTAAATTTGAATAATCTTTTAGTATATACCAAATTTAGTACAGCTTTTAGCACACCATTAAAGAAATATTTATTTAAAGTGTGTTATATTTTAGTAATGCATCTTAAATTTGCATCTACATCAAAGATGCTCGAATTAACCTGGGTGTATTGGAAAAAATGAAGGGAGAATAAAAAATTCAGGGGGCATGGGATTGCATCCTTCCCAATTGGAAAGACCAAGTATCTGCATTATCCAAAAATAAATAAATTAAAGAGTTATTTACAATGTATAATTTTTTTTAATGATATAAAAATAAATAATGCAACAAATCATGGTAGGTTTCGGCACATTTTGAAATATTGTATATTTTAAAGTAAAAAAATTATTTGTCATTGTTCTAATAATATGTTTATATATTTTTTTCCCATAAAACAAACTACCATATATTATTGCCACATAATATTATATAAACATTATATCTTATCACCATTTCTTTGTGTGGTGCCCACTGTATCACATGTTATCGATGCAAATTTATTATCACTATATAATATAAAGTAAATTGCTTATTATGTGATTCTTGACCACCCCAAATTAATAGAAAACCACTTATTTTAACAAAATTCTAAGCTTAGCTAGTTCACACCATTTCTAATATAATTAAAGTTCTATTTGTTTTCTTCCCTTAAAACATGAGTCTTTCTAATCTCTTAAAATGACATAAGACATAATAATAACATTTTCTCCATAAAAAAATCATACAATACAAATCTAAGTTTATTTTGTTTTTTTAATTAAATTTTATAAATTTATATTTAAAATTGTATTAAATCTTTAATCTTATTTAATTTTAATTTTATTCAGAAAAATTCAAATTTACATTAAAAAACTTGTGTTTTCATTTCTTTTTCTTTAATTTTTAATGTTTAATATATAAGGTACATAGTTTTTTTATTTTTATTTTTATTTTTATTTAAATAGAAGTGCAAATTAAGTTGTATATATAGTTGAAGCCACCTAAGGCTAGTTCAAAGATTTAGGTGTGTAATTTATATGTGAATGAGAGGAAAAGGTTCTATTCCTATTAAGTTAATTGTATATGGACTGTACTTTTTGTATATGTTTTTATGAGTTTAGTTTCAAATCTTATACACTACATTGTATATATTACCTTATGGGTGACTAAATGAAATTAAGGAAACCAATTATTCCAATTCTATCACAGTACCAGAGCCCAAGCAGCCTAGCAACCTCCTACCGATCGTTATAATTTGTTTAATGCTTTCCTTAAGACAAAACAACTTCCCTAATCGCAGCCATCTCCTTCAATTACATCCATAAGCCACGATCGCCTCCCTTTGTACTAATTTCTTTTCTCCCTTATCGTCAGCCATCAGCCGTATATATATAGATATATATATACCCTTTGTACTGATTGTCTTTCTCCCAGATCGTTAACCACCAACCATATATATATATATATATATATATCCTTAACTCCTTTATCACACCCCTGTCTTTATCATTTTTTTTTTAATGATTTAATCACCCGACCAAACTTCACCCCAATCCCATTCCTTTCTCTTTATATATATATATATATATATACCATTAAGGTGTTCCTAGTATAAGTTAATTAGACAAACTAACGAATTAATAAACCCAGCAATTTCTCACACGGATCCGCACGACTTACTCTCCAAAATGCGTGACTTATGATCATAAATGATAGATTGCTAGATCAATTAACTCGAAGGTTAATATAAAACCTTATAACAGTAGTTGCCTTCAGATATGATCCATATTGCATACTATCTCTACTTCAGAAATCTCTGAAGAAAGGATTTAGAAGAACATTTTTTATAATAAACACTCTGATATTTTATTACTTCGTAATTCTCTGCCTTACACAAAGAGAGATGATAGTCTTATATAGCCATGTACTCAAACATACAAACTTAACCCACCCTAGTCAAAACCAACCATGGTTGGGACATGAAAAGGGATAAGATTCCCCTAGAGAAGATGAGGGATAAGATTTCTGGCTAAACAACAAAAGCATAAAGTAAAACATAAAGATAAGGGATAAGATTCCTTGAACAAAGGCTAAAAGACACATTATTTTTTTAAAGATTGTTTCATGGCTGGCCTCATAGTCAGAGTCATATGTTGGGTCTTCATGAAGTGGGTTCCATCCTGTCGGTTCTTCTTCATCCTGATCACTGCCAGCTGGAGGGCAGGCGTCGTAGTCTGTATACCCCATGTTCCATTCTTTTCCTGTGTACTGGAAGAGATAAGGATCTTGCATATCTGCAGTGTCAACATATGGGTCTTGAGAATCTTCAAAGTAATTATTTTTTCACAAAATTACCCCTTCAGTGTCGGTCAATTTGTATAGTGATAGATATTTTTGCTCTAATGTTTCTTCGAGTTTGGTGGCCTAATTTGTTTCATTTTTTGAAATATGGAAGGCTTCAAGGGCCCTCGATATTTTGCGAGTATAGTCAGAAGGGAACATCTCCCAAGGAGCGTCTTCTTCTGGCTTGGGCCATAATTCAAGAGGTATAGTCTGATTTTTCTCAAACAGACTTTTTTGGATGTCCATGTATTCTTGGCCCCCAAGACCACATAATGGCTATTCTTTTGACCTGTAGACTTCGAATGCCGGATTGATAACTATATTATGTTCTTCATCAAGATTGGCATTAAGACTAAGAAAGAGAACAGTATAACAATTCATTAGGCTGGCAACATTTGGGCCTGGTGGGTAGATAAAAGTGGGCCTGTTATTTTGGACCTTTCTCCATTCAACCGATAGGACCTTTTTCCATTTTTCCAATGGGGCGAACCAGGACAGAATATCCATTTGGACTTGGTAAGCTGGTTTGAACCTTTCTTGGTCCAAGAATGATTTTATGGATGTGTGCATGGCCATAGTTTGTACCTCGTCAGCTATGGTAAAAACACTGGCCAAATACCAGAAAACGTGAGCTACCGGTTTTGGTGTGAAGATAACATCTTGAAGAGGTAGGATTTGGGAAAATGGATACTTTGGATGGATTCCAAAGTCATTTTGTATAGAAGGTCCAAGTTTGGAAATCATAAAATTCTGAAGAAAGATTGCTCTGTGAGTTGCTCTTTCTCTCGCTGATTTGTTGGATGTTTTCGAAATGATATTTTTTGCATCCCAAGAAAAAGATTGGTTCTGTGTGACAGAAGAGGAAGAAGCCATCATGAATATGAATGGGATGGTATGTGATGATTTTTGGACGACAATGGGAATGGTTCTTGGTGAGTATCCTGAGGCAAGATTTATAGCAGGGGGTGATCTGGATAAGAAATCAGCCACAATATTGTCTTTCCCTTGAATGTGTTTAATGTCAAAATAGTAGTTGTCAAATCAGACTCCCAATCTCAAAAGCTGGGCATTTGTCGTTTTGCTCTTTTTTAGACCAATCATTCCTTTCGACACGGCAAAGTCTGTTTCTACCAAGAAATGATGACCTATCAGATGGAATTCAAATTTTGTAATGCCCATCTTTATCGCCAATAATTCTTTTAGGGTAGAATGATAGTGGAGCTGAGAGTCTTTGAAGTGGCCACTCTTATATCCACATATTTTTCTTTTCTCTATCTTGTCTTGTTCAAGTAAACAGCTCCCCAATACCGATCACTAGCGTCTGTTTGCAAGATTCTTTTTCCATTAGAAGGAATCTGCAAAGGTGGTAGTGTCTCCATTATCTCCTTTAGCTTTTTGACTGCTACAGTTTGCTCTTGTGACCATGGTGGAGTTTTCTTTTTAAACATGTCACTAAGTGGTCTTGTCATTTCTGAAAGTCGCGGGAAAAAATCCCATAAATAGTTTACAATTCCTAGGAATTGTTGGATTTGGACCTTTGTGAAGTCCTTTTCAGGAAACTTTAACAACTCTTGGGCTATGTGCGGTTGATCTTCATATTGGCCTTTAATAAGCTTCATCCCCAGAAAGTCAATTTGGGCTTGTCCAATGATCATCTTCTTTTTGGATAACATGACCCCATGGGCTTCTGTGAGAGAGATGAACTAGGCTAGAAGATTGTGATGGGCTTGTTCATCTTGTGAGAAGAGCAATATATCATCAATGTAGATTAGGGCCTTATATAGAATGGGGCCATAGATTTTACTCATGGCCTTTTGGAAGAGTGACGAGGCTATTTTGAGACCAAATGGAAGGACAGTCCGCTGATAATGGTGATTTGGAATGCAGAATGTCGTTTTGGACCTATCTTCCTCTTTTATACCCAACTGCCAAAATCCCACCTTTAGATCGAATTTCGAAAATATTTGAGCCCTTGACAAGCTTGCAAATAGGGAATTCTTGTTTGGTAGGGGGAATTTATCATCTGCCAAAAATTCGTTCAAGGGCTTGTAATTGATGACCAGCCTTTGTTTTCCTCGAGCCTACTCCGATCTCTTATTGACGTAGAAAGCATGGCATGCCCATGAAGAGGTGGTTGGTTTGATTAATCCTTGTTGTTGTAGTTCTTTGCATTCCTCAGTTGCCATTTTGTGATGTTCTGGGCTCATGCCTAGGTGACTTGCCTTGGTAGGGTTAACATCTTCATTGAGCTTGAATGGTAAGATGATGAAGAACTGATGATTTTTCCATAGAAGGCGTTCACATTTTTGGAGGATTCGACATGACTTATGGCACAGGAATTTTCTATGAGCCATTGTCTGACCTTGGAGAATGGATCAGGAGGCATGAGAAAATAGTTTGGTATGGATTCCCATGGAGCAAAATGTTGTTTGTAGCCGAGGCCACCAGGAAGGATTTCTAAACCCTTTTTCTTGGTGTAGACATCGAAACCAATAATTAGATCCTTCCCTAGTAATTTTGAGCCAAATACTCTATGAATGATAGAGCATCCTGGGAAGAAATGTAATTTAATTGGTTTACTGATGAGCTCTGTACAGAAGATGTTTCCATTTGCAGCGTGGAAGAATTGTTTTTCTTTCCTCCAATATTCTGGAGGGAGAACATCAGGGTTCATCATGGTGTATGATGCTCCCATATCGAAGAAGGCTGCTACTTTGACTGGTCGAGCATACTTTGTAGAAAGGATCTGCATGGAGATGATTGGAGATGGTTGAATTATATTTATAGTTTCCATGTGGTAGAATTCATCTGAAGCCTTCTGTTGTTCGAATGCACAGAGGGATTATGGATTTATCTCGTCATCAGTAGAGAAGATGGATTCTAGGTCATTCTCCTCGAGAAATATGCCCATTGTTTGTTGAATGTGGGAGATCAGTTTGACAGTTTTCTCTTTGGGGCATTGCTTGGCATAATGTCCTTTGTCACCACAAATGAAACATCTGTCAGACTTCTTCCTGAAAGAGCGCTTCCTCCTTAGAAACTTGAATGAGCGACATCCTTTTCCTTTGAGGATTTGAAGGTCCTAAAGGTTTTAAACATTTGTTGTGTTTCCTTTTTTTTTGGAAGACAAGAACATGCTGATTCTGATGGACATTTGATTGGTAGGTCCTTTTGGCTGCAAACCTTTCCAAGCTTCTTGGATTGTTTCATGAATTCTTGGATAAATTTGTGGTGAGAGCACATCTTTTCCAATGCTTTTAGAACTAGTTGATAGATTTCTCCAATCGTAGCATCAACTAGGGTTCTTCTTGTTCCTGAGAGAAGTCTGAAGGTTTCTTCTCCTAGTGGTTATAGTATGGAAGAGAGGAAAGCTTGTTTTAGATTTGGATCATCAATTCCACCTATTTGGTAGAACCGTTGAGTCATCTTTTTGTAATGCTTCTCCAAATCTCTCTTATCCATTGAACAACATTTTAGTTTAAAGAATTATGTGCGTAGTCTTTCAGTGACTTGATCGTCCTGTCCGCAGAATTCAATATACAGATAGGTCAGGGCATTGGTGACAGATGGAAGTTGTAAAAATGTCATTTTCCTGTAATTGCCCAAACTTGTCCACCAGTCTTGTAGGGTGCCTGTAAAATGGGAGACAAAGCTGAGGAGAACCGTTCATGTCTGTGCTTCTGGTCTTTGTGATTCTAGGCTGAGCCAAGCCTGAAACTCTTGGAAACTTTCACGCCATTTTGATGGAGGGAGGTCATCTAAGGTAAAAGTTTGAAAATATATCGCATAAACAATCCCCAACTACAAACGACCCAATATGTTATTCACACTTTAGCCACTACCGATTATCTCATCATGGCTGATGATGGAAAAATTGATCCTCAATCTCCTTACTATCTTGGGTCGAGCGATCAACCCAGAAATATGATCACCCACTTGATCCTCTCTATTGAAAATTACATTGCATGGGCCCATGCAATCACTTTATCTTTGAAAGCTCGTCAAAATTTTGTTTTCCTTGATGGGACGATCACTAAACCTACAGAGTAAAAGAAGAAACTTGATTGGGAAACTGTAAATTCTATGCTTGTCTCATGGACAATGTGAACTCTTGATCCAAAATTGGAAGCCTCCCTTCCTTTTCATGATGAAGCCAAACGTCTCTGGAATTATCTTGAAAATCGATTTTGCGTCGCCAATGGACCACGTCTCCAACAATTGCGGGCTGATATTACTAATTGTAAGCAAACTAAGACTATGTCTGTTAATGATTACTATAACCATTTTATGGGTTTGTATGATGAACTAGCATGTCTCAAACCTCTCCATGTGGTGAATGTGGTAATTGTACTTCTGATGTTGTTGGTCGGTTCGCTGAGAATTGAGAGGAGGAGCAACTTCATCAATTTTTCATCGGCATTGACGATGAGTTATATGCAACAATATGTTCTAATTTGTTGTCCACTTCTCATTTACCTGATCTTGATTGTGTGTATCAAGCATGTCTTCAGGAAGAAAAGTCTCGAGGTATTGCTCGAGATAGAGTGGAGAAGGAGGAAATCCATGTGTTTGCCCACTAAACAGAAAGGCTCAAGGCTCGCTTTACACGTCCCATAAATCAAAATTGTATTGTTTTGTTTGTAAGCGTTCGTGCCATGATGAAAATTCTTATTTCAAAATGCATGGATATCTGGATTAATTGGTGGGACAATCGGAACCGTGGCACTAAAGGTAGTGCACGTCCCAATGCATAATCACCTCCTGCAGCTCCTCCTTGTGGTAGGCCCAAAGGCGTGGCCACCAATGCCCTGGCTGCCAATGCCGTGGCTGGTGGTGGGACCGATTCTATGGTCTCCTCTCATGGGTGCTCTGGCACTTCTTTACATGATTTAAAATCAGAGCAGGTTCAGATTTGACTGAATATGATTAATAATCACCAACATGATGGATTATTTCTCTTCCTTTTCCTGGATTATTGATATTGGTGTTTCTTACCATGTTACTGACACTAAGTCCTATTTGACGGACACTCATCATATTTCAGCATGTTCTGTTGGGTTACCTAGCGGCGCACATGTCGTTGCTACTAAGGCTGGTCATGTTTTGTTGACTGATGGGTTGATACTTGAGCATGTTTTATTTGTACCACAATTACATTGCAACTTAATCTCGGTGTCACAGTTAATTGATGATTATAAATGCCTTTTACAATTCATTGATTCTTTATGTGCTATACAGGACCTACGCTCAGGGAGTCTGATTGGAGCCGGTGAACGTAAGGATGGACTCTATTATTTTTCGAGGATTCCTACAATGTGTGTGGTAACGGTTCCAGAGATTTCAGAATTTGAGTTGTGGCATCGTCGTATGGGGCATCCGTCAGATATAGTCGTTAAGTTAGTTCCTGCTATTTCTTTCGGTACTTCTCGAAATAAATTAAATAACGCATGTGATGTTTGTCCTCAAGCAAAATAAAAACGTGATAGTTTTCCTGTTAGTGATAGTAAAGCTAGTAGAATTTTTGAACTTATTCATTGTGATTTATGGGGTCCAAATAAAATATCATCTTCGTGTGGAGCACATTATTTTTTGACTTTGGTGAATGCTTTTTCAAGAGCTATATGAGTTTATTTATTGCGTTCAAAAAAGGAAGTTTCTCAAGTTTTTTGTTCATCTTTTGCTATGATTGCCCGTCAGTTTGAAACTAATGTTAAATTAGTAAGGAGTGATAATGGTACAAAGTTTAAATGTATGTTGGATTATTTTGATGCTAATGGAATTATTTTTCAAACCTCTTGTGTTAGGACTCCTCAACAAAATGGTCATGTGGAACGAAAACATCAACATATTCTTAATGTGGGTCGTGCTTTGATGTTTCAAGGCAATCTTCCTATTACTTTTTGGGGAGAATGTGTGCTTGGTGCAGTGTATCTCATTAACAGAACTCCTTCTAGTTTGCTCCAGAATAAAACTCCTTTTGAAATTCTCTTTGGCCAGCCACCTGATTTTGATGAACTTAAGGTTTTTGGTTGTTTATCTTTTGCCCACAGCCAAAAGGCCAAAGGTGATAAATTTGCTCATCGGAGTAGGATGTGTGTTTTTATTGGTTATCCACATGGGAAAAAAGGGTGGAAATTGTGTGACCTTCAGACAGGTGAAATATTTGTATCCAGAGATGTAAAGTTTCATGAACATGAATTTCCTTATGAGATTGTATCTAAGTCTCAAGTGCCTGCTTCTTACTTGTCACCACTTGATTCTAATGTGGGGATTGATATTGGTTTTTTGAATGACTTGGAATCTATTTTGGTTGATGACCACGCAGCCCCTGACATTGGGACTGATATTGTCTTGGATCACACGTCGCTTCATGTGCCCCCTACGCTTGTGTCTCCTCCTGCGTCCACAGATATCATGCGGATGGGTAAGTTGAGCATCTTAAAGCTCGTCTTGTTATTTTTGGCAATCATATAATTGAGGGCGTTGATTATAATGAAACTTTTGCTCCAGTTGCAAAAATGGTCACTATTCGTGCCTTCTTAGCAGTTGCTTCAGTCAAGAATTGGGCCTTGCATCATATATGGATGTTCATAATGTGTTTCTGCATGGTGATCTTGATGAAGAAGTTTACATGAAACTTCCTCCTGGCTTCGATGTTTGCACTCCTTGGTTAATGTGTTGTCTCAAGAAATCTTTTTACGATTTATGACAGGCTCCGCGGTGTTGGAATACTAAGTTAGCTCCTTCAGTCCTATTCAGATTATTCTTTGTTTACTCTACATCAAGGATCAGTTCAAATTAATGTCCTTGTGTATGTTGATGATCTGATTATTTTTGGTAATGATGCTTCCGTTGTTGATCGTTTTAGGCGTATTTGCCTGAGTGTTTTCATATGAAAGATTTGGGTGTGCTTAAATATTTTTGTGGCATTGAAGTTGCTTGGAGTTCAGAGGGAATTGTATTATGCCAACGAAAATACACTCTTGATATTATTGTCGAAGTCGGTTTGTTGGGATCTCGTCCCACTGGTTTTTCCATCGAGCAGAATCACACGTTGGCTCTCGCCAAAGGACCTTTGCTCGTCGTTCCCGAAAGGTATAGACGACTTGTGGGTCGTCTCATTTACTTATCATTTACACGTCCTGACCTAGTTTATACTATTCATATCTTAGCTCAGTTTATGCAACAACCTCGTCAAGATCATTGGGATGTGGCACTTCATACGATTCGCTACTTAAAAGGGTGGCCGGGCCAAGTCATTCTTCTTTGCACTGATTGTGAGTTATCTCTTACGGGTTGGTGTGATTCTGATTGGGTCACTTGCCCTTTGACTCGATGGTCTCTTACTGGTTGGATAATATTTCTTGGCTTTTCCCCGATTTCTCAGAAGACAAAGAAACAACACACGGTGTCACGGTCTTCTGCTGAGGGCGAGTATCATTCCATGGTAGTTGTCACTTCAGAGTTAAAATACTTAAAGCTTTGCTTGCAAGTTTGGGTGTCTCTCATTCGCCCACCATGCGCTTATACTGTGACAGTCAATAGACACTCTACATTGCTCAAAATTGGTCTTCCATGAGCGTACTGAGCATATTGAAGTTGATAGTCATTATGTTTATGATGTCATTCGTGATGGCATTAACTCTACCACTCATGTCTCTACTAATGATCAGCTTGCCGACATCTTCACCAAGACTCTTGGCAAGCGCAAGTTTTTGTATTTACTTCGCAAGTTGGGCATTTGTGATCTTCATGCTCCAACTTGAGGGGGGTATTAAGTTAATTGTATATGGGCTGTATTTTTTGTATATGTTTTTATGGGCTTAGGCCCTAATCTTATACACTACATTGTATATATTACCCTATGGGTGACTAAATGAAATTAAGGAAACCAATTATCCCAATTCTATCAATTCCTCATTGTAAATAATGCATTTTTAGTTTTTCTTACTTCTTATTATGTATACATATGGATTGGATTGGAGTTATTCATGGGTGGTTCACAAATCAAAACAATCTATTGGAAAGTGTTATCGATAGTGTCATTTTGATATTAACAAATCATTTTAATTTTAGCATGACTCATACAAAACCAAACTAAGATTAAGATATCACCTCGTCGTGTGAGGACAAGTTCTATGTTAAGGTTCCTTGTCTTGACTTTGTCTGGAGTGGTAATGGAAGCACGCTAGGGTTCGGGCCATTGTCGCACCATTTTGCTGAATAATCTCAGAAGGTCGATTCCTTCCAATAAGACAAAGACGGAGAAGAAGAAGAGTCTCCAAAAGTTTTCTTGCTTTTGGGTATGGAAAAATTCGACGAATATATTATGTTTGTCTCTAAGAAATCCCATCTGGACAATAGGAGACCCATACTAATATGAGTCTATAATAGATTTGATGTTTATAATATGAGTTTTCTTATTTTATATTAGTGGATATTAGTTGTCTTAGTACATTTTGGTTTTTCCTAGTAAATTGACATTATTGTATGTTAGCTGTCATAATTTATTAACTCATTATTCATCATTAGATTTAGGGGTTTTTTCTTTTGCTTAAAAACTATTTTTTCCTTACTTTTTAAAATTTGTTTATTCATTCTGTTCTACTTTTCATTATATGTTATGTTGCATTTGTAGGGGGTTTCACAGTCATTCAAGTAGAAGTTGTGGCATTGCTAGTGGCTTTTGATTGGTTTATGCTGCTTGGTCTACTATTAAATTATATTGAGACAGACTGTTTGACTTTGATCTCAGCTTACTCTAGGCGATCTTCATTTTGTAACGAATTAGGTTCTTTACTAGATGATATTGCTAGTTTATTATCTAATTTTCTTGAAGTATCCCTAATCCATGTTCGATGCTCGACCAATAAGGTTATTCATTGTTTAGATGTGCATGCTCAGGCTGGATTGTGAATTTGTATAAATGAAAGATTTTCCATCTTTTTGTATTGGATGCATGTATTACACTTTAATTATTTTCAATGAATTGTTCATTGTTTCCCAAAAAAAAAAAAAAAAACCCTAACAAATAGTGGCAACTTCTCCCCTTCCTAAAACAAAATGATATCTATAAATTAATATGCATAAGACCAAAACATAATTATATTCACACACATATAAACTTTCAAATAAAGTACACATACCGAAAGCCAAGTCTTTCCCCAAGAAGGTATGTATGTTGCCCCACCGTGATTAAGAATCCATTGCCGTGCTTTTTCACAAGCATTGTTTTGACCAATAATATTGGGTTTTTCTCCTAATATTCGCATACAAACATAATTGAGGGTTGTGCTAAACATAATACTTTGACCCTCGACATGCAAGCCCCATCCGCCATCTTCATTCTGTACATGAAACAGTGTATAATGAGCGTTATAGTATAAGAATTGTATTTAAAAAAAAATCCCAACTGATAAATATACAATCCAAAAATTATTACACCTGATGATAATATATATAACGAAGAATTTCTTTGCAATGTTCAGCGCTCAAAATAATATTAAGATGGCCTGTAATGTAGAGACACATCACCTGTACACAAATATAAATTTAAGGCAAAGAATAAGATAGTGATCACTGATCATTTCGTAATATTAATGTATATACACTAAAATATTATATAAGTAGTATTCCTTTAAAAATAAATAAATAAAATAGAAAAAAATTATACAAGTAGGTAGCCGAAGCTAAATTCAAAATAATATCTTAAAGATTAAAGATATAATAGAGTTGTAATTCTTGAATTAGGTATTTGTTATATGTTCATCTTTATTATTTTCAATCTAATAATTAAGTATTAAATAAAGTTATAACAAAAACATAATTAATGTATTTTCTTGGATGATTCATAATAACATTTCATATTCAAGAAATAAAAATTTACTTATTATTATGCTGGGAGTAGTGAGATGACTTTAACAGTAAATTTTCATAAATTGAATTAAAATACTTATGCCCCGCCCCGCTAAAGATCCGCCCCGACCCGCTAAGCTTATGCCCCGACCCGCCCTGCCCTGATAAGGCATTTGATGCGGGTCGGGTCAGACCCGCCCCGAATGTGATGGAGCGGGTTAGACCCGACCCGGTAAGGTTTTTTTTTTTTTCTTTTTCTTTAATAAAAGAAAGACTAATTTTTTAAAGTATGTTACAAGATAAAAATAAATGGCAAAAAAATCTCTCATACTAGACATAAATGAGCTGCCTAAATTTTTTTATAAATGGTCTTGCATACTAAAATAAAAAAAATTAATATACTTCAAAGCAAAACATCAATTTTCTCCTCTATCTCTCTTAAATATACTTTGTCTTTTATATATATATAGGGAACGACTACAATGCATCCATTTTTTTTGCAACACCGGTGTATTCTTTTTCTATTTCGGCACCTGGATAGATATAATCTCAAATTTTTTTATATGACGGTGTACATTGTAGGAATTTAGAATATCCTGCAAATTTAAAAAAAAAAATCAAGTTAGAAGCAGATATTCGTGCGACAATAAAAATTATGCTCATAAAATGTTAGAGCAATAAGAGTGTAAGAAAGTATACTTAGTATGGACTTATGAAATGTCTATAATTTCTAAGTTAGAAAACTAAGTACTCATGCGAAAATATAAAGCATACATCAGAGTGACTTTACTATTCATAAAAAACTTATAACTTTTTAAGTCTAAAAAGACTTAGAATGTTTCAAGTTAGCAAAGAAAAGTAAAGTATAAATGCCAACAGCTCGGATGTACAAGAAAAATATCAAAGGTGCTAAGCAACAATTGTCTTCACAAGAAAAAAGAATAAACTACTGGCCAGTTACAAAGTTTAGCTGATCAGGTGCAAAATTTTCCTAGTCGGGAGAATAGATACAACTTCCCTGGTCGGCTGAGCATATATCATTGGTCAAGTAGGAAACTCTGTTGTTGAGCATGACTAACATCGATGAGTCCCTAGAGTGAATCAAACAAACACGAAAAAATGAATGCAAAGTAAATACTACATAGTGAAAAAATATCTTTGAGAAGAGAAGTCAATTTTTCCCAAAGATTGATTGAGAGAAATCAATCTCTCAAAATACTTTTGGGAGATTCGAACAAGGTGTTTTGATGGTTTTTGGAGGGATAATAGTTTTTGGCATAGGCTTAAGTGGCTATGCCATATGCCCGATCAGTTGGATGATGGCCGAGCGGATGTCGAGTGTGCCCAAGCAGCCCCGCGTGCGCGTCCGAAGGCTGGTGTCCGAGCAGCTGGGGCTGCGTCCGATCGGTTGACTGCGTGTCTGAGCAGCTGGGGGTTGCGCCTGATCGGTTGCTTGCATGTGTCCGAGCAGCTAAGTGCGCGTCCGAGTGGGCAGGTGTGCATCCGAGGAGATAGGCGCGCCAAGAGGAGTCTGGCACATCTGAGGCTGCATCCATCCGAGTGGCTGTGGTGTCCGAGTGGCCATTCTGTTTGCTCGAGCGGATGCGCCATGTTCCTGAGCGGATATGCATAGTGTCCGAGCGGCTGGGGGACATCTGAGGAGCAGCATGTCCGAGCGGCTGGGGTGGTGTCCAAGCTTCTGGGGTGCAACCGAGGAGCAGCATGTCTAAGGAGTAGCATTGCCAAGAAGCTGTTTGGTTTCTGAGGCACAAGGCTTCCGAGGGACAAAAGAAATTTGATCGGTTAAGAATGGTAAAAGAAACAAGTTTGAAGAACTCAAAAGAAAAGTTCAGTCGTAAATTTACTGCAAAAGTGAAGGTTATTAACCGGATGGAAGCTTTTGGATGACCTCAAAAACATTTTTCTAGAGAAAATTTTTATCATACGAGTAAATCATATAATAAACTTGGGGGGCAAATGTTATCCCCATATTTTCAGTTTGATGACGTGGCAATCAGAAGTGATAAGTGGCAATGCATGATCAATAAAATGACCCATTAATAGTCAATAAATGTGTTGACTCTTCGGAGTTGTGATAAAGTGATCTGACTGATCTGATAGAATTTATGTCGACCGATGAAGATTTTTGACTGACCAGTCACCTGTCTTGGCCGACTAGTTAGGTGTTTGGCCGACCAGTGGAGTGCATGGCCGACCAGTGAAGTATTTGGCAGACCGGTGGAGTGCATGGCCGACCAGTTAGGTGTTTGGCCGACGGGTGGAGTGCATGGCCGACCAGTGAAGTATTTGGTCGACCGGTGGAGTGCATGACCGACCAGTGAAGTATTTGGCTGACCGGTGGAGTGCATGACCGACCAGTGGGGTATTTGGCCGACCGGTGGAGTGCATGACCGACCAGTAAAGTATTTTGCTAGACCAGAGATGTGTCATGCTAGACCAGAGGTGTGCTAGAGGAGTGCTTTGCCTATACTGACCAGAGGTGTGCTAGGGGTGTGCTTTGTCGACGAGAGGTGCTTGCCTATGTCCTTAGTAACAGCTTCAACCCGAATAATTCTCAACTGCCGCGGGAATTTCTCAGATATCCTAGAATAATAGCTATATTGTTGTTATTTAAATTTATTTATATTTTTATTAATTAAAGTCTGTTGGAAGAACCAATGACTCGATCAAAGGGAATATCTGATGTACGATCCATGAGCCTATAAATAAATGGCTCATGGCATCATTTTGAGGGGCTGATCTTTTTAGACTGAGAAAAACTCTCTAGTTTGGAGACTTTGGGACTGTTACTTGGGGTATTCTTGGAGCATTTTCTAAGAGAGTTTAGAGAGAGAAACTATGTATTTTTCTACTTACACTTAAGAAACTCAATTGGCTCAAGTTCATCTGATCTTAAGTGTAGGATATATATCACAACTCCAAGTGGATTAGGCTATTACCAATAAATTAGGACTGAACCACTATAAAATTATATGTGTCGTATTTTTCTCTTGAATGTTCATTGTAGTTTTGACGTCTACTCGTCGTTGGCCAAAATCGTGGTCAACAATTATAATAATATTTTATAATATTTGAATTCATATTAATATAATTAGTAAAAAATAGGATTATATATTATCATCTTAATAATATTTTATAACATTTAAATTTATATTAATATAGTTATTAAATATCTAGTTTTGTATTATATATTATTATAATAATGATATTTTATAACATTTGAATTTGAATTTATATTAATATAATTATTATATATGTAGTCTTATATTATATATTATTATAATAATGATATTTATAATATTTAAATTTATATTAATATAATTGATAAATATCTAGTTTTAAGTTAGTTTTAAATGTATATTCCGTTAAATATTTAGAATATTCCGTTAAAGCTAACAAAACAAACCGTTAAAACAAAAAATTTCTGTTATCTACACACTTATTATATAGAAGAGATAAGACTTCTTTGACAATGTTTTGGAAGAGCTTTTGAAGTCTTAAAGTTACTTTTAGGTGTGTTTGAATAAAACATAAAACTAGCTTTTTTAATTTAGAAGAGTATTTTAGAGAAGTAATAACTCACCATAACTTCTAAAAAAATACTAGAAACTATTTTCTTGTTTTGATGAATCTTTTATAATACTTATTTTACCCATTTTTTTTATATAAAAGAAAAAAAAATTACATTCTTATCCTACATACAATTATAGGATATATACGATTTTTTTAAAAAAAATTATTCTATCATCATTTGTAAAAAAAAAATTATTCTCTCTTTGATATTACAATTTCTTTTCATTGTTTTCTGTTATTGTTTTATGCATAGATTCTTATTCTCTAAAAACATTGAGATTTTTATATTTGAATGTTCAATTAAAAATTTTAGTTTTAAATTTTTTATTTCTTTTTTGTTACATTAAATTTTAAAAAACAAATTATTCATCAATTCATATATATATTCAATCCTAAAAAATTGATTAATTTTCAAATGAGCTCAGACATAAAATATATTATTATTAATATAACAAACCTAACAACTATTATTTTATACTATGTGTAGAGTAATTCTCACAACTTTTCATTTGTTTATAACAAACCTAACAACTATTATTTAGTTGTAACAATATTTAGTTGTCTATGTGTCAAATGGCTATATATAAGTTAGTCCTTTATTTCATTTTGTAAAGACGTATTCATTTTTTAGAAAAGTTGAGAAAGAGAGAGATTTGTATACGTGAGGAGAGAGTTTCTTCTGAGTGTTTGAGAGTTCTTGGAGTATTGTGTGAGAGTCAAAGTGTATGGTTCAAGAGAAGCCTTGGCTGGGTTTTGTACTCAAGAAATAGTTTCTCAAAGAAGAGTTGAGTTTTATGTGATTAGGCTTGTAATCTAATCTTTATAGTGGACTAGCTCTGCTGGATGTAGGCAACATATTGTTGTTGAACCAGGATAATTTCGGTGTGTTCTTTCCATTATTTGTTTTCCATTTCGCTTTGCACTCTAAATGTTTGAATTAAGTTCTAATTTGTATTTATGTTTTTTCAGATTTGTTGCATCTGTGAGTTTTGGTATCGAATCTACGTCCAACAAAGTTCTGGTTTATATTAAAGTTTCCAGATTTGTTGCATCTGTGAGGCTTGGTGTTGAAACTATGTCAATAAATCAGAGCCAAGTTCCGATTCTTAAAGAGAATTTGTCAAGACTCAATCAAGATCGATAACTCTACAAAATAGAGTTATTTTACCAGTTTTTATGTGCTAATTGTTGCTTAATTCTTGAGTTTTTAATTGATTTATTAAGTTTTTAAGTAATTTTGAATTTATTAGGTTTATTTTGATTTTATAGATTTTTGTGTGTTTTTATAGATATTTTATTATAATATGTTATAGTTTAATTATTTAAAATTAATATTGTTAAGTTAGGAGTAAAAATATGCAATTTTGAGCTTAAATGTTTAAGTAGATTAAGTTTTAATTAATATTTTCGTAGAACTTTTGTTGTATATTTTATTATTGAAAATATTTAGTTTTAATTTAATTTATGTTGATTTTTGTAGAGAATTTGTTGCATTTTTTGCTCTTGAAAAAGCAAGAAAAATGAAGGAAAATTTTCATTTTTAAGGAAAAGAAAGAAGGGAAAATGGCATTTTTAAAAATGCCATGGATCAAGCTCCTCTCAGCCAGGCCCGCGCCTCCTCTGCCCACTCCCAGCCCGCCACTTCAGGTGCAGTCCACCAAGCTCCAACCCAAGTTCGACCCAGCCTTTCTCCCAGCCGAAGCTCCCCAGGCCCAATCTGCCTGCCCTAGGCCCATCGCCCCAATGCATAACACCCCTGCCCAGCCGTGCCTGCTGTCTTCCTTCTGCCTGCCGAAATCCCAGGCTCACACGTGAAGCTTCTGCCAGCAGCTTCCCAAGCTTCAGTCCTGAACCTTCTCCCACATGCCTAGAGCCGCTGGAGCCATCTTCCCAGCTGAGCCTTCCCAGCATCTGTCAACCCAGCCGTTTGTCCCCTTCAGCCAAAAATCTCCAACCAGGCCCAACACAGGCCCAACGCCCCATACGCCACCAATAGCCAGTACCTGCCACAACCTACAACCACTTTCCTCTTTATTTCCTCTTGAGCCCACAAAAGCATTGTCCCCTTGTCCCCATTGTCTAAAAATGCCACAGTTTTACCCCATTTTCTACACATTTTACCTAAAAATTATCATTACACTCTATGATTTACCCCTATTTGCCAAATTATAATTAATTAAATTAATTTAATCAATTTGATTAATTTAAATTGATTATTTTAATACCTCTTTTTTTTGCTATAAATAAGGGATTTGGGTGTGCTTGATTTGGGGGGGAGGAGGTTACCACACTACACATTCTATACTTTCAAGACCTCTCAATTTTCTTCTTCTTCTTTGTTGTAAATTTTCTATGTGCTTTTAGAGGAAAAATTTGGGGGTTCATCCTCCAAATTTTCTTATTTATGTTTGTAATTTTTAGTTTGTATTGGCTATTTTAGTTATGAGTTTCTAATCTTTTCACTACTAAAAAAAAGGATTTTAGGACACTTTTTTAGGACACTCACATATATGCGAGTCCTAAAAACAACTTCTGGACTTTTTAGGACTGGTGTTGCGAGTCCTTAAAGAATATCTTTTAGGACTCGTAAAATCTTTGTGTGTCCTAAAAAAGTTTGATTTTGGGTTTTAAAAAAGCACCTCCTGGACTTTTTAGGACTCGCGTCGCGAGTCCTAAAAAAGTTTGATTTTGGGTTTTAAAAAAACACCTCCTGGACTTTTTAGGACTCGCATTGCGAGTCCTAAAAACTTATATGTCTCCTAAAAATTTGAATTTAAAAAAAATCACAAATTCCCTCCAATCTCCTGGACTTTTTAGGACTCGCGTTGAGAGTCCTTAAAGAATTTCTTTTAGGACTCGCAACGTGAGTCCTAAAAACTAATGCGTGTCCAAAAAAAAAAATTAAAGTTTTATAAATAACTAAATTAAAAAAAAAAAACAAACCCACACTTATCAGCCCCCTCTTCTTTCTCTCTCCTCTCTCTCCTTCCCTCTCTCTCGCCTGAAAGTTTGCCGAGCCCGACCACCGCCTTCCTCGCCGCCACCTGCAACACGCGCCGACCAGGGAGTTTCGGAGGCCATCGAAGCTTTGACCCCCGCGAGCTCGAGCCCTCACGCGCCTCCTAAGACGGACAACAGAGAAGATTGGTTTTAGGTTTTCCCAAAGTTTCCGACGAGATTTCGACCACCTTGGGTCGTTGTGAGTTGAGCCACCACCACCATCGTACTCAACACTTTCATGCGAGCAAAACCCAACCAAGGATCGGGTTAGAAGTCGCCGGATTTCATTTTTCATGTTCGTCGGAATCTATGAGTCCGGAACTTTTTACCTCAAATCCGGCCACCACATTCCGTTCCACGAAGAACCACCACCACCACGATGTTCCCCGAGCCTTAGGCTTCGAAAGCCAATCATTGTTTTCTCGAACCACCGTCGTCGGTGGTGGCGCCGCCGCTGTTGCCGGAGCTCTCCGGCAACAGCGGCGGAATTCATTTCTTAAAAATTAATAATAAAACTTTTTTAATTTTTTTGCGAGTCCTAAAAACATTTTTTTGCGAGTCCTAAAAAACCCTAGTTTTTAAGGGCTCTCAAATAGAGGACTCGCGCCCCGCGAGTCCTAAAAACTTTTTTAGGATTCGCAATGCTAGTCCTAAAATCCATTTTTTGTAGTAGTGTTTTAAGATTATTAAGGTGATGATGAAACAATATGTAACTAAATAGTATTTATTTTGTATGTTGATTTCCCATTTTGTGCAACGAAGTTTATGGAATTTTCTTCTTCAAAGATATTCTTTCATCTTAAATATCATGTATTTTGGATTGTTAGCACATATTTACACTTTGTTCTTCATTAGTGCAAAAACATAATATTCTTTGTGTAAGATGTGTCATTAAATTGTACACATCCATGCTTAGAACAAAAATATTATGTTTTGCCTTATAAATAATGTTCATTGATTTATTTGTTATTTTATTAGACTGATTTACACTAAATGCTTTGAAATTATAATTTTGAAAAGTGAAGAAAAATCTTATCTTTTTAGAAGTAATTTGTGCTTAAAATTATAAATCTATTTGGAAAATGATAGTTTGATTTATTTTAACTATCACTAAAACTTGGGAATCAATGTACTTATAAATATTATTGAACTTATATTTTGTGGATTCTAATCCTTAATAATCTTATTTTATCATCTTGTTTACAATTATTAATTTAGTAATATATATTGTCTTTAATTTCTATATTATTGTCTTTTATTTATTTTCATTATTAAAAAATCTCTTCAATCTTTGGAGCTGGGTTAGAATTTGTTAATTTTGGTTTAAAATAGTTTTCTTTTCGATTTTAGGCAACTCCTTTGGGTTCGATCTCGTGCTTACACGAACGCTATATTCCATATACGATTCGTGCGCTTGCGAGTATAAATTTTTAAAAGATACCCGTTTTGGGTCCATCAAAGATTGATCAACAACTCATGGAAACAACAAAGCTTGAACTGGAGAAGTTTGATGGCGGTGGTGATTTTAGTTTGTTGAGAGAAAAGTTGAAGGGGCTGCTTGTTCATCAGAAACTTTCCAAGGTTATTGGTGATCAAGAGAAATTGAAGGAAAAGTATAAATACAAGGATGATGAACTTGAAGAATTGCAGGAATTAGCCTATTACACTATCACCCTTCATTTGTCAAACAATGTCATCAGAAAAGTGAAATCCAAGAAGACTGCCTTTTGTGTTTGGGAGATGTTATCCCCATTTCCTGTCGGGGTTTTGGGCCCTCGCCTCGGCCCACGGTCAGAGGGACCGGCTCGGTATTTGGGCCTAGTCCGCGGGATACGGACTGGGCCTGTGTAGAAGGGTCCGGGACGTCCCTCCGGGTTCATGTTCAGCTTGAACGGTCCCGGCACTGTCCGGAGTGCCTCGGACCATTGCGGCCATCGCGTCCCGGTCCCGGGCCCAGAATGGTCCGGGCCCGAAGTAAACGCAGCGGGCCAAAGGTAAACGAACCTGGACCGCTTCATCCCCAGGCTATGGGTCAGGCGTCCAGGACACTGAAGCCGCCTCATTTCGCGTGGGTCTTGTCCCCCCACTTTTCACCTGCAGAAAGGGTCTCCTTGGGATTATCTACTGGCGTGTCAGGACTGCGCAGCCAGGTACTCTGACCGGTCTTGTCCCCTGAATCGGCCTCGTGATTCGAAGTGGTCAGAGCCAAAGTGCCGTTTTGTCGGGGGAATGCTTGCGTCTCAGGGCAACTAATTGGGCCTGAGCTGGTTCGGGTTTGGTGTTCTGTATATCTTTTTAGCTCGGGCCTCCACTAGGAAGGCCCCTTGGGCACATTTCCCAAATGGGTCCGGGTCAGGCCCGGCCCAAACCTGATGTCCCCCTCGTCCTATAAATATAAGTTGTAATGCAACGTAGAAAGAGAGAGAAGGCAGAAACTCTGCTCAAATACAGTTAAACAACTCCATTGTAAAAGCTTATCCTAGCTCTAATACAGACTTATATACAGACTCGTGGACTAAGGCTAGTTAACGCCCCAACCACATAAAAATCTTGTGTCGATCTTCCATTCTCATTATTATTATCAGTCAATATCCTTCTTTAAGATAGTTGCCGAAAATCTCGGTTAACAGTTTGGTGCTTTCATTGAGAGCTGAAGGAAGCTAGCGCCAACGTCAGGCCTTTGCTACGATGGTGAACACTCGTAACACCACCTTCGACCCTGCCAACCCGGAGCAGGGCAACGGAGACCCACTGCCTTCTCAGCGCATCCCTCAAAACCTGCCTGAAGACGTGCCTCCTCAGACGTCTCACCAAGACGAGTCGCAAGACTACGAGGGTGAGACAGAGCACGAAGTAGGAGACGAAGAAGAGTACTATGAGGAGGAGAACGAGGGGGAGTATCATGATGAAGCCGCGGATCCCGAGGCCCCTCGCGAAGATCAGCAAGACCCGGAGGTGACTAAACTGAGGCAGCAGATCCGGGATCAGGAAGCCAGGATGGCTGAGCAGGCGGAGGCACACCGCCGGGTGCAAGAGTCTCTCCATGCCCTGCAAGCACTGATGGCCGCACAGGGCCCGGCGGCCAACCCCGCAGTTGGCCTGCACCCAGAAACGCAACAACCCGCTCCCCAAGCGCAAACCGGGGGCCCCAGGGGGGCCAGCCCGATCCGTTTCCCAGAGCCTCCCCCCGACACGGCTCCGAAAGTCCCGGACAGGGAGCGACGGACAAGTCGGAAAAATACTACCCCCGTCAGTAAAGCCGGGGCACGTTCACGACCGTTACCTAGGAAAGAGAAGGTGTGCCCCGACCCAGGACGAGGCCACCCAATCGATCCGCAGGGGGTACGGCCGCAGGACGGTCAGCCTCGGCCCGCCCCAAGGGCGAACGGGAGGGAAAAGTCTTTGCACCCAAGTGCCTCGGTCAACAAGAACCGTCGGGAACGATCCCGCCGCGAGGATCGTGACGCTCTCAGCTCCGGGGACGACACTTCCCGGGTAGATTTACGTGACGGACTAAATGCCCGGAAAGAGCGGGCCCGCAAGCAAAAAATCCTTCCTCGAAACGGCGACCTCAGGAACGACATAAACGACAGGCGGAACGAGAGAATTCCCCTGGAGGACGGCGCGGCCAGGCAGCTCATGGAGCAACTGGCAGCATTAAAGAAGGTCACCGACCGCTTGGTCCGCAAGCAAGAGGGCGCGGACACTGACTCTGACGAAGAGGACAAGGAGCCATGCGCGAGACATATCCTAGACGCCGTGTTGCCCAAGGGGTTCAAGATGCCAAGTCTCACCGCCTACACTGGAAGCACGGACCCTAGGGATCATCTGTCCCGGTACAACCGACTCATGACCGTGGCTCACGTCAGCGACAACGGCAAATGCCTCTGCTTCTCCATCACGTTGGGCGGCCCCGCCGAAGAGTGGTGGAAAAGGCTTAAACTGGGGTCCATCCAAACATGGTCCGGGCTACAGTCGGCTTTTCAGAAGCAATTCGTGGCCGCCATGAGGATGGACATGAAAATCAGTGCCCTCGCCAATATTAAGCAAATGCCCGCAGAAACACTGAGGGCCTACATCCAGCGCTTCACTGAAGAAGCCTCCAAGACAAAGGTCGACGACGGACAGCGCCTGGTGGCACTACAGTCTGGAATCCGGGTCGGGTCCCCGCTCTGGGACGACATGCAGCGCAATAAAGCCGCCACCCTAGAAGAATTTATTAGGAGGGCCCAAGGATTCATCAACTGGGAGGAGGCCCAGATCCAGGCCTTCGGATGGCCCTCGGCTCCTCATCCAGTCCCTCAGACGATTCCGGGAGGTGCGGGACATTTCCCCGCGCAGTCCTACGCATCGCCCCCCATCGTCCCGGGGGCGGTTGTCGCGCCCGGCATTAGTTACACGCCTACGGTGTACGGTCCTGCCGCTTCGGGATATGCCCCGGCCCAGTCAACGCCCTTCTCTGGGTATGGTGTCGCGCCAGCAGGGCACAGCATGGCCCCCATCGTGGCCCAGCCATCGCAGACCGGGGTAACCGAGGCAAGCGTGAATCCCTCCCGGAGTAAGCGGGCTGGCAAAGGCCTGAACCGGCCGGAGTCGGCCAAAAAAGGGAAGAGGGGCTATGAGCCCCAATACTCGGAATACACTAACTTGGTGGATACCCGGGAAAACATCTACCTGGCTACAGAAAGAGCGGTCCATTACCGGAAGCCTAGCTCCATGTTTAAGGGGGGGAGGAACCCCAGAGACACCAGCAAATGGTGCGCCTATCACAAAGATGTGGGCCACACCACCGACGAATGTCGGCAGCTCAAAGATGAAATTGAAAACCTCATCAAGCTGGGACACCTCCATCAGTGGGTAAGGATGCCCATAGGCGTCCCGGGCATGACAGCGAATCCCGGGCAGTCTGCGGCGCCGGCAACGACTCGTGCATACCCGCCCCAGGGAGGGTATGCGCAAGGGCTCCCGGCACAGACCCCTCAGGGGGCCGTCGCCACGCAGGCCCCCGGTCCTGGGATGCCCTATCCTTCCGGGGCAGCGCCCCCTCGAGTGGACGGGCACATGTCGACCATATCAGGCGGACCCCACCTAGGAGGCCCTTCGAAGAATGATCAAAAGCGCTATCTAAGCGAGCTGGACCATGACCAAGAAGTTTGCGCCCTCGTCTAGGCCCCTGCTCAGCGCCCCAAACTGATGAACCTCCCCATCACGTTCACGGAAGACGACGCCCGTAACGTCCATTTCCCGTACCACGACCCACTGGTCATAGATGCTCAAATTGCCAACAAGATGGTGTCCCGAGTGTTGGTGGATGACGGAAGCTCCGTCAACTTGTTGTTCAAATCCGCCTTTGCCGCCATTGGCCTGACGGAGGCTGATCTGGCGTCGTGCCCGACCCAAATCTACGGCTTCAACGGAGACGCACTCCTCCCCATGGGAAAGGTCCAGCTGCCTGTTACTCTGGGGGACGCATTGCAGCAATCGTTCAAGTTCTGCACCTTTGTGGTGGTGGATTGCCCGACCGCTTACAACGCCATCTTTGGCCGGCCCGCCCTGGTCGAGTTCGGGGCCATCACCTCCATCCGCCATCTATGCATGAAGTTCCCGTGCAGCAACGGAGGGATTGGGACGGTCCGCGGAGACCAGAAAAGCGCGCGGAAGTGTTACCATATCTCTGCCCGTCCCATTTGTATGGTCCAGGATGAGCCCGTTGGGCCGGCACTCCGCCCGCCCGAGCAAGCTATCCAGGACGAAGACGATCTGGACCCACGGTTGGGAGAGGAACGCACCCTTGAGCCAATGGACGAAATAGAAGAGGTATGCATCAGCGAGTCCGACCCTGCCAGGGTCATCCAAGTGGGAAAGAGCCTGCCGGAAGACATTCGGGCCGCCATTATCGCCCAAGTCAAGGAAAACCAGGATCTTCTAGCATGGTCCCACTCCGATATGACCGGGATCGATCGCAATATCATATGCCACGCGTTGAGTATTGACCCAAACGCGACCCCGGTCCGCCAGAAGCGCAGACCTTTGGGGACGGAAAGGGCCGAGGCCCTCAAGCTGGAGGTAGAGAAGCTGTCTTACATTAACTTCATCCGCGAAGCCGTGTACCCCGTATGGCTGGCCAACCCGGTCTTGGTGCCGAAGCCTAACGGGATGTGGAGGACCTGCATCGACTTCACGGACCTCAACAAAGCATGTCCGAAGGACTGTTTCCCGCTCCCCCGGATAGACCAAATGGTGGATGCTACGTCCGGTTACGAGATCTTGAGTTTCATGGACGCCTACTCAGGCTACAACCAGATCTCCATGCACGTGGCAGATCAGGAGCACACCAGTTTCCAAACTGACAAGGGCATCTACTGCTATGTCGTCATGCCTTTCGGACTCAAGAATGCCGGAGCAACCTACCAGAGGCTCTTCAATCGAATGTTTAGGGCCCAGCTGGGGCGAAACATAGAAGTATACATCGACGATATGCTGGTCAAATCCAAGACGTCGCGGGAACATTCGAGCGATTTGGCGGAGGCTTTCGCGGTTATCCGGAAATACGGGATGAAGCTGAACCCTAAGAAGTGCACCTTCGACGTCGCATCCGGGAAGTTCCTGGGCTTTATCGTGAGTTCCCGAGGAATTGAAGCCAACCCCGAGAAGATCAAGGCCCTGATCAACATGGCCTCTCCCCGGAAGCACAAGGACGTTCAAAGCCTGACGGGGCGAGTGGCCGCCCTAAGCCGTTTTGTCTCCAAGGCCACGGACAAGTGCGTCCCTTTTTTCAACGTCCTCCGGGGAAGCCAGCGGTTCGAATGGTCACCCGAGTGCGAAGAAGCCTTCTAGAAGCTGAAAGAGCACTTGGCCAAGGCCCCCATCCTGGCGAAGCCAGTCGAAGGAGAGCCTTTGTACTTATACCTGGCCGTAACCGAGCATGCCATCAGCGCCGCGTTGGTGCGCGAAGAGGAGAGGACTCAACTCCCGGTGTACTACGTGAGCAAGCGATTACTAGACGCCGAATCTAGATACCCACTAATCGAAAAACTGACTTTCTGTCTGCTGACGGCATCCCGGAAGCTTCGACCTTACTTCCAGGCCCACACGATAAAGGTCTTAACCAACCACCCCCTGCGGCAGGTGTTGCAGAAACCTGAGGCGTCGGGGAGACTCCTGAAATGGGCCATGGAGCTGAGCCAATTTGATATATCTTACGTGCCCCGGGTGGCCATTAAGGGACAGGCCCTGGCCGACTTCACCGTCGAATGTTCCGGGGTCACCCCAGAAGAGAGTGCCCTCGCGGCCCGCACTTCTCCCGTTTGGAAAGTCTTCGTGGACGGAGCATCGAACGAGAACGGGGCCGGCGCCGGGATCATCCTGGTATCCCCGCAGGGGCATCAGCTACAAAACGCCCTCCATTTCCAGTTCAAAGCGTCGAACAACGAGGCGGAGCATGAGGCCGTCATAGCCGGCTTGCGTCTGGCTCGAGAAGTAGGGGCGGCGAACCTCGAAATATACAGCGATTCTCAGCTGGTAGTCAGACAGATTTCGGGGGAGTATCAGACCAAGGGAGAGCGAATGGCGGCATACGTAACCCAAGCGAGGGAGATGCTCCAAGTGTTCGCGGCGCATTCCATCCCCCAGATACCCCGGGAGAAGAACGTCTTTGCGGACACATTAGCGAAGCTAGCAACCGACGCAGAGGCCGAGTTGGCTGGGCTGGTCCCCGTCAACCATCTCCCCGTCCCAAGCATAGGGACTCCGACCGTCCATGCCATCGATCACTCCAATTCATGGATGGGGCCGTTGATCTGCTACCTGTCCACCGGGGAGGTTCCGAACGAGCGGGCCGCGGCCAGGAAGCTCTTGTACCAGGCCCACCGATACGTCATGATGGACGGTAAACTTTATCGCCAGGGACTGTCTATGCCTTACCTCCGGTGCGTGTCCGGGACTGAGCTGGGCGCCATCATGCATGAGGTCCACGAAGGCTTTTGCGGAGATCACACAGCCGGACCCAGTTTGTCCAAGAAGATTCTGCGCCAAGGATACTTCTGGCCCACCATGAAAAGGGACTGCGTAGACTACGTCCGCAGGTGCGAACAATGCCAGAGGTACGCGAAGATCCCTCGGGCCCCCCCAACAGAGATAACCTTGATGAACAGTCCCTGGCCCTTTGCAGTGTGGGGGATCGATCTTGTGGGATCCCTCCCAACCGGGAGAGGAGGGGTGAAGTATGCCATTGTGGCGGTAGACTATTTCACGAAATGGGTTGAGGCGGAGCCTATGAACACAATCACGTCCAAGAAGGCCTTAGATTTCGTCGTTAACAACATAGTGTGTCGGTATGGCCTCCCCTACAAAATTGTGTCTGAAAACGGGAAACAATTTGACAGCCTCCACTTCACGGATTTCTGCGAGAGGCACGGTATAGTGAAGAGTTTCTCTGCCGTGGCCAGGCCCCAGGCGAACGGACAGGCCGAAGCCGTGAACAAAATCCTAAAAGGGACACTGAAGAAAAAGCTTCAGGCCTGTAAGAGCAAGTGGTCCGAAGAGCTCCCCCGCGTGTTGTGGGCCTACCGGACAACTGAACGGACATCAACCGGGCACACCCCATACTCAATGACGTACGGATGCGAAGCCATCATCCCAATTGAAACGACCATCCCGTCCCATCGTCGCGACACGTATGATCCCACCCAGAACCATGCCTTACTCCAAGAATCTCTAGACCTTATCGAGGAAATCCGGGAAGAGTCGCAGGTGCAGTTAAAGATGTACCAGGGCAAGATCGCTCGGCACTTCAACTCCAGAGTCCAGAGCCGTAAGTTCGAAACCGGCGATCTGGTCATGCGGAGGGTCTTCCCTGCCACTCAGGATCCGGGGGTAGGGGTTCTGGGCCCCAATTGGGAAGGGCCGTATGAGATCCAGCAAGAGATCTGCCCCGGAACATACCGCTTGAAGCGGCTCGATGGTTCCGAGGTTCCGCGAGCCTGGAACGCAGAACACCTCCGTAAATACTACCAGTAGCCTAAGGGCTCGTCCGAGTTTAATGTTTACGCTGTAACATGTACGCCTCAGGGCTAATTCCCTTTTTTAGAACAATGAAAATGACGTGTGCAAAACGTCATAAAGGGCTATTATTTCCATGAAAATGTGTGCCTCAGGGCTATTATCCCAAGTGACCCCAGACCAGTCTCTGCTCACTTGCGGGGGGTGTCATCCTAGGCGCAAAGAGAAAAAAGGGAACTGAGCCCAAGGCCGGTTCCACCCCGGACGAACGACGTCCGGGGGTATAAATAAAAGGGAACCGAGCCCAAGGCCGGTCCCACCCCGGACAAAAACGATGTCCGGGAGTATAAAAATAAGAGGACCGTGCCCAAGGCCGGTTCCACCCCGGACGAACGACGTCCGGGGGTATAAATAAAAAAGGGAACCGAGCCCAAGGCCGGTTCCACCGCGGACGAACGATGTCCGGGAGTATAAAAATAAGAGGACCGTGCCCAAGGCCGGCTCCACCCCGGACAAACAACATCCGGGGGTATAAATAAAAGGGAACCGAGCCCAAGGCCGGTCCCACCCCGGACGAACGATGTCCGGGAGTATAAAAATAAGAGGACCGTGCCTAAGGCCTGTTCCACCCCGGACGAACGACGTCCGGGGGTATAAATAAAAAGGGAACCGAGCCCAAGGCCGGTCCCACCCCGGACGAACGATGTCCGGGAGTATAAAAATAAGAGGACCGTGCCCAAGGCCAGCTCCACCCCGGACAAACGACGTCCGGGGGTATAAATAAAAGGGAACCGAGCCCAAGGCCGGTCCCACCTCGGACGAACGATGTTCGGGAGTATAAAAATAAGAGGACCGTGCCCAAGGCCGGTTTCACCCCGGACGAACGACGTCCGGGGGTATAAATAAAATAGGGAACCGAGCCCAAGGCCGGTCCCACCCCGGACGAACGATGTCCGGGAGTATAAAAATAAGAGGACCGTGCCCAAGGCCGGTTCCACCCCGGACGAACGACGTCCGGGGGTATAAATAAAAGGGAACCGAGCCCAAGGCCGGTTCCACCCCGGACGAACGACGTCCAGGGGTATAAATAAAAGAGGACCATGCCCAAGGCCAGTTCCACCTCGGACGAACGACGTCCGGGTGTATAAATAAAAAAGGGAACCGAGCCCAAGGCCGGTCCCACCCCGGACGAACGATGTCCGGGAGTATAAAAATAAGAGGACCGTGCCCAAGGCTGGTTCCACCCCGGACGAACGACGTCCGGGGGTATAAATAAAAGGGAACCGAGCCCAAGGCCGGTTCCACCCCGCACGAACGACGTCCGGGGGTATAAATAAAAGAGGACCGTGCCCAAGGCCGGTTCCACCCCGGATGAACGACGTCCGGGGGTATAAATAAAAGGGAACCGAGCCCAAGGCCGGTTCCACCCCGGACGAACGACGTCCGGGGGTATAAATAAAAGGGAACCGAGCCCAAGGCCGGCTCCACCCTAGACGAATGACGTCCGGGGGTATAAATAAAAGGGAACCGAGCCCAAGGCCGGTCCCACCCCGGATGAACGATGTCCGGGAGTATAAAAATAAGAGGACCGTGCCCAAGGCCGGTTCAACCCCGGACGAACGACGTCCGAGGGTATAAATAAAAGGGAACCGAGCCCAAGGCCAGTCCCACCCCGGACGAACAACGTCCGGGGGTATAAATAAAAGGGAACCGAGCCCAAGGCCGGTCCCATCCCGGACCAACGATGTCCGGGAGTATAAAGTCTGTCCGACCCGGACGTGCTGATCCTCGGAGCACAGAAGCATCAGGTCAGCCCCGGAACAAACCCAGGACCTAAAATTCCAGGGAAAGCACACTCCGTGTTAAACAAAGTCCCAAGGGCCCCGAACAGAGCAAAGACTAGTCGTTGGGTCCAGTCCCGGCCGTTGGAACCGGGACAAAACCCCCTGCAATCAGTTAGTCGCGACATCAACTTCTTACTGAATGGTGAAAGGAGAAATCTTTTAAAAACCAAAGGAAGAAGCAATGTTTGAAATTAAATTACAAGCTAAATTAATTAACAAAAAGAACGAGGCCGAGACAAGGGCCTACAACGCGTCTGCCCGGAGGTCCGCATCCTCCCTCTCCTTGGCCTCGTACTCGGCACGCTTCGAGTCGGGATCGGGGAAGATAAGGAGGTTCATGTTCTTGTCCTTGCACCAGGCCATATAAATGGCCTCGTTAAAGGTGACATCCACTAAGTTGTCGGCCTCCTCCTTCTCCCGACGGGTGGTGTCGTGTGCCGCCTTCTCCTGTAGAAGGGAGTCACCCAGCTCAAGAACACGGGCTTTCAGGCTCCGGATCTCCTCCTTGTCCAGGACGGACTGTGCCACAGCCGTCTCCAAGAGAGTCGCCCTTTCGACAGCAACCTTCGTCATCCGGGACAACTCCTCTTCCACCCCGGTCTTGGCACGGCTAATTTCCTCGCGCTTCGCCTTCGCGCGGGCCAGCTCTTCTTGGAGGCGGGCTGTCTCCTTGCTGAGATTTTCCTTGACGGTCTCCCTCTGGTTCACGGCCGCCTCTATTTCCAGCTTGGCCGTCTCCATCTTGAGGGCAAGCTCGGCCATCAAATCGGCACTCCTTTGAGATAACAAGGCAACCTGGAGCAAACAAAAGTTAGAAAAAGAAGTCACCACCAACGAATGACTAAAGGACATGAGATGAAAATTACCGCGGTAGCCTGGTGGCGGAGAGCCTGAGAGATGAACAGCCCGTCCAGATTGGCTATCGTGGCATACCTCTTCAGCTGGAGGTTAGACATAGTACTCCCGACCTGATCGAACAGATCAGCAGCCATGGGGGCAATGTCCTGACCCAGCTTGGGGCGGAAGCCCATCTCAGCAGCTAGCCGATCCACGATCGGCTGAGGAGCGCTGAACTCGGCGGGACGATCCGAAAACTCGACCTGGCGACGGATCATCAGGGCCTTGTAAGCGTTGTCTCTCCAGCATCGGCCGCTCTCCCAGGTCCGGTTGACCAGCCGGGACTGCTCGTCCCGCAGAGCGGACTCCCCCTCCTCGAAAAGGGTTGGGCGGAGAGGAAGGACAGGCGGAGCAGGGATCTCCTTCGCGGTTAGCCTACTCTCCCCGTGTGACTCCTCGGCTGTCTCTGACAACATCGTCCGAGGCCTCTTCCCGAGTTTGCCCACCTGGGCATCATCTCCGGGGCCTCTCTTCCCAGAGCTCCAGCTTGCGGCTTCGCCCGTTTCCAAATCAATTACCGGGGGATGGTCCGGGACGCCGTCTGCGGCCAGCTCCATGGCCCGGAATGGTACCACGGCCAATGCCTCACCTGGGCCAGGCGTTGTTCCGGATCTTTCACTGGTTGGGGGGAGCTCCGCGCCGGCCACGACATTTGACCTCCTGGCCGCCTTCAAGGCTGATCTTTCCTTGATGAGCCTCCTCATCTCGCTGGCCGGGTCAGACATGTTGGAATCCTCTGCAAAAAATACGGGAAAACGAAGTTAGTATGATAAGCCGAACGGGAATGCACAACAGTAAGAAGAAAGTATAGCCCGGGACAAACCCTCGTCTAGGCCCCGGGCGAGACTCAATTCCCTTAAAGCAAATGAGTGTATCCGGTCTCCTACGTCGTCCGGGATTAGAAACCCCCCATACTGGAGGAACCCGGACAGGAACATTAAGGTTTCTGATCCTACAGGGATGGGAGATGAAGGCCTCATCTCCCCATTAGCCCCAAACGCGGGGCCCGGCGGCTCTAGCCTATCCCTATCTAAGCCCCCAACATGAGGGGCGTAAATTAAGACTAAAGGGGAGTTACCTCGCCCCGATACGCTAGCCCCGGGAGTCCTAACGTTTGGTAGGGCATCTTCGAAAAGCTCTTCCAGCTCTTCCGAGGTGGCCTCTTCCACCGGGAGCTGATTCTTCTTACGCTGGGCTGCGGTGGCCCGCACCGCTCTCACCACCTCGGCGATGTGGTCAAGGGCTAGCTGCTCCCGGGCCTCGACGTTCTTCTCAAACGGGATGCCCCGGAGGCTAGGGGCAACAATGGTCTGGGTGGCCGCGAGTAACCCTACTAGCCAGAGGTTTTTGTCGTTGACATAGCCCCCTACGTCCAGCTCCTCCGCGGTCAGCTTGGCGTAGAACCTCCTCCTTTCCAGGAGAAAGGCGGTGAGGGGGGTTTGTATGAAGGGACCTGCGACCCGAAAGATACGATGAGAGATGGAAAGCGAAAGAGGAGTGAAATAGAGGGTCCAGGGAAATACTTACCCACTCGCTGGAAGTCTAGCAGCAGCGTGGGATTCTTGTCAATAAGGAACCCGGATGTCATGAACCAGTAATGCCTGACATCCGGGGGGTGCTTCCAGGTGCTGGTAGGAGCCGGATAGCCACTCCGCGGCTGCAGCCTGTAAAAGCCGTCCAGGCTCTTGTCTTTGGCGCTGATCTGCGGCACCAGCTTGTAGAAGTACAGGACTTCCGCCGGGGTAGGATCCGCGATCTCTTTCGCGACACAGAACACCTTCCACCCAGCAAGCAGGCGGTATGCTTGTGGCAGCAGTTGGAATGGTGCGATCCCCACATACGTCAGGAACCGTACGAAGTAGTCATGAAGCGGGAGCGTAGCTCCCGCGCTGATGTGGCCGACACTCCAGGCCCCGAATCCATCCACGGACGTATGCGCCCGCTCCTCTAACCTAGCCATACGATTGTGAAATAGGCCCGGAGTCGATTCGATGCCCAGCCCCGTCTCCAGGAGCTGCATCATCCGGTAGTTCCGGAACAGGTTGGGCGTTACGTCCATCTCCCACCTATTGCCTTTGGGCACCTTGGAGCCGGGAGTGACTACAGCGGCCCTGTTAACCTCCTCTTCGGAGTGAAGTGTGACGCCCGTGGCCATGATTGACGATTTGGGAACAAAGAAAGAAAGGCCAAGCAGTCAGTACCTGAACCCAATAGAGTCGGTCGAGGTACAGGGAGTCTCCTAAGGACTGCTCGGAGTCCCGACGGATCAGGCCCGGGACCCCGAAAAGCCCCGGGACCCTGATCGGGAGGAAAGGCTACTACGGTCCATCCCTTGTCCAGGGATCATCCGAAACGGTGCCACCCAAACCGGGCAGCCTTCCTAGCAAATTCTAAAGCACGGAGCCTAGGTACATGCGTCTAGAAAGCCTAGGTTCACAAAGTTGACAATAGAATCAGAAGATACTTACTGTGTGGTGTCGACGGCTGAAGCTGGCGGTTGTCCGATCGTAAGGACGGTAGGACCTCGTTCTTGAAGTGGCACAGCCGGTGCAGCAGTTCGTCGGCGGGGCAAGTCCGAGAAGCGCCGTCAGGTTACAGAACGAAAGTTGAGGCCCTGGGAAACAGGCGGTGGCGCAGAACTAGTAAACGGCGAAGTATTTCGTCGGCGAGGTTGGACATGCAAAGCTCTGGCGAGCGTTCTGGTTTTTCTTTTTCTTAAGCTGGGTCGGAAGTGGAAAAATGCCGAATGTCTGTAGTCTGAGTCTTTATATCAGCCCCCAAATACTGGCCCCCGATCCAACGGTCAGATGCCTCTTCATCCGACGGCCGAGGATCGCGCAGAGGACATTTATGAGCTCTTTTTTGGTCTGGATCCTCAGCACCTCCAATCCGACGGTCCAGGAGTGGTAGATGTCAAAGGACGCCCCATCCTACGGTCCGCCCCTTTCCAAGGAAATCAATGATGACTCTCCCCGTGCGGATGGGACGCTTCGTGACGTGCGCTGACACCCTAGCCCAGGCCTAGCAGACTTTGGGAGGCCTAGGCGACTCTTCGAGGCCCTTGCAACAGTCACATGGCGACACGTGTCGCTATTTTTGAAGCAGGCCAAGGGTAAGCGTCCCCGGGGTACATCAAATGGTCCGGGCTGGGGTAACCTGCCCCAGCCACTGCCTTCCCGCGAGCCTCCTGGCCCTGGAAGAAATTGGGGAGGCAACTTGGCAAGAACCGCGGGGGTGGTGCAACCCTCCCCCCGGCTAACTGGGGTGAAGGCTTGGGGGGTAAATGTTATCCCCATTTCCTATCGGGGTTTTGGGCCCTCGCCCCGGCCCACGGTCAGAGGGACCGGTTCGATATTTGGGCCTAGTCTGCGGGCTACGGACTGGGCCTGTGTAGAAGGGTCCGGGACGTCCCTCCGGGTTCATGTTCAGCTTGAACGGTCCCGGCACTGTCCGGAGTGCCCCGGACCATCGCGACCATCGCGTCCCGGTCCCGGGCCCAGAATGGTCTGGGCCCGAAGTAAACGCAGCGGGCCAAAGGTAAACGAACCTGGACTGCTTCATCCCCAGGCTATGGGTCAGGCATCCAGGACACTGAAGCCGCCTCATTTCGCGTGGAACTTGTCCCCCCACTTTTCACCTGCAGAAAAGGTCTCCTTGGGATTATCTGCTGGTGTGTCAGGACTGCGCAGCCAAGTACTCTGACCGGTCTTGTCCCCTGAATCGGCCTCGTGATTCGAAGTGGTCAGAGCCAAAGTGTCGTTTTGTCGGGGGAATGCTTGCGTCTCAGGGCAACTAATTGGGCCTGAGCTGGTTCGGGTTTGGTGTTCTGTATATCTTTTTAGCTCGGGCCTCCACTAGGAAGGCCCCTTGGGCACATTTCCCAAATGGGTCCGGGTCAGGCCCGGCCCAAACCTGATGTCCCCCTCGTCCTATAAATATAAGTTGTAATGCAACGTAGAAAGAGAGAGAAGGCAGAAACTCTGCTCAAATACAGTTAAACAACTCCATTGTAAAAGCTTATCCTAGCTCTAATACAGACTTATATACAGACTCGTGGACTAAGGCTAGTTAACGCCCCAACCATGTAAAAATCTTATGTCGATCTTCCATTCTCATTATTATTATCAGTCAATATCCTTCTTTAAGATAGTTGCCGAAAATCTCGGTTAACAGGAGAAATTAAAGCAGCTCTATATGACACCTTCTGTGTCAAACAAGATCAATTTACTTGAACGGTTATATGGATTCAAAATGAATCCATCCCTATCCCTTGATGCTAACATTGTCATTTTTAATCAAATAATACTTGGTTCGTCTAATATTGATTTTAAAATTGACGAGGAATCTCAAGCTATGATTTTGTTGCAGGCTTTACCTGAATCTTACAGAGAGGTGAAGTCAGCCATGAAGTATGGGCGCGAATCAATATCCCTTGAAGATGTTCTTGGTGCTGTCAAAGCTAAATAATTTGAGTTGCAACTAGAAAAAGAGAAGAAGAAAGAAGAGGTGCTTTTAACGAGAGGAAGACCCTTCAAGAAAGAACTAAGAGGGAGAGATTTCAGCAAGCCAAGAGATCACGACCAAGGTGGAAGTCTCCAACAAGATCAAAGTCCAAGGGGCGTGAACCAAAGAAATGTTTCAACTGCGGAAAGGTTGGACACATCAAGAGATTTTGTTGGGAATTAAAGAAGCAAATGAATGAGAATTAAAACCAAGATTCATCATCTGTAGCTGAGGAGAATGAAGACTCAGATGGGGAATTATATTCAATCTCAAATGAAGGGAACTCAGATGATTGGATAATGGATTCCGAATGTACTTACCACATGTGTCCGATTAGAGTGTGGTTCTTTGAATATAAAGTTCATTAAGGCAGAGTTTTGACGGGAATCAATCAATCATGTCTAGTTGAAGGAATTGGCTCAATAGCAATAGAGCACTTTGATGGAACAGTAAGAATACTTGAGAATGTTAGACATGTTCTAGATTTGAGGAGAAATTTGATATCACTTGGAACATTGTTGATGAAGGGCCTGAGTGCAAATCCAAACATGCAGTTCTCAGAGTAAGTAAAGGTTCCCTTATTATTATGAAAGCAACTAAGAGAAATGGTTTGTATTTTTTGGCAGGAAAAACTATCTTTAAAGGAGAAGCTTCTGTTGTAAAGCAAGTTGATGAACTTACTGAATTGTGGCATGTGAGAATGGGCCACATTAGTGAATAGGGATTGCAAGAGTTGTACAAACAATGTTTATTGGAGAAACATAAACCAGGGAGTCTAAAATTTTGTGAGACTTGCATAAGAGGAAAACAACATAGATTGAAGTTCAAACTCAGCAAGCACAAATCAAAATAAATTATTGATTGTGTCCATGCAGATCTATGGGGTGCAAGTCGTGTCTCAACTCATGGTGGAAAGAGGTATTTTCTCTCTGTTTTAGATGACTATACCCGTAAGGTTTGGGTGTATTTGTTAAAGGAATATCTGAATGCATAACTAAGTTTAAAGAATGGAAATTACTTGTTGAAAATCAAACTGGACTAAGAGTTAAAGTTTTAAGAACAGATAATGGTCTAGAGTTTATAAACCATGAATTTAATTTGTTATGCAAAGAATCAGGTAAAGAAAGACATTATACGTACCCCTCAACCAAACGGTGTAGCTGAGAGAATGAATAGGACTCTTTTAAACAAGGTTAGATGCTTACTTTTAGGGGCTGGTCTGTCAAAAAGGTTTTGGGGTGAGGCTTTAGCAACTGCATGCTATCTTGTTAATAGAAGTCGTAATAGGAAAATTAATTTGAAAACACCTGAGGAATTGTGGACTAATAAGAAACCAAGTTTTTCACACCTTAGATCCTTTGGATATGCAGCTTATGCACATAAAAGAGTTGATAAACTGGAGTCAAGATCTGTCAAATGCTTGTTCCTAGGATATCCAGAAGGTACTATGGGATATAGGTTGTGCTCTCTAGAAGACAATCACTTTAAGGTCATTATAAGTAGGGATGTGGTATTTGATGAGACTAACTTTCAACACTTGAACAAAGTGAAGGGAGATTTTGTTCATGATGCATGTATAAATGACAGTGATGGTGAGATAATGGAATTTGAAGTTCAATTTCCCAAAATTGTTGCATTTGAGAATGAACAAGATGAATCTAGTGGTTTGACAGATGAGACTAGGGAGTTCAAGTGTTGAGATTGAAAACACTACAAGATCATATCACATGCATCCTTTAGCTGATTACCAATTGGTTAGAGACAGATTCAAGAGAGAGAGATCAAGCTAGTAACCAGATTTGGAGATGAGGTGGATTTGGTTGCATTTGCATTGAACACAACTATTATGACAAAAAATGCTCAAGAACCAGCAAATGTTAAAAGAATCATTAATGAGCAAAGAGTAAAATAAATGGAAAGCATCCATGAAAGAGGAAATGGATTCTCTTAGGAAGAACAAAACATGGGATTTGGTGGAAAGGCCAGTAGAGAAGAAGGCTGTTTCATGCAAATGGATTTTCAAAATTAAAGAAGTTATTTCAAGTGAGGAATCAACCTTATACAAAGAAAGATTTGTTGCAAAGGGGTTCACTCAAGAGGAAGGAGTGGACTATACGGACATATTCTCACTTGTGTCTAAGTTTAAAACAATCATAATTTTACTTTCATTAGCTACAATTCATGATTTTGAGGTGGAGAAAATGGATGTAAAGACAGCGTTTTTACATGGGAATCTTGAAGAAACTATTTTTATGGAACAACCTAAGGGATTCAAGATGGAGAAAGTAGGGAAAGATCTAGTGTGTTAACTTAAGAAGTCACTTTATGGGCTGAAGCAATCTCCTCGGCAATGGAATAAGAGATTTGATATGTTAATTACCTCATTTGGGTTCACAAAGTTCAACTTTGAAGCATGCTTGTATTATAAGGACTTAGAGAAACCTGAAGCTATCTATCTACTAATATATGTTGATGATATGCTCTTGATTAGTAAGGAAAAGGAGAAAGTGAGTTGGCTAAAGCAAAAATTACAAAGTTAGTTTGAGATGAAAGATCTCAGAATGGTAAAGAAGATTCTTGGCATTGCGATACATAGAGATAAATTGAAGAGGAAGATGGTGTTGTCGCAAAAGGGGATACTTTATAAAGGTGCTACAGAAGTTCAATATGTTTGATGCCAAACCAGTAAAGCTACCACTTACAGGACACTTCAATTTGACAGTTGATCAATCACCAAAGATAGAAGAAGAAAGGGAAAAGATGGCAAAGATACCTTATGCTATTGTTGTAGGAAGTATGATGTTTGCCATGATTAGCACAAGACCTGACATAGCTCATGCTATGAGTGTGTTAAGTAGATACATGTCAAATCCGTGGATTCATCATTGGGAAGTAGTCAAGTGATTGCTGAGATATATTAAAGGAACAATGGATTGTGGGTTAATTTTTTCGAGTCAGCAAAAACAAGTTACTCTAGAGGGATTTGTTGATGCCGATTATGCAGCTAATAAGGATAATAGAAAGTCCTTAACTTCTTATATTTTCCAGCTGAATGGTAATAGTATTTGTTGGAAATCTCAGCTACAACCCATTGTTGCACTCTCCGCTACAGAGTCATAATTTATGGAAACTACCGAGGCCTTCAAGGAAGCGATTTGGCTACAGGGATTGTTACAAGAATTGAAGATTTTAAAGGGAAGAGCTACTATATTTTCAGACAGGCAGTCTTCAATACATTTGTGCAAAAATCCTTCATATCATGAGAAGTCCAAACACATTGATATCTTAATGTTTTGGATTAGAGAAAAGATTGATCAACAAGTGATCAAATTGGAAAAGGTTCCCACTGAAGAGAACCCTGCTGACTTGGGAACTAAAGTATTTACTTTGGACAAGTTTAGGCATTTCTTAATCTTGATCCAACTTGGAGAGAAATGAAGAGGGTACTGAGCTAGGATGTCCACTCATCAATATTCAGATTCAAGTTGCAAGAATTAAGGTGTATTTGTAGAGTAATTCTCACAACTTTTCATTTGTTTATAACAAATCTAACAACTATTATTTAGTTGTAACAATATTTAGTTGTCTAGGTGTGAAGTGGCTATATATAAGTTAGTCCTCAATTTCATTTTGTGTCAAGTGGCTATATATAAGTTAGTCCTCTATTTCATTTTTGTAAAGAAGTATTCATTTTTTAGAAAAGCAGAGAGAGAGAGAGAGAGAGAGAGAGAGAGAGAGAGAGAGAGAGAGAGAGAGAGAGAGAGAGAGAGAGAGAGAGAGAGAGAGAGAGATCTGTATACATGAGGAGAGAGTTTCTTTTGAGTGTTTGAGAGTTCTTGGAGTATTGTATGAGAGTTAAGGTGTATGGTTCAACAGAATCCTTGCCTGGGTTTTGTAATCAAGAAATAGTTGCTCAAAGAAGAGTTGAGATCTCTGTGATTAGGTTTGTAATCTGATCTTTATAGTGGACTAGCTCTGCTAGATGTAGGTAACAAATTGTGGCTGAACCAAGATAATTTTGGTGTGTTCTTTCCATTATTTGTTTTCCATTTCGCTTTGCACTCTAACTGCTTGAATTAAGTTCTGGTTTGTATTTACGTTTTTCCAGATTTGTTGCATCTATGAGTTTTGGTGTTGAATCTACGTCCAACAAAGTTATGGTTTATATTAGAGTTTTCCAGATTTGTTGCATCTGTGAGTCTTAGTGTTGAAACTACGTCAACACAGTGTATATCAAACACTCTGAAAAGCTCTTCAAAGAAATATAAGCTCTTTCAAAATAGAAATTCAAACATTAATTAGAAAGCTCAAACTTTTACTTATCTTCTTTTTTGTCTAAAAGTATAAGGGTGTGATTGGTACAGAATTCAAATCACATTTTATGTTTTTAAAATTTAAAAGTTGTGGGACCTACAAAGAAATCTTGTTTGGTTTATCATTTTTGAAAACTCATTTTAAAAACAAACTCTAATTTATTAAAGGGGTTTAGAAAACAATGTTTTAATGTTTTCAGTTTTATCTTACTTTTTTTTCCTGACTACTTTTTTCTTACATTCTATTTATATGATATGTACAATATTTTTCTTTACTGATAATTATTTTTTTCTTTCTTTTTACAATTCTAATGTTAGATTATTTACTCTCTGTTTTTTTTTTTATAAAAAATGGTATTTTCTTCAATTTAAAATTTATATCGACCTCCATAACTATATATATTTGTTAAAATATTCCATTGTAAAATTATACAAGGGAATATAACTTGATTGTAATTTATAATATATTTTTTAAAATAAAATTAAGCTAATGATAAAATATTTTATAAAATAAAAATTACAAAAAAATTACTATTAATAAATATATACACATTTTTCATTTCAATTCTATACTAAAAGTTAAATATTATCAAATAAAAATAGCTAACAAAGTAAAATATTTTTCTATGTCCACAAATTGTAAATTGAGTTTTATGTTTTTAGATTATCTACCAATCATATATTCAGTTTTTTAAAACTTAAAACACAGCTAACAAAGTGCAACCAATCACATTTTCAGAAACATGTTTTCAGACAATAAATTCAAATTTTTATTTTAGAATCACACATTTCAAAAATACAATTTTCAAATCGTGAACCAATCAGATCCTAAGTAAAAATTATGCCAAACATGCCCATAAAAATAGTCATTTAGCTATCAACTTATGAAGATAATTAAGTAAGCAGTATCTGCGATCTTTGTCACAAAATAATCAGAAAACTATGATGGCGAATTAGCCTTTTTTTTTTTCTTCTAGAGTATGCATATATACGACAATTTAATTAAGTAATACAAAAAATATCCGATCATATCATAAACTAATAATTAAAGATATTAAGATAAAACTATCAATTTCAATTTATTACTATATTTAAATTAAAGTTTTAAAATAAATTTAAATTATTAGTTTCATAATATAGGAATATTTTTTATATTAGAAAAATTATGTTGGACTAATTAATTAAATTATGTTATATTGTTTTAAAATATGAATTAAGGAAATTAGCAGTCTAACCAAAGGGGGAAGAAAGAACAAAGGGCCAGCATTTTCAGCAGGCCAATGTCCATCACTGGCCTGCAAAGCTGAGAGGAAATGAGCTGCCCTCCTTACTGCTGCTGTGGCCTTTTCATATGAAATCACCTCTCCATATTCTATCTTAACTACTCCACCAATTCTTTCTTTCAACTTTGTTTCTCCCAAGAACTGCATGCCCATGTAAATATATATATATATATATATATATATGTGTATATATATGTATGAGAAACTTAATTATGAGTTATTTACTGTATATACACGTGAAAAGAGAACATGCAAAAACCATGATAGATAATCGATCGATAAGGATAGGACTTAATTACACTCCTTTTGAGAGATAAAAAGATAAGAAGAATTATACTTTTATTACATTTGTCACACTCTAACTAAATCACTCCGCTATTTTTTTCACTTATATAAGAGAGTAAAAATAAGAAAAAAAAGTTAATTGTGTAAAAAAACAATACATATTTAGAAGCTTTCTATATTATATAGCAAAGCAATTATTTATATTGCACAAGAAGGAAAATAAAATAGTCAATAGAATAAAAACAAAAAATAAGATAAAATAGCATAACTTAATTGTAGAGAGAAAGTAGTGCAAGAAAGAAAATTAAAAAGATAAATAGATAAAAAAAAAAGGGAAATAGCGTATAGGGTTTGTCAATGTCAACTTAATACTATAAATAAACAAAATAAAAGATGACGATAAATAAATAACATGCCTTATCTCAATACAAAAATCAATTGATACTATCATATCTCTTCAATATAATAAGTGTGTGTAGATAATGGAAATTATTGGTTTTAACGATTTTTTATTTTTTAAAGTTAACTTTAACGGAATATTCTTATATTTAACAGAATATTCTTATATTTAAGGGTAGTTTGTAAATACTTAAACAAAAATAAAATAAAATAAAATAAATAATTAAAAAATTAAAAAAAGATATTTTTGAGATATTATACAATAATAATTATTTAACAATAATAAATAATTAAACAAATTAAAATATGATATTTTTGAGATATTTTACAATGATAATTATTTAAAAATAATAAGATCATATGTTTTATAACTTAAATATAATTTAATTAAACTTAAACTCACTTATTAGAATAATATCATATTAAATATATAATATAATCTACTATGAATTAGTAACAAATTGTTTTGTTTTTTAAAAACTCGCAAGAAACTTAAATTTAAATTTCACACATAATATTTAATATTACATTAAATATATAATATATGATCTCTTGTTGTCCCTCCCAAATTAAAAAACTATAACAAACATAAACTTAAACAAAAATAAATAAATTATTTAATTAAAATATGATATGCATTTAAAATTTATATAACATCAATATAAATTTAATAAAAATAATTAATAAATTCTATAAATAAAACTAAGCAAACATACATATTGAACGTTGCATGTATCTAGTATATATATATATATACACACATATAAATTAAGAGTAAGATGAGATAAGAATGAATTAACTTTTGTTTTGCTAAAAGAAAATATTTATGTTGGAGATGTAAAGACTAAAAAGACACGTGTTCATTTTCCTAAGTAAAAACCATGATAGATAATCGATAAGGACAGGACTTAATTACACACCTCTTGAGAGATAAAAAGATAAGAAGAATTATACTTTTATTACATTTGTCACACTCTAACTAAATCACTCCGCTATTTTTTTCACTTATAAGAGAGTAAAAATAAGAAAAAAAAGTTAATCGTGTAAAAAAACAATAAATATTTAGAAGCTTTCTATATTATATAGCAAAGCAATTATTTATATTGCACAAGAAGGAAAATAAAATAGTCAATAGAATAAAAACGAAAAATAAGATAAAATAGCATAACTTAATTGTAATTGTAAATGATTATATTTGATAAACTTGTTTTTATTAATCTTGGTCTTTAGAGAGAAAGTAGTGCAAGAAAGAAAATTAAAAAGGTAAATAGATTTAAAAAAAAAAAAAGGATATAACAAACATAAACTTAAACAAAAATATATAAATTATAAATTTAAAATATGATATTCATTTGAAATTTATATGATATTAATATCAATTTAATAAAAATAATTAATAAATTCTATAAATAAAATTAAGCAAACGTACATATTAATTAAACGTTGCATGTATCTAGTATATATATATATATATAATCTAAAAGTAAGATGAGATAAGAATGAATTAACTTTTGTTTTGCTAAAAGAAAATATTTATGTTGGAGATGTAAAGAATAAAAAGATATGTTCATTTTCCTAAGTAAAAAGTTTAGTAGAATAATTTAGTTAGGGTGGCATAAGTGTCTTTTTAGCACTCCTCTAAGTTATAATCTTAATTACTATTTTCACATGAGAATTACATGAAATTTGTCATACGTGTTTAATTTTTTGTACTTAATACCACCATATAAAAAAAATTAAAGTTATAATTTATCTACTTGTGTAAAAATATATAGTATCATAAGTCTGCGATACCCTAGCGGCTCCCAATAATAATTTGTGGTTGCAAAATCTATAGCAGTTATCATACTCCTTTTCCAAAGTAAAAAGATGTTCTCTAAAGTAATAACAGTTCTTCCTTTATAATAATAATAATCTACAGTACCTGCATACGCCATAGGAGGTCGCTGCTAGCTTTGATCCGATGACGGTGGTTGAGGAAGTTAAGGCGGGCCTTTTCCACTGCCGCCCTCTCTTCCGGCGTTCCGGCCTCCGGATCAAATTCCCATATCTGTCTTCCAACAAAGTTGTTTGTGCTAAACATGTAGGGATTGTTTCCCCCCTCTCCTATCTTCAGCCTCCACATTTTTTCTATCTTTCGAATCTTTAATTTCTTCTTCTTTTCGACAAGCCTAACTATAAGTAAAGATTTTATGTATATATAATATCGTATGCCCTGTCACTTTTATTGCACATTTATCGCATGCCCTGTCTTGGTGGGGGCTCACTTCCAGCCATCATAATAATAATAATAATAATAATAATAATAGATCATATCATTACATTAACTCTCTCCACATTTTTCTTGAAAGGTACATTTTTCTTTTTAATCACTGATATATTTTTCTTTTTTGTCATAAAATCACTGATATCTTTTAAGAATGATATATATATATATATATATATTAAAAAAAGAATTGAGTGGAGGAAATTGGTTCATCCTCGTGACCCTTTATGCTCATGAATAATACTTTTCTGTTGATTTATCGAGAGGGAGGAAAGGAACAAGAGCTATGCCCACTTTTAATAATACTCAACGTACGTAACACTACTCAACCCCTTATTTATTTTTCTTTGAATTGTGTTAATTTCAAATTTTTAATTCTTTTTACAGAAATATTATTATAATTTTTATGTTATTCATATTAAAAAAAATTATGTTTAATTTTATCTCTTCTATAACGAGTCTCAATAATCAGCCTTGATAAATCAGTCATGGTCTCCTGATAGCTCTGCAGCCAATGATCCAAGCCCTTCTGCTTCTTTTTTATGTAGTAAGACCTCAATGACTTAAATCAACAAGTTAGAAAGAGATAAAAGAGCTTACCATATTCAGTTTCTTTATAAGAGAATTCATTGGGCATTTGCATATATATGGTCACCAAAAGGCTTTAAAAGAACGTGACTTTGTTTGAATGGAATGGAAAGGTTATAAAAAATAAATTAAGGTCAGTTAGATAGTGTTTTTTTTTAAAGAAAAAAAAAAGTTGTATAGGATACAATGCTGTGTGTAGTCTTTCTAGTCTAAATAATCTTCCTTCTGCATTCCCCAGTGTATTCCTTGCCCGGTATATAATGCTTGCTGAATGAGTTTTAAGGTTGTTGATAGCGTTTCCGATGGCATGCGGCCGGAGAAGTTAAGGCGATGGAGCTGGCACTTTTCTTCTTAAAAGGAACTGATCCAACGGAGACGGTGGCAGCAGCGACCGAGGTAGTGGCGACGGACTGTTGTAGATGCAGAGAATGGAGAAAAGTAGGAGAAATATGGTTTAGGTTTAATAGATTTGGTTATTTTATTCAATTATTTTTTTTAATATCGCTAATCTAGTTTGTATTGGGAAATTTTATATTATATGCATGATAATTTAGTGAAATTTTTTAATATACCAACATAAGTTACTATCACAAATATATGACAATTTCAATTTTTTGGACAAAAATACCCATAACATTAAAATACCCATTTTCTCTCTCGTCCGAACTCTCTCTTTCTCTCTCTCTCTCTAGTTTCTCATTGCATTACTCTCTCTCTCATTCTAATCTTGTAGATCTCGAAAAAATACAAAAATTTAAAAAACAAATCATCTCAAACGGACATTTGAGTGAAAAAATATGAACATTTAAAGTTTTCATCAAACTTCAGTGCAGAGCATCGAAAAAGCATTGTTTTGGCAAAAAAATAAAGTTTTTATGATTGCATCGCAAAAACATCGAAATATCATCGATTTTATATCGAAACACCATCGATTTTGCATTGAAAAGCATCGTTTTGGCCAAAAAACAAGTTTTCATAATTGTATCGCAAAAGCATTGAAATACCATCGATTTTAACTACAACAAAAAAGGTTTTCTAAAAAAGCTTTTAGGATTCGCAAAAACTGAGATTTTTTAGGACTCGCTGAATGTTTTTAGGGCTCATATTGCGAGTCCTAAAAAGTTTTATTTTTAATTTTTAAAAAATTAATTGATAGCCAAAGCTCCGACGTTAACGACAATGCCACCACCCCATGGTGATGGCTCGGGAAAATGATGACTGGGCATCGAAGCCCAAGCCTCGGGGAGCATCATGGTGGTGGTGATTCTTCTTAGAAAGGCCTAGAATGGCCGGATTTGAACTATGATATCTCGGACCTCCATGGATTCTGGCGAATGTCGACTTCCAATTCCTATTAACGCTGAGTTCAATCCTTTAGTGGGTTTTGATGCCCAAAGCACAAGGAATGCACTGGTGGTGGTCATTTGGGTTGGGGTGGCTCGAGGCGGTCGGAAAACACTCGGAAGAGTTTGGAAAAAATAGCACCACTGCGACTTCGAACGACTCTAGGCGGCGGAGGAGGGTGGCGCGTGAGGGGCTGGTCTCGCAGGGGTCGACGGTCGGCGACCTTCGGTGTCCAATGCGCCGGCGCGTGTCAATGGGGGACGGTGGCAGGGCGGTGGTCGGGGCCTCGGACTAACGGAGGCAGGAGAGAGTTATAGAGGGAAAGAGGCAACTAACTTTTTTCTTCTTCCTTTGTGTGTGCTGATGAGAAACGATGCTCTAATATAGCCCAATTCTCGAAAATGATAGAATTTTTCGTCATTTTTTACTTAAAAGTTTTTAGGATACGCTTTGGGAGCCTTTAATACTCTTTTAGGATACCCAAAGTGAGCCCTCAAAAGTCATCACTCATATTACACTTAAATTTTCTATTCAGGTTTTTTCGGACTCACATATGTTTTTAGGACACTCATTGCGAGTCCTAGAATGTGTATTTAAGGACTCTCAATGAGTGTCCTAAAAAGTCCAGGACATTTTGTTAAAAAAAATTCAAACTTTTAGGACACACATCAGTTTTGAACGAGTCCTAAAAAGTCTAGGAGATGGTTTTAGGACTCGCATTTAGGTGAGTGTCCTAAAAATGTGTCCTAAAAGAGTGTTTTTGTAGTAGAGTTTGTATCGAAACACCATTGATTTTGCATCGAAAAGCATCGTTTTAGCCAAAAAACAAGTTTTCATGATTGCATCGAAACACCATCGATTTTGCATCAAAACACCATTGATTTTGCATCGAAATTGCATCGAAAAAGTATTGTTTTGACCAAAAATCAAGTTTCATGATTGCATCGCAAGAGCATCAAAATTGCATCGATTTTGCATCGAAAAAATATCGTTTTAGCCAAAAAAAAAAACAAATTTTCATGATTGCATCACAAGAACATCAAAACATCATCGATTTTGCATCGAAACACTATCGATTTTGCATCGAAAAATCATCGTTTTGGCCAAAAAACAAGTTTTCATGATTGCATCAAAACACCATCGATTTTGCATCGAAAAAACATCGTTTTGGCCAAAAAATCAAGTTTTATGATTGCATCAAAACACCATCGATTTTGCATAAAAAAACATCGTTTTGGCAAAAAAACCAAGTTTTCATGATTGTATTGCAAGAGCATCAAAACATCATCGATGGAAAATCGATGGTGTTTCGATGCAATCATGAAAACTTGTTTATTTTTTGCCAAAACGACGCATTTTCGATGGAATTTCTATGCAAAATCAATGATGTTTCGATGCTCTTGCGATGCAATCATGAAAACTTGGTTTTTGGCCAAAACGATGCTTTTTCGATGAAAAATCGATGGTATTTAGATGCTATTGTGAAGAAATCATGAAAACTTGATTTTTGTGCAAAACGATATTTTTTTGATGCAATTTCGATGCTTTGTACTGAAATTTGATAAAAACTTTGGAGGTTCATATTTTTTCACTCAAATGTCTGTTTCAGATGATTTTTTTTTTAATTTTGGTATTTTTTCGAGATCTACAATGAGAGAGAGAGAGAGTGAGAGAATGAGAGACGTTAGAGAGAGTTCAGACTAAGAGAGAAAAGTGGTGTTTGAATATTAGGGGTATTTTTGTCCAAAAAATTGATATTGTCATATATTTAGGATAGTAACTTATGTTGGCATATTAAAAAATTTCACTAAGTTATCATGCATATAACGTGAAATTTCCCTTTGTATTATTGGACTAAATTAAATTTTATCAAATGGTTTCAAATTGATGCAAGAAATAATGCAAAAAAAATGGTGTACAAAGAACAAGTCTTATTATAAATAAACTAGAAAATATAACCGTGTTTCGCGCAGTATTTTGTAATAGTTATTTTGGCTGATTACTCTTTATTTATAAAAATTAACGTTAAGATCTCGTGTTTTATCAAAAAATTAAAAATAGGAATAGATAAATTGATTATTTGAATACTCTATTTCAACGAACTGCCCATTTTAACCTTTTATTTTTTAAAATTAACCTTTTGATCATGTATGTATTCAAAAGGTTAAATATTTTGTATAAAAAGTCAATTATTTATATAATATATATTTTGTGTAAGGGTTCACACAATTTTGAACTTTCAATTTTAGTCGATTACCCATTTGGATTATTTTTTTTTTTTTAAAAATTAACTTTTGGACCTCGTGTTTTGGCAAAACTTAAAATTTAGGTATCACTACAAGAAATGCGGTTTTTGCCAACGCAAAAAAAAAAAAAAAAAAAAGTGCCGGCAAAAGCAACCTTTTTTGTAGTGTATGTATAGATAGATTATTTGAACCTCATGTATTCGATTACCTATTTAGACCTTTTATTTTAAAAAAAACTAATTTTTTGACCTCGTCTTTTGTCAAAATGTTAAAAATAGGTATATATAGATATATTATTTGAACCACATGTATTTTAATTGATTACTTATTTGGACACTTTATTTTTAAAATAGTAAAATAAATGATTAAAAAATTAACTTTTGGACCTCATGTTTTGTCAAAACGTTAAAAATGGGTGTATATAGATAGATTTTTTGAAGCACATGTATTCATTTACCTGTTTATACCCTTTATTTAAAAAAAAAAAAATTATGGACTTCTTATTTTGTCAAAACATTACAAATATTTATATAAAGATAGATTATTTGAACCACATATATTTTGGTCGATTACTTATTCACACTCTTTATTTTTAAAATGGTAAAATAAATTATTAAAAATATGTCGAACAAAAAGTTAGTATTGAATTTTCGAAAATAATATTTGACTAAAATAGAGTGGATTATAATATATTTTCTTTTTTATAATTGTGTAGAAGTTTAATTTTTAAGTAATTTAAATATATATTTATACATGTCTATTATTATATACAGATAGATATTTAGAAACTAAAATAAAATGAAATAGAAAAGTAGAATAAAAAAATATATATATTTTAGAAAAAGTTGAATAAAAAATGAGAAAAAGTAAGAAAATAGATAGAGTGATTGCGAGCAATTTTAGAGTGCCATATTATCTTATTATGACTCTCCTTTATATAAATACTAGAAAATATAACCACGCTTTACGCAGGTTTTTGTAATTATTTAAAAATATACATATTTTAAAATATTTTTTGGGAGATTGTAGGGTAGGGATTCATTTTCACTCTACTAGTACAACATGCTCTTTATATGAGCACGTGAGGGTGTCTTCATGACCACAATTTTTTTTTCATGATGGTGTTCATTGTATAACAAACCTCTTGCTGGTTTTTGAAAAATTCTGAAAAATTAAAGTGCCGAAAACAAAGTTCAAAAAGCTTGTTGTACGTGTGGTTTTTTTTTTATTATTATTATCATTATTATACGCTTTGTGTGTTTCATTTAATAAAAAGTATAAATTATGTATAAGAAAATTTATGTTTTGTGTAAGACTTATTTTGGTCGATTACCCGTTTGAACCTTATATTTTTAAAAATTAACTTTTAGACCTCGTGTTTTCTCAAAAAGTTAAATATAGGAATTGATAGATCGATTATTTGAACATTGTATTTTGGCTGATTACCCGCTTTGACCCTTTATTTTTTAAAATTAACCTTTGGACCATGTATATATTTAAAAGGTTCAAAATTCTTTATAAAAATTAAATTAAATGTAATTTATGTTTTCTGTAATAGTTCACTTTTGAACCTTGTATTTTAGTCGATTACCCGTTGAGACCTTTATTTTTAAAAGTTAACTTGTTGACCTCAAGTTTTGTCAAAATGTTAAAAATAGGAATAGATAGATCAGTTATTTGAATACTATATTTTGGCTGATTACTCGTTACTCTTTATTTTTAAAAGAGTAAATGACGGCTAAAAGACCCAATATTTTCAAAATATTACACTTTTATACACAATCTTTTTTTAGCGGTAAATATACTCAATGTCTTCAAAATGTTACACTTTTATACCCAAACTTTTTTTTTTTGCGGTAAATATATCTAATGTTTTTAAAATGTTGCACTTTTATATCTATTTTTTAAATTATTTTGAGAAATAATAAGAAAGTGAAGGAAAAATATAGGATTTTAGTTATCTTAACTTTCAAAATAATAAAAAAAGTTAAGATTATTAATCAAAATTATTAAAACTTAGATTTTTTCTTTACTTTTTCTTTTAAAAAAAATTATATTTTAAATTGATGAAAATATTCGGTACTAGGCTCCCATCCAATCTCGCTAACTTGTAGACACCAGGTTGGATGACTGACTCTATCTGGTAGGGTCCTTCCCAATTTGGCCCGAGCATGCCAGCTGCTGGATCTCGCGTTGCCAAAAATACACGCCTTAGCACCAAATCTCCCACACCGAATTTTCGATCCCAAACCCTCTTGTTGAAGTACCTGGTAGCTCGCTATTGGTATGTAGCGTTTCTTAGCCGAGCTTCGTTTCTTCTTTCTTCGATCAGGTCTAAGGTTTCTTCGAGCTGAGTGTGGTTCGAGTCTTGGTCATAAGCGTGGGTTCGAATTGTAGGAATTTTGACCTTAATTGGCAACATAGCCTCGCAACTGTACGCTAGAGAGAATGGGGTATGTCCTGTCGATGTTCGGGCCGTAGTCCTATATCTCCATAGGACTTGGGGCAATTCTTCGGGCCATCGTCCTTTTGCTTCTTCCAACTTTTTCTTCAGCGAACTCTTGAGAGTTTTGTTTACAGCTTCGACCTGGCCATTCGCCTAGGGATGAGCTACTGACGAAAAACTCTTTATTATTCCATTTTTTTCGCAAAAGTTGGTGAACAGATCACTATCGAACTGGGTTCCGTTGTTGGATACAATTTTCCTAGACATCCCATATCGACATATAATGTTCTTCACTACAAAGTCAAGGACTTTTTTAGAGGTTATTGTTGCTAACGGTTCAGCTTCTGTCCACTTCGTGAAGTAGTCTACGACAACTACAACATACTTCACTCCGCCCTGGCCAGTTGGGAGAGAGCCTATTAGGTCGATTCCCCATACCGCAAATGGCCATGGGGAGGTCATCATGGTTAGCTCGGACGGTGGAGCTCGAGGAATTGTGGAGAATCGCTGACACTTATCACACTTCTTTACGTACTCAAAAGAGTCTGATGGTAGGCCAGAAATAACCTTGGCGTATGATTTTCTTGGACAGGCTATGCCCCCCAGTATGGTCTCCACAGAACCCTTCGTGAATTTCTTCAATGATTTTCTTGGCTTCAGGTGGAGTCACACACCGAAGTAATGGCATGGAATATCCCCTTCTATACAGCCTGCCATCCATGATGGTGTAACGAGGGATTTGATACATCAACTCGAGCCTAGTTCTGATCTTTTGGAAGGATGCCGGCCTCGAGATATTCGACTATTGGAGTCATCCAGGTAGGCTCGGAATCAATCATACATAGGTCTTCCTGCTCTGGATCGTTAATACTAGGTGCCGAGAGATGTTCAATTGGCACAACATTTAGCTCATCATTCTCGATGGAAGTAGCGAGCCGAGCTAAGGCATCTGCATTCAAGTTTTACTCTCGGGGGACCTGTTCGATCGAGTAAAACTCGAAATATTCCAATGCTGTCTTTGCCTTTTCTAAGTAAACTGCCATTTTCGTGCCATAAGCCTGGTATTCTCCTAAAATTTGGTTAAATACTAGTTGGGAGTCGCTGTAACAATGTATTGCTTTAGCATTGAGCTCCTTGGCTATACGAAGTCCCACCAGTAAGGCCTCATATTCGGCCTCGTTATTTGATGCGTTGAAGTCGAATCTTAAGGCAGAATGAAATCTGCTTCCTGCGGGAGTGATCAAAATGACTCCTGCCTGTAACGCCCTGGATAGCCAAGACCGTTACACTGTGTACTTATAAAGGTGCAGGACTTGCTAACCAAGTCATTAATTTGAAAACGTGTCACTAAACATGTAAAAGCTAAGGTTAAAGAGTTTTGGTCTCAAAAGACTCATTTCATATATTTAAACTGTAGTAAACATGGGATCCCATATAAAAACAAAGTTAGAATAAGTTTACAGACTCCCAAAATTACATGAGTATCCACTAGCCATACTAAGGCAAAACAGACAGTCTTTAGGTTCCATGTCCTTGCTTAGATCTCAACCGTAGCGGCCGAGCACCTGGCTATGTACATTCTGCTCGCTGAGCTCTCTAATCAGGGCTGATCTAACTTGCCCTTGCCTTTACCTGCACCACGTAGCACCCGTGAGCCAAGGCCCAACAAGAAAACATCATAAACAACTCAAACAGTAATAACAGACATTTAGTTCAATATGCATGTATTCCCATCAGATAATCCTCAACAGATTTTCAGCATGTACAATCCAATTCAAGATACACTCTATCACATATAATAGTTATATCACATAGTATTTAGGGTCGACGACTTAGGCCGCACCCTCTGTTTAACCCACTGACTTCGGCCCGCTTAAACCGAGCTCAGTGCATAATAAGCTGTCCTCGGCTACCAGTGGCCGAGCCGCGCCCTGTGCGCTAGTGAAACCCTTGGCACCCTTAAGCCATTGATTCACTAAATGGCTTGCATGGCATAATACCATCTTTTCAAGCATTTACAATAGGGAGCCCTTAGTCCCATCACATATACTCAACCAGGTGCAGTTTTCTTACCTTTAGTCTGTGCAGTTATTGAATTACGAGCAACGCCCCTCAAGCACGATCTGTCCCCGAGCCTAAGCCTTTATCACCTAGCCACAACCAAAGTATATGGTTTCATAAATACTCAAATATAGATTCCCAATTATAAAACTAACTCCCGGGAATCCGAATTCCACCAAGCACGGTGGTGAAACCAATCCCGAACACACTAGACCACCTTCCCGTGCCTAAAACCCTAAAAAACTCATGTGTGCAACCAAGGGCTGCGGCCCCTGAAGCCTAGTCGTGGCCCTTCCCTAAAACAAAACCAACCCACGCTGAACCACACATGCGCCGCAACCCTTACCTTGGGCGCCGCGGCGCTCCCCCTTGGCCGAGCCTCCTTGGCTTCTTTGCATGTTAGGGCTGCAGCGCTCTAGAACAGAGTCGCGGCCCTCCCCTTCGAACCCAGAATTTACACCATTCCTAAGTCTGAAACCTCACCTTAAACCATCCCAAAGCTCCCCAACTCCTAACCAATTAATCCGAACTCCTTTAGCATGATCTAAACAGCATAATTCCACAGAAAACACAGCCTAGCACACTCTAATCTTCTCTTTTCAATTTTTGAAACCCAAGAGTTATAAACACTTAAACCAACCATTCAAACCCAATTTAAAACCTCTAAACCAAGAGTTGAAGCATATATTTTCTGTTGAATCACCTCACCAAGCCAAAGCCAAGCTTAGTCCCCAAGTTTTCCCTATTAATTCTGCCTTAAAACATCAAAACCACATTTGTTTCAACACTTAACCAAAACCCAGCTAGAACTCAGAATTCAACCATAGAAAAGAAGATTAGATGCTTACCTTAATCCCTGTTTTAATTCTTGATTTACTCCTGAGCTAAACCTCCAAATCCTCACCACAAATCCCAGAAATTCCAGCTTGTTCCCCTATTTTTCTGTGTTTCCTTTCCTTTGTTTTCCCTTGAGCGTGAAAGAGAGCTAAGACAAAAGCTCTTAGTCGGTTTGTGTTTTTCTTCTAAAAGCTTCCTTATGTCCAACTTACCTGTTAAGTTAATCCTGAGGCTCGGGGTGCCGGAACCGTCCCCGAGGCCAAAATGGTAAAATCCCCCATTATTCCCGCCTAGACATCCTAACCTCAAATATATCTCCATATATTAATTTTCATGACCCGATAGCCCAAATCACTACCCGCTATCTAAAATTACCCCCGACTTATCCAAAGTCATATCTTAAACCTCGTTGTGACTTTTCCCGCTATCTGACCCTAGAATCGTCTTGAGTCGTGCTCAGGGAACTTGTCCACATAATAATGTGGTTCTCACATATATCACATATTTATTTCATATCATATTACCACATAATACAATCAATTATCATATAAACATTATTAAACATATAATTATTCATTTAATCACAATTATTCCATTAATGCCCTCCTGGCACACTACCCAAGGCCCTTAAGCCCTATTAGTGAATTTGGGTCGTTACACTGCCCCTGATCCATTTTCATTAGATGACCCATCAACGTAAAGTTTCCAAAGCTCGTGGGCCGGGGTTATAACTTCATCGTTGGTCATGCTAGTACATTCCACTATAAAGTCTGCCAAGGCTTGTGCCCTAATGGTCGTCCTCGGATGGTAGGTGATCTCGAATTGCCCGAGTTCAATCGCCCATTTAAGAAGTCGACCTGAAGCTTCTGGCTTAGACAAGACTTGTCTTAGTGGTTGATCAGTTAATACATGGATGTGGTGCGCCTGAAAGTAGGGTCAAAGTTTTCGAGATGAATGAATTAAGCTTAGAGCTAGCTTTTCCATCAAGGGATATCTTGAATTTCCCCCCAGTAATCTTTTACTGACAAAATATATGGGTCTTTGCACCTTTTCTTCCTCTCGTACGAGCACTGCACTTATGGCGTGCTCGGTAGTGGCAAGATATAAATATAGCACTTCTCCCGTAATAGGTTTTGATAAGATAGGGGGTTCTGCGAGGTGTTTTTTAAGCTCCTGGAAGGCCAACTCGCATTCTTCCATCCACTCAAATTTATTTCTTCCCCTCAATAGGTTAAAAAACGGAAGACAGCGGTCCGTAGATTTCGAGATAAACCTACTTAAGGTCGCCATCCTGCCGGTCAAACTTTGGACATCTTTGTGTTTTCGAGGTGAGGGCATGTCGATCAGGGCCTGGATCTTGTCTGGGTTAGCCTCTATTCCACGAGCGTTTACAATGAAACCCAGGAATTTTCCTGAAGATACCCCAAAGGAGCATTTCTGAGGGTTAAGCTTCATGTTATACTTCCGGAGCATGGCAAAGCATTCTTCGAGATCATCAACATGGTTATCGTTAAGTTGGGACTTGACTAACATGTCGTCAACATAAACTTCCATGTTGTTCCCTATTTTCTCCGAAAACATCATGTTCACGAGCCGCTGGTATGTGGCCCCAGCATTTTTGAGCCCGAATGGCATGACATTATAACAATATAGCCCTTTGTCTGTTATGAAGCTCGTATGTTCCTGGTCAGGGGCATGCATGGCAATCTGGTTATATCCAGAATAGGCGTCCATGAATGACATCAGTCCATGCCCTGCCATGGCATCCACAAGCTGGTCAATCCGTGGTAAGGGAAAACAGTCTTTTGGACAGGCCTTATTGAGATCCGAATAGTCGATGCAGGTTCGCCGTGTCCCATTGGGCTTCAGAACCAGTACCGGATTGGCTACCCAATCGGGGTAAAAAGCATCCCTAATGAATCGATTTGCTTTTAACCTGTCGACTTCCTCTTTCAGTGCCTTCTTTCTATCGTCGTCCAACTGTCTTCGCTTTTGTTGCTTCGGTGGGAAGCTTTTATCGATATTTAATGCGTGGCTCACAATATTTGGACTTATTCCCAACATGTCCAAATGTGACCACGCAAAGACATCCTGGTTTCTCTTCAGAAAGAAAATTAATTGCTATTTAGTTTCTTCACGTAGATGTTTCCCGACCTTTACCATTCTCGATGGATCTGACTCTTTGAGCCTGACACTCTCGAGCTCTTCTAATGGCTCGAGGTCAGATCTTTCCTCCACTCTTGGGTCGATCTCTTCATTTATCTCCAAGATTGTCCCGTCCTTATTCTGGATAACGACGAGTGTTTGTTCGCTCGTCTGTTTCTTTCCCCTTATGGAAATGCTATAACATTCCCTTCCAGCTAACTGATCTCCCTTCAGCGTCCCGATGCCACTAGAAGTCGGGAACTTGATGGACAGATGCCTCACAGACGAGACTGCCCCCAGCCCTACTAGGGCGGGTTTCCCGAGCAGCACGTTGTAGGCTGATGGCAGGTCCACTACCGCAAACTCCATCATCTTGGTCACCGAGACCGGGTAGTCTCCCAAGGTTACTGGGAGTTCAATGGACCCCACACAGGTAATCCCTTCTCCTGAAATGCCGTACAAAGTTGTTGCACACGCTTTTAGGTCTCAAAGCGCGAGTCCCATCTTTTCTAGGGTGGCCTTATAGAGGATGTTCACGAAGCTCCCATTATCAATGAGAACTCGGTGAACTCTCTTGTTCGTGAGCTGGAGAATGATGACCAGTGGGTCATTGTGGGGGAACTGAACATGGGACGCATCGTCCTCAGTAAAGATAATCAGTTGAGACTCAACTTTTTGGCATTTTGGAGCTCTAGGTTCGGGTTCATAAGGAGACCCGTCCCCAGTCTTTAGCTCGTTCACATATCGTTTTTGGGCATTCCTTCCCATACCTGCGAGATGAGGCCCACCTGAGATGGTTATCACGTCTTCTCCATCAATTGGAGGGGCCCTATCTTCTTCCCTGGCTCGGGAATTGTTGTTTTGTGCAGGTTGTGGCACAGCTGCCCTCTGGCTTGTGGACACCTGATTAGTATTCTAGTTTTTGACATACTATCTGAAATAAGCTCTCGAGATCAATCCTTTGATCTCATCTTTCAACTGTCGGCACTCATCAGTAGTGTGTCCGGTGTCTCTATGAAATCGAAAATATTTGCTGGAGTCCTTCTTGGACTTCTGATTTCTCATGGGGTCTGGACGCTTGAAAGGGGCCTGGTTTTCATTAGCTAGGTATATATTCTCCCGAGACTCGTTGAGCTTGGTGTACACTTTGTACATGGAGAAATATCTTTTCCCTTTTCTTCTTCTTTCCCCTTTCGGCCTCGGGGTTACTCCCTTCGTTCTTCTTTCTCTTGGAAGGGTTTTCTGTAGTTGGCTTTGAGGCTGGTGGGTCTACCGAAGTTGAGGCAGAGTTTACGTTTATCGTTGTAGTTACGGGCTGAGAGGTCATATTCAGTGTCGACCTCGCCTCCTTTACATTGACAAACCTCTGAGCTCACTTATTAAACTCAGTTAGGTACCTCACCGGTTTTCTCTGCATATCGTCCCAAAGAGGACTTCCCTGAATTAATCCAGCTTGGACAACCATTAGATGACCGCTGTCATCCACATTTCGAGCTTGGGGAACTTCCAAATTAAACCTCGTAAGGTAGCTCTTCAACGTTTCGCTTGGCTGCTGCCAAACGTTAGTTAGAGTTGATGCCTTAGGTCTCACCCCCATCATGGCTCTGAACTGCTTCTTGAAATCCTTTGATAGTTGATCCCAAGAAGTGATCGAATGTCTTTTATATTTCTCGAACCAGCTTTTGGCTGGTCCCATAAGCGATGCTGTTTATAACATGCATCTGAGCTCGTAACCCACGTTACTTGCTCTCATTATGGTATTGAAGGTACTCAGATGGCTGTATGGGTCGGACTTCCCCTCAAAAGTTAGGACATGATGGATCCGAAATCATTGAGGAAATAGAGTGTTGGAAATATGGGGAGCGAACGGTTCGAGCTCCTCGTCAGAATCCTCATTCCGACTCTGACCTCGCTCATTTTATAAAAGTCTGAAGGCCTTTTCCAACTGATCAATTCTTTCTTGGACCGGGTCCGCTAGGGGTCTTTCCTAAAATTGGCTATCATTGATCACAATTCCAGGCTCACGCCTTCGCAAGGGATCTTTACGCCCATTTAGGCGATCTCTTAGGTCTGGGTTTGACGGGTTACCATTACCCCGATTCTCATTCAAGTGTTCCCGCAGGTCGGAGCGATTCATGTGGTTCCCAGTATTCTTTTGACCTCGATCATACATACTGACTGATCTAGTATCTCCTGAGTCGTCACTGGTAAGACTCGTCACATGATTATTTCAAGATGGGTCTCTCTCATGCTGCCTCGTCTCTGCAGTGCGAGATCGGGACATTTGACTTTTTGTAGATTGGGCGCCTCTCCGCTCCCTGAAGGCTTCTCTGCTGCCTTGCCTCCTTCCCGCACATCTTTCTTCATCATCTCGAACTGGTTGAGAATTCATGTGAGGCGGTGAAGGGTATCTTATAGGTGATGGAGGGAATTGTATGGGTGACGGTGGCTGCCACCCATTTCGAGGCCTAGACGGTCCGGAGTTCGCCCGAGATGGGTCGGTGACATTCTGCGTGTTACCAGGGATCTGAGTCCGAGCCTCTGTAGGGGCTCGGTTATTCCCAGTTCCCGCTGGTACCTCCGCATTTGAATTAACTGGAGCCCTAGCTCGGGTACTTCTTCGGGGTCTCGAGGGAGCAGATTGCTCTGCTGGTGCCGAAGGTTGCTCTAGCCTCCTCGTGGCAGCATTTTTTTGAGGACATCCATGAGGCCTATGGGGAGGAACATGCACGCCCCTCGAAGGAGGGGCTTGGTTCTCACGCGGAGGTGGGGGCTGAGCTGCCTGAGCCTCTGCGGCTAACCTAGCCAACTCCTCCTTCCTCTTATTGGCTTCATCCAATTGTTTTTTCAGCTGTCGGTTTTCAAGTTCCACAATGGGATCGTACCGTTCAGGATTGTAGTACATATCTGTAGGATCTTAAAATTTAAATCTAGATGCATGCTTCCTATTATTTTTCCAAACACATAATAGAAACATAGAATAACACGACATACATATGAACATTAGATTCGTAAATTAACATAAACATAATGATGTAAAAACTTACGAATACGCAGCGGAACTGGAACAACTCCTTCCTTCAATCTCTCTAACTCTTGATTCCTTTCTGTAGCAGACTATTATCAAGAGATTGAACTAGATCAGCAACACAGTCTTCCTCACCAAGCCTTTGATCAATCTAGAACTAGTATGGGCTGGTTCTCAACACATGAGAAAGAGATCTAGAAAAGAAGAAGAGAAAGTGGCTAAGAAAGGATTAGAGTGTCTAGGTTTTCACTTACCCAATGAATTAACTGATACTAACTTATGAAAACCCTAGATATCATATTCCTTATATAGACAACTTAATGGGCTTTATTTAAATTTAAATTTAAATTTAAATTTTATATTAATTAAACTAATAAACAAAAAGATAAAAGCCTTGGGCTCCCACAAATGGACTTGGGCTCAATACTTTTATTTTTATTTATTTATTTTAATTAATTAACTAAATCCTTATTCAAATTAACTAATTATAATTTGAAACTTGATTTAATTTTTATTTATTTATATTGACACCAATTTATCAATATTAATAAATTTACCCAAAGATTCTCTTTTATTCTCTAAATCTCATATCTCTATAAATTTTCCAAAATTGACCTAGTCAACTTTAAAAAATCCTAATTGATAATTAAATCAATTAATTGAGACATTCTAGATGATTTACTCAAAGGTGATGCGGGGACTATGGATCCATGAAATCAAGCTCCAATAAGTTACCGTGAATTTATTTACGAGTAATTTCACTACCTTATTAATTCCTCGTGACTCCACTATAGACTTGGAATTGAACTCTTGAATTCATAGAACATATTTTCCAAAGCATAAATACGCTATCCATTGTTATAACCATTACAGTTAGTCAATCCTTTATCAATGACTTACTAACAAGCTGGGTGAAAATTACCGTTTTACCCCTCATCAGTATTTTATCCTTAACTCCCACTAAGTTACTTATAAATGATATTTCCGTGAACTTAATCACAGAAATGAGATCTCAATCATTTAACCTTTTGAACAAAGCAATTAAGGAAATCATCTTTTCACTTCTCATACAGAAGTTATAGATTTCATATCTATGAATAATACTCCCACTCAATTTCATTACTAAATCTCCAAGATGTAAGTATGGGCTAGACCGTAGGGTAAGCTGGTAACGAACAAGTCAAAAGATTTAAATAATATAATTAGCAGAATATTATCACTCAGAATTAAGATCGACTTAACCTATGGTCAACGTTGTGATATTGATTAGATTCGATAACAACGATACTTATTTATTAATCAATAATCAATATCGGTCCTAGTCCGATGTAACCAAATACATCCGATCATATCTACTTGGTCAATGCCTTGGACAAGACATCACACTCCTAATGTGTAAGTAGATCATATCGTAGATTTCCTAATCAGTGAAAATCCAATGCACTGATCTAATCTAGGACTTGTTCTTTTGAACATATAATTACAACTATAATCCACTGTGACCTAGTCACCATAATTGTAACTATCCATATGTTCAGGATTTTATGAATGTTTGTATTAATTGAATAAACATGTAATAAAACAAGCGAACAATGCAATTGAATAAACAAAATGATTTCTACTTCTTTTATTGATAATAATAACGTGTTACATAAGAAAAATGGTTTTATTAAGGGCATAAAACCCAACAATATCCTCATCCCTTGGGGCTAGAGGTGCTGGAGGTCCCCGAGAATCGGAGGACTCGCTTCTCTCTTCAGTATCTGGGTTTACCATTGGCTGCTTCCCAAGGCGTCTTGGATAGTTTTCTTCAGGAATGTTTTGATCATTTGCGCCCATAACTGTTCGGGGATCGTACTTCTTAAGGCTCTCAATGAAAGCACCAAACTGTTGACGCCGCTTTTCGTCAACTTAAAATGTAGAGCACGTAAACAGTAAAGAATTATGGCCATAATAAAACAATAAAACAAGGAGAGTTTTTTACGTGGTTCAGTAGTTAAATCTGCCTAGTCCACGAGTCTTTGTTATTAGAACTTAGGAAATTTCTGGAAATCCTTCAGGGATGAATTCTCCAGAATTTCTCTCAAGATCACAAAATTTTGGTCCTTTACAAAGGTACATGACTTCTCTATTTATAGAGGAAGTCTCAGAATACTATCCCACACGTTTTTGGGAAGTTATCCTGTATATTAATAAATTTAATGGCTTTAAAGCCTGTAACTCCTATATACAAGGAAACGTCCCCTGAAGACTAGGGAGCGTGTAACCGACTAATAAATATCCCTTTATTGTAGGGAAGTTACAACAATAATATCTTTTGAATGCATGGACTGTGTCCCTTCAAGTGACCTATTAAGCCGTTCGAGATCAGCAATCAGTATCATGCCCGTCTAAGTCTCTAAGTGAATTACAATTTGTCTTGTTTTCCCTAAATCAGTTCGGAAAGGGTAAGTACCACCGAGGCTGCCTTACCCCGAGCTCACACTCATGCCAAGCTCGAGCCACTTGATTCGAGGTCATCTGACAATGGACATACTCCAATGTTCTGTCTTCCGAGCTTGCAAGAACTTCGAGGCTGTCCATCTTCGAGGTTGCCACCTGCTTTGAAGGTTCGGTATCTAGATTACGAGCATGTATTTCGACCATCTCGAACTCACCCCTGACGGATCCAGCTTTCGAGGTCACAACCTCAAGTCTCGAAATCTGGGTGTAACATTTTGCCCCCTCAAAAGTATTTGTTCGAATCCTATGAGAAGGACACTTTTGAACTACTTTCTTTGGGAACCGCACCGTCACACATACTCGAGTGTGGACACGCGTCGGTTGAGTATTGCTTATTCAAGGTACTCGAGTGCCTCGGTAGTCTACCCACGATCGTTCGCCTGCCACCTTTACGACACCATCTTGTCTCCTATCCCTGACCGTTGGATTTGATACGGAATCTGGCCAATGGCCCCGATTACTCCTTCTATTAAGATTTCTGATAGCCTATATATAAGACTTCAGTCGTGTAATGACCCACTAATCTAGACTCTTGGACCATTATCGAACTATACATACAAATTCTTACTAAAACATACATTTGCGAAAATACCATAATTTATTATAAACTTGTAGAAACAAAGGTTACTTTCATAAAAATAAGTAGGATATGGGTACCCATTGTCTTTAAAACAAAAAAAATAACTTAAAAACTAAAAAGAGTTACATAGAAAATGCGGAAAATACATTTAAAACCATAAAAACATAAACAAGACTACATCCTCGAATCGAATAACGCTCGGCCCCTTGACTCCATTCACCATCGATACACATCCTCTAAGCGTCACGAATCTTTCCACCTCTAAAGCTTATTTCCTGCACATAAACAAAAAGGAATGAGCCTAATGCCCAGCAAGGAAAAATCTAACACATAGTCATAAACATAAACATAATTTCATAATAACGTAAAGACATATCATAACACATAATTCACTTATTATAATGGCCATTATTACTTGGGGTCCCATAGACTAAACAAGCTTATGCCCATGAGATTAGTGGGGTCCTACCAGCTAAATAGGCATATGCCCACAATCTTTTTGGGGTCTTGTTAGTCAAATAGGGCATAAGCCCAAGCCTACAACAAACATATGCATAACAAATTCATAACACATTCATAACATAAAACATATAGAAAACATAAGCATATAACATATTGATTCTAGCCTATTTTCCTTACCAAAGTTACCGGGATATAATGGACTGAGTTGGGACTTTTTGGAACACTCCTAAAACCATATGAGAAAGAGTGAGTCTTATGAAGAAGAAGAAATGAAAATGAATAGGAAGGCTAAACCATTGAAAGTCACACTTACTAAACTTAAGTGCTCAAGAACTTAGATTCCCTAACCAAAATGAAGATTAAGGTTAGAGATTGAGTAGAAGACTATGAGAAATAACATAATATAGAAATGAACTAGAGTTTTGGGTTTACCTCAAAGACTTGAAAGACCAATCTACACCTCAACCGAAATACTATAGATCCTCACTTCCCAAAGTGTTTGATAAGCTTATGATGTTTAAGCTTATGATTTTCCCAAACCAGGTGTTTACACTCTCACACTCACTTAACACTAGCAGCTTCTGAACTTAGAGCAAAAGGTGAATAATGGCTGGGTACTAGGTCCTATTTATAGAGTTTGAGAATGAAAGTATCTTGATTTTACTTGAATAAAAATAATGGCTTTTTAGGTGAAAATCATTTGAATAATCGTTCAGCAGAGGCTGAAGACTCGTTCAAAAGATGCTGGACTGTTGAAGGAGTTTGAATGGCTGAAAGGAAAAGAATTCAAAAGTGTTTGAAAACATGCTGGTGGAGGCGATATATCGCCCCCTATAGGCGATATATCGCCTGGACCACTGTTCCCGAGGCGACCGTGCATCGATTCGTGTTTTCCGTATCTACGTGCTGCGATATATCGCCCCCTATAGCTGCGATATATCGGCACACGCTGAATATTTAAACACGAAATTACACATTTTTAGCTAAGTTTGAATGGAGTAAACAGCCTTGACTAAGACCTCAACGTACTCAAAGCTGCTGACTGACCCTATAACATTCAAACTTTACTCCTTATTAGATTTAATCCTAAAAAATACTTAATCCTTAATCACCATTCATAACATGTGCTTAAAATCCTATTGGTTGATATCTAAACCTTATAATATAATAAATATAATCCTTAATATCAGTCACTTTAATCAAACCTTAGGTTATACTTAATATTCTTAAACTATAGATTAAACTTAGAAAATCTATAAGTACTACTATGAGTGTCCAAATAATTCCCGGTCTGAACCAAAAATCCATAGTAACAAAGATAATGCTATAAATACTATCATACTACTATCTATCTTAGCTAAGTAAAGTTCTTGGACTCTACAAGTCGTCCTCTTCCTCTCATTTTCACGTTTACCAGAAGAAAAAAGATAAGAGAAACCCAGAGGCAAGCCCAGAAAGTGTTTGGTGTTACATGTTCTCTCGGCCAAAGAAACAAAGGACCACCAGCTTGTTCGAGACCGTGAGATCATACCTGCAACCTCTTCTTTAGTCATCTGTTTCTCTGCAACCACCATCTTCAGTGTGTAAGTATCTGATCTTAGCTTTTATGTATATCTTCTTTTTTTTTTCTTTACGCCAGTTTCTGCCTTTGTTGCTTTTACATTTATGGGAATGTGCTGGTTTATTCTTTAGTTTGATATACTAGGATACTTTGATCGATAGATATTAGTTTAGGTTCCCCATTACTGGTTTTGAATCACAAATCCCAACAATATCATATTAGTAATATCATTTTGTTACAAGCTTGATAAAATATCAAATGAGAGAAAAATAGAATTATTAATATTGATAAATGATGATATAATTATAATATTTTGTACAACTATTTACTTTTGAATAAAAAATAATTATATTATAATAAGAAAATAGATATATAGAGAACCAAAATTAAAACAATACTAATACCAATACTTGGTTAGCTAATTAAATTCAAAGATACAAATAAACGTTTCTTAGTAAATATAGTAAACAATATCATAGCATCATGATCCACATTCAATTTCTTCTCCTTCAAAAAGCGTAAGAAAAATACCGAGATCTATAAATCAACTATAAATAAATAAATAAATATATATTACACAATCGGTGAGTTCTCCATCAGGGAGTTCTCTCAATATTTTCCAGCTCCATAAAACTTAGTTGAAAATACTTTTTGAGATATATTGCAGTGTAAACTTAGTTTGATATTCATGTGTATGTGGAAATATGCATGATATACATTGAAAGACATGTACGTGTGTATGATACACGAAAAACTTAAGGAAATGTTGGTACACTTGAAAATGATACTCATAGGATATACACAAACCAACAATTTTAGATATACAATCTCTATGTATATACACATATATTCATGTATGTATATATATATATATATATATTTACCCTGAAATTGGAATTATTGATTACTACTCTTTTGAGAGCGAAGCCATGAAGCTAAATAAATTATGATATACAAAAACTTAAAGAAATACTGGTATACTTGGAAATGATATTAATAGGATATTCACAAACTAACAATTTTAGATATACATTTGTATATATACACATATATTCACAAATATATATAAAGAGATTGAATACCTTGAAACTTGAATTATTGAGTATTACTCACTTGAGTAATTGAGAGTCAAACCATGAAGCTAAATAAATTCTTAATCAAATAAATATTATGTGTATATATATTGATATTTGTAATTGTTAAGATATTTTGGTTTTGAATTTGAAATTGTTTACGTTTTAATAGCTCTTTAAATAAATTTTTAATCAAATTAATATTACATGTATACGTATTGATGTGTACATATATTGATATTTTTAATTGTTAAGATATTTTAGTTTAGAATTTGAAAATTTTCACTTTTTAAAAAAAAAAAAAAGGTTAGATATTTAAGTATTAATTAATAGCTCTTTACGTTTTTTTTTTATCTATAAATAGATACTATTTTTAAACTACATTTTTTAAAACACATATATCTAAAATAAAACAACATTTACGTAAAATACATTACTACATTAATTTATAAAATATATTTTTTGAATGTATTAATTTATATATTGGCGTAGTTAGTAGTTATGTTTTTTTTTTTATTATTTCTACTTTTTTTAAACGTGTAAAATAGATAGAGTAAATAATAATATCTTGTAAATATCTTATTTAAATTTAAAACACACGTAACTACATATTTTTTAAAACGTGTATGGTACATTTTTTTTTAAATTACTACATAATTATAATCTATAAAATAAATAAAAAATAGATTAAAGGAGAAAATAAATAGAGAGTTTTGGAGACTCATATGCCTTCGAGACCGTTCACCCATCACGAGCTCGATACCTCGGTTCGCCTATGTTCTCAACAAGTAACGTTGTCGAGATCATCCTTTTCGAGCTCACAATCCTCGAGCTCGAACCGTCTTGTCTGAAGGTAGGAAATAAATCGGGAGATTTATACAAGTTTTGAACTACTGTTATTGTGGCTTCCAAGACCACGTAGTTTCCGAGCTCACCAATCTCGACGTTGTCACATTTACTGCTTAGCGAGACTATCCTTGATATTTTCATCAAAGCGGATTATGACGAACCTGCTTATTCCGAGCTTACAGTTTACGAGTCTGACTTTCTAGATCAAAAATTTCTATTCTCGAAATTTGGGTGTAACAATAATCTATAAAATGAATAAAAAAATAGATTAAATGAGAAAATCTAGATAAAGTGCTTTGGAGGATTTTAGTTTTTTAAACGTGTAAAATAGATAGAGTAAATAATAATATATTGTAGATATCTTATTTAAATTTAAAAATATGTATTTACTTGCATTTTTTTAAAGGGAAATTTGAGTTTTTATGCTTAATGAGATATACTAAATAAAAAAAATGCTAGCATTTCTAATCATTTCAAAAAAATGCCAAATCTTTTAACAATACCCAAAATACCCCTCTCATAATTTTTCTATCAACTTCTTCTTCTCTCTTCCCTCTCTCTCCCTCAACCCATTCCTCTCAACTCTCTCTCTAGAAAAAAATTCATGGGTAAGGTAAAATATAAGAGAACTCAATGTAATAGAAAGTATTCCTTACTTAGGACACTAAAATACTGCATTTCGAATAGATCTGGGCATGGTTTTTGAGTTTTTTTAGTGATTTTTTTTTCAGATCTGAAACTTTGAAATCTGCAGAAAATTGACGTGGTTCGATGGTGGTTTGATGGGGCCTTCAAAATCAAGATTTTCATGAAAAAATCGATGTTGCTCGATGGTGGTTCGATGGAGGTTCGATGGTGGTTCGATGGTGTTCGATGCGATTCTTGCAAGATACGTAATTTTTCACTCGGGTGTCCGTTTAGGGTGATTTTTTTTTATTTTGGGTATTTTTTCAAGATCTACACGTTTGAGATGTGTATATACACATTTGGGAAATGTAAATCTTGAAAAAAATGAAAAATGCAAAACATACCTCATGTTCAAGATATGTTTTGGTATGTTTTCAAGTTCTAAACTTTGAAAATGTGTATGTGAATATCTAAAACGTGTAGATCTCAAAAAAATACCAAAAATCAAATAACAAATCATCCCAAACGGACACCCGAGTGAAAAATTATGTCTCTTACAAGAATTGCATTGAACCACCATCGAACCACCATCGAGCAACGTCGATTTTTTCGTGAAAATATTGATTTTGAAGGCCCCATCGAGGTAGCATCGAACACCATCGAGTTGGGCATGATTTTTGAGTTATTTTTCAGATTTGAAACTCTGAAATATGTAGAAAATTGACTTTGCTCGATTGTTTCTCAATGGTGCTCGATACCAGCTCGATGGGGCCTTCAAAATCAATATTTTCATGAAAAAATCGAGATTTCTCGAAGGTGGTTCGATGGTTGCTCGATGGTGGTTCGATGCAATTCTTGTAAGAGACATAATTTTTGACTCGGGTGTCCGTTTGGGATGATTTTTTATTTTATTTTGGGTATTGTTTTGAGATCTACACGTTTTAGATATTCACATACATATTTTCAAAGTTTAGAACTTGAAAACATACCAAAGCATATCTTGAACATGAGGTATGTTTTGCATTTGTCATTTTTTTCAAGATTTACATTTCCCAAATGTGTATATACACATCTCAAACGTGTAGATCTTGAAAAAATACCCAAAATAAAAAAAATCACCCCAAACAAACACCCGAGTGAAAAATTATGTATCTTGCAAGAATCGCATCGAACACCATCGAACCACCATCGAGCAACATCGTTTTTTTCATGAAAATCTTGATTTTGAAGGCCCCATCGAGTTGGCATCGAGCACCATCGAACCACGTCGATTTTCTGCAGATTTCAAAGTTTCAGATTTGAAAAAATATCGCAATAAAAACCCAAAAACCATGCCCAGATCTGTTCGAAATGTAGTATTTTAGTATCCTAAGTGAGGAATACTTGCCATTACATTGATTTCTATGATATTTTATCTTACCCATGAATTTTTTTTCTAGAGAGGAAGTTGAGAGGAATGTGTCGAGGGAGAGAGAGGGAAGAGGGAAGAGGAAAGGATGAGAAAAATTATGAGAGGGGTATTTTGGGTATTGTCAAAAGAATTATCATTTTTTTGAAATGATTTAAGTGCCTAGTATTTTTTGATTTATAACCCCTCATTAAGCATAAAAAGTCAAATTTCCCTTTTTTAAATTACTATATTATTATAATTTATAAAATGAATAAAAAATTAGATTGAAGGAAAAAATAGATAGAGTGTTTTAGAGCAATTTTAGAGTGCCACATCATCTCCTTGAAGCTCTCCTTTATATAATATATAGATAGACATGTAACTACTATTTTTTTTTTGTAAATTACTGTATTATTATAAACTATAAAATGAATAAAAAAAATTAGATTAAATGAATAGATGAAATGTTTTGGTGTAATTTTAGTTTTTTAAATGTGTAAAATAGATAGAATAAATAATTATATTGTAAATATCTTATTTAAATTTAAAAAATATGTAATTACTTGCATTTTTTAAATTATTGTATTAGTATAATCTATAAATGAATAAAAAATTAGATTAAATGAGAAAATAGATAGAGTGTTTTAGAGCAACTTTAGAGTGTCACATCATCTCCTTAAAGCTCTTGTTTGTATAATATATATATATTTATAGACATATCATTCTACTTACATTTTTTTTAAATTATTATATTATTATAAACTATAAAATGAATAAAAAAATTAAATTAAAAGAGAAAATAGATAAAATATTTTAAAATAATTTTAGAGTGTCACATCATTATATGCTTGAAAGTATTCTTTTGAAAAGGTGGATTAGGGCACACACACATATTCAATAAGTTTTAATTATTGTTTATTCTTGTATCGTAGATGCCGATCGATAAGAGTTGGACAACATTAAGGAAGCGTAACTGTGATGCTTATTGGAACGGTCTCCAAGCCTTCTTGAGAATGGCAAAAGAACACATAGACTACGACGGGAGAATTTTATGCCCGTGTGTGAGGTGCCTGAATGTTAAACTACAAACTATAGATACAGTGGAGGCTCATGTCTTTGACAAGGGTTTTCAACAGAGTTATCAAAAGTGGGTTTACCACGGTGAGGTGGAAGCTAGTGTCGCCAATGAGGTAGTTGAGGAGAATGAAGATGTAGACGAGATGGTTGACGTCGTTGATGATTTCCTCTTACCGACAAATGCAGGGGAAGCAGATGGTGTGTCTGGCAGTCGAATGAGACAGTATTATGATGAGTTGTTCGACGAGATTGAAGCTGAGTTGTATCCGGGTTGTGATTGGATATCATCCTTAAACTTTTTGGCGAAGTTGATGCATTTGAAAGTTAGAGGGAAGTGGCCAAATAACTCTTTCGATGAATTGTTGAAGTTACTAAAATTTGCATTTCCAAAAGATAATAAAATTCCCCCAACACACTATGAGGCGAAAAAGAAGCTGAGTAAGTTAGGGTTGGGATATCAATCAATCCATGTGTGTAAATATGATTGTTCATTATTTTATAATGAGCATGCAAGCAAAGATTCATGTCATGTGTGTGGGAGTAGCCGATGGGTCAATGAAAAGAAGAAGGGGAAAAATGTTCCACACAAGGTGATGCGTTACTTTCTGTTGACTCCCAGATTAAAGCGAATGTACAGTTCAAGACATACAGCTAATGACATGTTATGGCATCATACTGGGAGATCGATAGAAGATGGGGTGATGCGTCATCCGGTTGATGGGTCTGCATGGAAAGACTTTGATGCCACCCATCCTGATTTTGCAAAAGATCCTAGAAATGTTCGTCTAGGCTTGGCTGCTGATGGGTTTAATCCTTTTGGCAACATGAGCTTATCATACAGCATGTGGCCTATGATTTTGACGAACTACAATCTCCCCCCTTGGCTATGCATGAAGGAAGAGTATTTTATGCTAACTCTGCTTATTCCTGGGCCAAAATCACCGGGTAAAGACATGGATGTATTTCTAAGACCCTTGGTGGATGAGTTAAAACAATTGTGGATTAACGGGGTCGACACAAGAGATGGCACAAGGAATGAATTGTTCAAGATGCGTGCAGCCCTTCTGTGGACAATTAACGATTTCCCTGCTCGTAGTAGCTTGTCTGGTTGGAGCGGGCAAGGGTATAAAGCATGTCCAACGTGCAATGAAGACACCACTTCCATTCGAGTGATTGGTAAGACATCGTATGTCGGTCATAGGCGATTCTTGAGGAGTAATCATAAGTATAGAAGGGACAAGGAATTTGATGGCAAAGTAGAGAAAAGAAATTCTCCACAACAGTTTACTTGTCAACAAGTTTTAGATCAAGTCAATGCTTTACCGCTTCAAGTGTCTGGTAAACATGACAGATTTTGGGGGGTGAAGCGCAAGCGAGGTGCAGGGGAAAGTAATTGGAGGAAAAAAAGTATTTTCTATGAACTTGATTACTGGAGTTCAAATCAGTTAAAACACAACCTAGATGTGATGCATGTTGAGAAGAATGTGTGCGACAGTATCCTTGGGACTTTGTTAGATAATGATAAATCTAAGGCCACCACTAACGCAAGACATGATTTAAAGAATATGGGAGTTAGGAAATCGTTGTGGATTTACGAGGATGCCAATAAAAGGTTAATGAAATCGCATGCTCCATACGTGTTCACTTTTGAACAGAGGCGAGATTTTTGTCAATTTTTGAAAGGAGTGAAGTTGCCCGATGGTTTTTGTTCTAATCTAAAGAAAAAATTCACAGACAATGACTCAAACATTGTTGGGTTGAAGTCCCATGATTGTCATGTGATAATGCAACGATTACTTGCAGTAGGTGTTCGCAAGTTTTTACCAGAATCTATATCCACTACCATCACTGAATTGTGTAATTTCTTCAAACAATTGTGCTCTAGGACACTGAATGTTTCTGATATGGAGAAAGCTAAGGATGACTTGATTGTTATTTTATGCAAGATGGAGTTGATTTTCCCTCCAACATTCTTTGACATAATGATCCATCTGGTTTTGCACTTTCCTGATGAAGCAATATTGGGAGGACCTGTATTTATGAGGTGGATGTATCCTTTTGAAAGATACATGAAAAAAATTTAAAAACTATGTCAGGAATAAAGCTCGTCCTGAAGGATCTATAGCAGAAGGATATGTTGCAGATGAGGCTTTGACATTTTGTTCAATGTATTTCAAAGGTGTGGAAACAAAATTTAATCAGCCTGATCGTAACGAAGATGCACCGTATGTGAATCGACACCTCACAGTGTTTGAATCTCAATGTCGTCCTCTTAGTAAGGGAATTCCCGTGCCCCTCGATGAAAATACTCGGAATAAAGCTGAGTGGTTCATATTGGATAATTCTCCAGAAACTGAAGTGTATTTAGAGTAAGTACATAATTAATATTCATTTTATTCTTTGTTCAATCTACTCTTTAATTAACAATATTGACATTGTTAATTAATTAAAAGGAAACACCTAACTGAGGTGCAACAAAGAGATATGGCTGCCAATCATAAATTGATACATAAGAAAGAGTTTCGTTCATGGTTTCATAAGAAGGTACCTTGTACTTAGAAAATTGCATACTACAAATTACATTCTCATTCTAATATATTTCTTTATTATTAGATATATGACTTGCACCAGCTTGGGTCATTAGAGCATGCTGATGAATTACTAGCTTTAGCATCTGGGTCAGATCTATTGGCTTACTCCTACCAAGCATGTATAGTGAACGGAGTTCGATTTGTCTCATACACTCGAGATCATAATCGAATTACACAAAATAGTGGAGTGTGTGTTGCTGGAACAGAAGGTTTTAATTATTATGGGCAACTTGAAGAAATACTCCAGCTGTCTTTTACTGGTTCTTATTCGGTGGTATTATTTCGATGTAAATGGTTCAATACAGATCTGAAAAAAAAAGAAAACCATCACTGTAAATAATATTACTAGTATCAATGTTAGCGGTGAACGGTATAAAGATGAACCGTTCATACTAGCTAGTCAAGCAAAACAAGTATTCTACATCGATGATCTCGTTAGAGGACGAGATTGGAAAGTTGTCCAAGAAGTGAATCATCAGCAAGTTTGGGACTTTCCAGATGCTTTAGATATGATTGCTGATGTTGATGTTGTACAGGACACCAACTCATCGAATTTTGTTTTGACTGTGGATCTTAGAGAGTTGGTTGTTCAGCAATCTGATGTACCAGCGACTCAAGTAAACACGGCCTGTAATGCCCCAAATTTCCTAATAAGGTTTAGGACCTTGATTAAGAGGGCGGGAGGGCCATACTTGATTTATTATGATATTTAATGATTATATGCATGTTTATGTGAATTATATTATTATATGATGGTGAATGCATGCATATGGGCTCATATATTAAATGTAAGGGCATTTTGGTAATTTGGCCACTGTGGGCGTAATTGTATATTTTGGGTGCATGGTTGAGATTAATTAATATAGCCACATTATAGGGTGGATTGGTTCGAGCTTTTCGACATGAGATGATCATGAGATGTAAGTGTTCGGTCTAGTCATAACAGGTTTAAGTTCGGGGCTCGGGGTGAGTCTCGGGGTGAATTTAATGATTAGAGCATTACCGGGAATTAAAGGGTAATGAGATGTGATTTATTGGTATTTGAGAATATGGAGATTAGTGCGAATTGGGAAGCGTTAATTATAATTAACGGGATAGGCGAAAAGTACCAATTTTACCCTTGAAATGGTTTAGAGGCTTTTGTTGGCTTAAGGGTATTTTGGTCATTTTGGGTTTTGGATATATATAACATAGGAGGGCTGTAGAAGGACAGAGCAAAAACAGAGATTTGCTTCTTCCTTTATCGTGCACCAACTTCTTCACTTCTCCTTTGAGGGTTTTGAGTTCTTGGTGGAGATACAAGCTAGGGAAACTTAGAGGCTGGGTTGGAGACTTGGTTTAGCTTGTAAGGGAGGTTCAAGACCAGTTTCAAGGTGAGTTTTAGCCTTTGGTTTCAGGTGTTGCTCTGTTTTCGTTTTAGTTTTTAATTCATGGTTTTTGATGTGGGAAGTGTGAATCAAAGGGGGTTTTTTGTGTTGTTTTGATTGGGGTTTGATGAGGGTGAGCTAAGGATGTTATTTGGGGGTTTAATTATATGTTTGGAGGAGGGCCGTCCAGGACTGCACCCCCTCGCATGGACAGACATATAGCCACCATCTCAGGCGGAGCTCACCTGGGAGGGCCGTCCAGGAATGATCAAAAGCGCTACCTAAGCGAGCTCGACCATGATCAGGAGGTGTGCACCCTTGTCCAGGCCCCGGCTCAGTGCCCGAAATTGATGAACCTCCCCATCACCTTCACGGAGGACGACGCCTGCAACGTCCATTTCCCGCACCATGACCCGCTGGTCATAGATGCGTAGATCGCCAACAAGTTGGTATCCCGCGTGTCGGTAGAAGACGGGAGCTCCGTCAACCTTTTGTTCAAGCCCGCCTTCACCGCCATTGGCTTGACTGAGGCAGATCTGGCATCGTTCCCGACCTAGATTTACGGCTTCAACGGAGACACACTACTCCCCATGGGGAAGATCCAGTTGCCCGTAACATTGGGAAGTGAGTTACAGCACTCGTTCAAGTTCTGCACCTTCGTAGTGGTGGACTGCCCCACCGCTTACAACGTCATTTTCGTTCGACCCGCATTAGTCGAGTTCGGGGCCATCACCTCTATCCGTCATCTTTGCATGAAGTTCCCTTGCGACAACAGAGGGTTGGGGACTGTCCGGGGAGATCAGAAGAGCACCCGGAAGTGCTACCACGTGTCTACCCGGCCAATATACATGGTCCGGGACGAGCCCTTTGAGGACTTCATTGACCTGATTCCTCCACCACCTGCTGAGAGAGTGATCTGGGAAGAAGATGACTTGGACCCGAGGATAGGGGACGACCGCGTCATGGAGCCCATGGACGAGATTAAGGAGGTGTGCATTAGCACACCGATCCAGCCAGGGTCATCCAAGTCAGGAAGAATCTGCCGGCAGATGTCCGGGCTGCCATAATTGCCCAAGTTAAGGAGAACCAGGATATTCAGGCCTGGTCTCACTCGGATATGCCAGGGATCGACCGCAACATCATCTGCCACGCATTGAATATCGACACGAATGCGACCCCGGTCCGCCAAAAATGCAGGCCGTTGGGAACGGAGAGGGCCGAGGCCCTCAAGATGGAAGTAGAGAAGTTGTCATCAATCAACTTCATACGTGAGGCTGTATACCCCGTGTCGTTGGCCAACCCCGTTTTGGTGCCGAAACCGAACGGAGCATGGAGAACGTGCATCAATTTCACGGATCTCAACAAAGCTTGTTCGAAGGATTGTTTTTCGCTCCCCAGGATCAACCAAATGGTGGATGCGATGTCCGAGTATGAGATCTTAAGCTTCATGGATGCTTACTGCGGCTACAATCAAATCTCTATGCATGTGGCAGACCAGGAGCACACTAGTTTCCAAACCGACAAGGGAATATACTGCTACATCGTCATGCCCTTCGGACTGAAAAACACTGGGGCAACCTATCAATGGCTCGTCAATCAAATGTTCCGGGCCCAGCTGGGGCGAAACTTGGAAGTCTATATCAACGATATGCTGGTCAAGTCCAAGACGTCCGGGAAGCATTCGGACGACCTGGCTGAAGCTTTCGCAGTCATTCGGAAGTACGGGATGAAGATGAATCCCAAGAAATGTACTTTCGGCGTGGCTTCCGGGAAGTTCCTAGGCTTCATAGTGAGCTTCCAGGGAATAGAAGCCAATCTGGATAAGATCAAGGCACTGATTGATATTCCCTCTCCCCAGAAGCATAAGAACGTGCAAAGCCTGACCTGGCGGATAGCCGCTTTAAGCCGTTTCGTCTCCAAATCCACGGACAAGTGCATCCCGTTCTTTAACGTCCTTTGGGGAAGCCAGCGGTTCGAATGGTCAGTCGAATGCGAAGAAGCCTTTCGAAAACTAAAAGAGCACCTGGCCCAAGTGCCGATCCTGGCAAAGCTGGTGGACGGGGAGCCTCTGTACCTTTATGTGGCAGTGACCGAACATGCGATCAGCGCTGCATTGGTACGGGAGGAGGATAGGACCCAACTCCCGGCATACTATGTGAGTAAGCGATTGTTGGGCGCCGAGTCTCGATATCCAAAAATCGAAAGTTAACCTTTTGCCTGCAGATGGCGTCCCGAAAACTTCCAGGCCCACACCATAAAAGTCTTGACCAACCACCCCCTGCAGCAAGTGTTACAGAAGCCCGAGTCGTCGGGAAGACTCCTAAAGTGGGCCATGGAACTGAGTCAGTTCGATATAGCCTACATTCCTAGGGTCTCCATCAAGGGGCAAGCCCTAGCCGACTTCATCGTGGAGTGTTCCGGGATATCCCAGGAAGATGATCCCGAGGCCCCCGCGGCGCTTGTATGGAAGGTCTTCGTGGATGGGGCCTCGAATGAGAACGGGGTCGGGGCCAGGATCATCTTGGTATCACCACAGGGACACCAGTTGCAAAATGCCCTGCACTTCCAGTTCAAGGCATCGAACAACAAAGCTGAGCATGAAGCTGTGCTGGGCGGGCTGCGCCTGGCCCGGGAAGTAGCGGCCACGAACCTGGAGATCTACAGCGATTCCCAGCTCGTCGTTAGGCAAATCTCGGGGGAATATCAAACCAAAGGAGAGAGAATGGCGACTTATGTGACTCAGATGAGAGAGTTGCTGCAAGCATTCAAAAAGCACTCCATCCGCCAGATCCTTAGAGAGCAAAATGTGTTCGCGGACACACTGGCAAAGCTGGCCACCAACACTGAAGCAGAACTGGCCGGGCTAGTCCCTGTCAACCATTTTCCCATCCCAAGCATCCGAGCCCTTGCGGTCAACTCCATTGACCACTCCACTTCCTATATGGGGCCTCTTATCCGCTATCTGACAACCAATGAGGTGCCAGCCGACAGGGCCGCGACTAGGAAGCTTCAGTACTAGGTCCACTGATATGTCATGATGGACAGAAAACTCTATCGCTGGGGGTTGTCCATGCCTTACCTCAGGTGTGTGTCCGGGACAGATCTAAGCGCCATCATGCACGAGGTGCACGAAGGCTTTTGCGGAGATCATACAGCGAGGCCCAGTCTATCCAAAATGATCCTGCGCCAAGGATATTTTTGGTCGACCATGAAGAAAGATTGCATCGGCTACGTCCGCAAGTGCGAACAGTGCCAGAGATACGCAAAGGTCCCGCGGGCCCTCCCGACAGAGATAACCTTGATGACTAGCCCCTGGCCTTTCGTGGTGTGGGGAATCGATCTAGTAGGATCGCTCCCGACCGGGAAAGGAGGAGTGAAATACGCCATCGTGGCCGTGGACTACTATACTAAGTGGGTTGAGGCGGAACCCATAAACATGATCACTTCAAAGAAGGCCCTGAATTTCATCATCAATAATATAGTGTGTCGGTACGGCCTCCCCAACAAAATTGTATCTGATAATGGGAAGCAGTTCGATAGCGCCCACTTCACAAATTTTTGTGAGAGATATGGCATCGTCAAGAGCTTCTCCGCGGTCACCAGGCCCCAAGCAAACGGGCAGGTGGAAGCCGTCAACAAAATCTTGAAAGGAACGTTAAAGAAAAATCTCCAGGCTTGCAAGAGCAAATGGCCCAAAGAGCTACCCTGCGTGTTGTGGGCTTACCGGACGACCGAGAGGACGTCAACCGGGCACACTCCTTACTCCATGGTCGATGGATGCGAAGCCGTCTTCCCCATCGAAACGACCATCCTGTCTCACCGAAGAGACACATATGATCCCACCCAGAACCACGCCTTACTCCAGGAATCACTAGATCTCATCGAAGAGATCCGGGAGGAGTCACAAGTACAGCTGAAGATGTACCAAGGCAAGATCGCACGTCATTTCAACTCAAAAGTAAAAAGCTGAAAGTTTGGAACCGGTGACTTAGTCCTGCGAAGAGTCTTCCCTGCTACTCAAGATCTGGGAGTAGGGATTCTGGGCCCGAATTGGGAAGGACCATACAAGGTCCAACATGAAGTGTGCCCCGGAACGTACCGCTTAAAGCGACTCGATGGCTCGGAAGTCTCGAGAGCCTGGACGAACGATGTCTGGGAGTGTAAATTAAAAGAGAACCAGGCCTCAGGCTGGTCCCATCCCGGACGAACGATGTCCAGGGGTGTAAATTAAAAGAGGACCAAGCCTCAGACTGGTCCCGCCCTGGACGAACGATGTCAGAGGGTATAAATTAAAAGAGGACCAGGCCTCAGGCTGGTCCCACCCCGGATGAACGATGTCCGAGGGTGTAAATTAAAAGAGGACCAAGCCTCAGACTGGTCCCGCCCCGGACGAACGATGTCGGGGGGTATAAATTAAAAGAGGACCAGGCCTCAGGCTGGTCCCACCCCGGACGAACGATGTCGGGGGGTATAAATTAAAAGAGGACCAGGCCTCAGGCTGGTCCCACCCCGGACAAACAATGTCCGGGGGTGTAAATTAAAAGAGGACCAGGCCTCAGGCTGGTCCCACCTCATACGAATGATGTCCGGTGGTGTAAATTAAAAGGACCAAGCCTAGGGCTGGTCCTACCCCGGACGAACGATGTCCAAGAGAGAAGAGCATCCGGTATGCCCCAGGGCAAAGCCGTGGCCCGCGACTGGTAGAGTGAGGGAACTAGGTTCCACAGTAGACTATTTAAACCTCGTTGGCCCAAGCCGTTGGGACCGGGATTGAGAATTAGGCTGGTAGGACTGAGAACTTGACAAGCTAAAGTCAGAATTGATCTAGTCCAGGTCGTTGGAACCGGGACCAAACCCTCGGAGTCAGTCATGCACGGATAAAAGGAAATTTCTAGAAGGAATAACTAAGATAAACCGGAGAAAGCAATACGAATTTTCTTGGATGCTTACGCATCTGGAAAAGTTATTACAAAATTAAAACAGATGTAATGCGGAGATCCGGGCCTAGGCTTCATCCTCCAGAAGCTCCGCGTCTTCCTTCTCTTTGGCCTCGAATTCATCCCTCTTCAATTCCAGGCCGGGAAAGATCAGGAGGTTCATGCTTTTGTCCTTGCACCAAGCCATGTAGATGGCCTCCTCAAAAGTGACTTCCAGCAAGCCGTCCGCCTCCTCCCTTTCGCGGTGGGCCTCCTCATGCGCCGTCTTCTCCTCACGAAGAGAGTTGTCCAGCTCACGAACCCGAGTCTTCAAGTTCTGGATCTCCTCCCTGTCCTGGACAGACTAAGCCGCCGCCACCTCCAGAAGGGCTGCCCTCTCGTTGGCTTCAGTTTATTTTCGGGACAAGGCCTCTTCCAGCCCGGCCTTGACATGGTTGAACTCTGCCCGGTCCGCGTCTGCCTGAGCAGCCTCTTTGCTCAAAGTCTCCCAAGCCTAGGCCGTCTCTCTAGCTAGGGCCTCCTTGGCGGCCTCCCTCTAGTTCATGGTCACCTTCAGCTCCTGGTGGAGTGTCTCCATCTTCATGGCCACCTCGGCCACTAGGTCGGCACTCCAATGGGACAGCAAATTAACCTGGAACAAAGCAAAGTTAAGAGGAATCCTTATACACAAATAAGAAGAGGGAAGAAAAAGACACGAAGTAAACTTACTGCAGTGGCCTGATGGCGGAGAGCCTAGGAGATGAACAGCACATCCGGGTTGGCTATCGTGGCATATCGCTTAAGCTGGAGGTTAGACATGGTGTTCCCCACTTGGTCCAACAGGTCCGCCGCCAAGGGGGCCGTGTCCTGCCCCATCTTAGGGCGAAAGCCTGTCTTGGTAGCTGGCCAATCCACGATCGGCTGGGGGACGCTAAACGCCACTGGACGCTCAGCGAACTCGACCTGACGACGAATCATCAGGGCCTTGTACATCTCATATCTCTAGCCCCAGCCACTTTCCCAGGTCCTGGTAATCAGCCGCGACTGCTCATCCCGCACGACGGCTTCCCCCTCCTTGAGTAGTGTCGGACATATGGGGAGGGCTGGTAGTGCGGGATTCTCCTTTGCTGCGAGCCGGCTTTTTCCGTGCGACTCATCGGCCGAGCCAGCCCGCCTCGTTCGGGGCCTCTTTTTCCCGGTGTTGGCCTCCTCAGCGCCTGCGTCCAAGACCCTCTTCCCGGAACTTTGGCTTACCACTGGTCCCGTCTCCAGATTGATCACCGGGGGTTGAGCAGAGCCGGGGACGGCAGCCGATTCCACGGCCTGGATAGGGATCGCAGTAAGCGCACCCTCATCTGGTCACGGCTCTGCCCCTAGCACCTCCTTGTTGAGGGGTGGGTCCGGGGCTTGCGCCTCTGTTTTCTTCTTGGCAGCCTTCTTGGCCACCCGGGCCTTAAGGAGTTGCCTCATTTCGCCCGCGGGGGTAGACATGTCGGAGTCCCCTCCAACAAACGTAAATAAAAAAGAGTTCGGGCGTGACTCAACTCATCTAACACAAAGGAATAGACTCAATCCCCCATGTCATCTAGGTTCAAGAAATTCCCATACTGAAGGAACCCGGACAAGAACATGAGGACTTCCGAGCCTACAGGGATGAGAGAGGAAGGTCTCATCTCCCTGTCAGCCCCGAACGCGGGGCCTCGAAGTGCTAGCCTATCCCTAGCTAAGTCCCCAACTTGGGGAGCATAAGTTAATAGCAAAGGTGAGTTACCTCGCCCTGATACGCTAGCCCCAGGGGTCACCATGTTCAGTAGGGTATCCTCGAAGAGGGCTTCCAGCTCCTCCGAAGCGGCCACCTCCGTCTGGGCCAAGTTCCTTTTCTGCTTCGCCGCGTCGACTCTCGCCGCTTTCTCCACCTCCGTGATATGATCCAGGGCCAGCTGCTCCCTGATGGCGACAATCTTCTTGCACTGGATTCCCCGAAGATTTGGGACGACGATAGTCTGGTGGGTCGCGAGCATCCCGACCAGTCAGAGGTTATCCGTGTTGACGTAGCCTCCCACGTCCAGATCCTTTGCACTCAGCCCGGAGTAGAACCTCCTCTGTTCCAGGATGAACTCTGTAAGAGGCGTCTGGGAAAAGGTCCTACCACCCAAAGTGACACGATGAGAAACAAAAAAAAAAGAAAAAAAAATAAGGGAGAAAAGAGGAAAAGGATCAAGGAAACACTTACCCACTCGCTGGAAGTCCAGCAGCAGCGTGGGGTTATTCTCCACGAGGAACCCGGACGTTGTGAACTAGCAATGGTGGACGTCCGGGGGATGCTTCCAGGAGCTGGTGGGAGCGGGGTAGCTACCTCGCGGCTTCAGCCTGTAGAAGTCGTCCAAGGTCTTGTCCTTGGCATTGACCTGCGGTTCCATCTTGTAGAAATACAAGATTTTCGCGGGGGTCGGCTCCGTGATCTCCTTTGTGATGCAGAAAATGCACCGTCCCGTAAGCAATCGGTAGGCTTGAGGCAGGAGTTGGAAGGGTACGATTCCCACGTATGTCAGGAACTGCACGATGTAGCCATGAAGCGGGAGTGTGGCTCCCGCACTGATGTGGCCAGCGCTCCAGGCCCCAAACCCTTCTACGGAGGTATGCGCCCGCTCCTCTATCCTGGCCAGGCGGTTGTAGAAGAGTCCTGGAGTGGAATCTATACCCAAGCCCAGCCCAGGCGCGCTTAGCAGGGGAGTAACCGAGGATGACGACCAAAGTGTAGGTCCAAACCCGGACGGTGTCGAGGAAGATGATCCGGGACAGTCGCGTCGGGAGACGTATGGCCAGCTGAGATTATGGTCGAGGTGTATGCAAAATCATCCCAGAGCCAGGTAAATGGTCCGGGCATGTGGTAAATGAAGGGGGACAGAGGTAAAAGGACCCGGGTCAAGTCCTCCAAGTTGGCAGGAAAAGGCGTATGTGACCCTGAAGCCGCCCCACAACGCGTGGGAGCTGTCCCCACTTTTCACCTATGGAAAAGGCCACCTCGGGATTGCATGCCGCTGGTTCAGACCTACGCTGCCAGTACACTGACCGATCTTGTCTCCTGAATCTGCCTCGTAACTCAGAATGCCCAGACCAAAAGCCCCATTTTGTCGGGCGAAATATAGGCTTTGGGCTACCCCTGTGGGCTTCGGTCGTTCTTAGTCTTTTGTATTTTTATCCTTTCTATTGGGCTTCCATTAAAGAAGCTTAGGATATTTATATCCTTGATGGGCCCGGGTCATACCTGGCCCAAGCCCAGTGCTCCTGTGAGCCTATAAATACAGGTGAAAGAGCACTGGAGAAGGGATCTTTCTTCGACTTGTATACAGTTACTCTGTCAAAACATAGAGAGAAACTCCATTGTAGAAGACTTTCCAAGCTCTAATACAACTGACTCATGGACTAAGGCTCATTAACGCCCCAACCACGTAAAAATCATGTTTTTATCTTCTAAATTCCATATCATTAGTCTTATTTAATATTCATTAATATAGTTTCCGAAAATCTCGGTAAACAATAACTATAGGTCATATATCATAATCATAACTAAAAATAACAAATCAAATATAATAAAAAGATAAGTGCTTATACAGGGGTGGTAATTAAGCCCTGGACATAGGTTCGTCATAAAGTTTTGGCAACCAAGCCTACCGGACATAGTCCGTCATACATCATTGGACACCTTAGGTCCAAACACACTTACCCCTTTATTGCACCTGAAATGTTAGGTCATACAAACATAAACTATATCATACATTACATAAACTAGATCATAATACTAAACTATCTAATTTTCCTTACCAACATCGGGATAATTGAGAACAAATGCGGAACTTGGAACACTCCTAAAACCAACAATAAAAATAGTGAGTATTTCTAAAGGACGGAGATGAAAGGAATAGAACTAAACCACCAAGAGGAAACTTACCGAAAAGACACCTTAAGTTCAAAGAACTTAAAATCCTAACCACAAAACCATAAGAGTACCTCAGTTGACCTTATGGATTAGTCTAACTCCAATACTGAAACACTCTAACCTCACTTCCCAAAGTGTTTTATAAAGCTTAAGAATAGAAAAGCTTTTTCCCAACCAAAGTGTTTATCACTCTTATGGTCTCACTAGCACCTTGGAGTCTAATCACAGCTGAAGAGTAAGTGAAAGGGCTGGGCCCTAAGTCCTATTTATAGAGTTCTAGGAATAAAAATCTTCTTTTTTGCTTGAATAAAAATAACGAATTTTATTGAAGATATTTGAATATTCGTCAGTCAAAGGCTTAGGACTTGGTCAAATTGTTCAGAGAGAGGTTTAAGGAGTCAAAGCTTGATTTTTAAAATTAAAAACAAAATAATAAAAACAAATAGAATCTTAACTTCTAACTCCCTAAATCTCGTAACTCTAAACTCACATGCAGTAAAATCAACATAACTGGAGTTGTAGACTTCGATTTAGACAATTTTTATACCATTAGAAAGATAATTCAACTATCTACAACTTTCTAGAAATATTATTTTTTGAAATTCATAACATAACTGGGTCAAAAATAGGTCTGAAGTTATAGTACCCTAAAGTTACGAAAAATCTATATAATTATCTAAATAACAACCTAATCCACAAATAAATAAAATTGTGACAAATTTCATGCTCCTAACAGATTCTGGTGAAGACTAAGTCTTATATTTCCCTTATTTAATCATTAAAAATAATAATTCCATAATAATCATGCATATGACAAGTGTCATAATCCTATTGGCTCTATCTAAACCTTAGGAATAACCATGCTCATGACAAGTGTCATACTCTTATTGGCTCTATCTAAACCTTAGGTTATAATAATTATCATATTAATAACCAGCAATATTAATCAAACCTTATGTTATAATTAATATTCTTAAACTATAGGTTAAACTTATAAAATTCATAATTATTGCTATGAGTTTCCAACTAAGTCCCGGTTTGAACCAAAATCCACAGAATCTAAAATACTATAACTATTACTATCTAGCTAACTAAGTAAAATTCTGGGACGCTACAGGGTTTTAGGGAAAATAGGTTTAATTTTTGGTTGTTGTTGGAGGGAAAAGAAGAATTGTTGGTTGTTAGGGACCATCCAGAGGCTAGGGTCAGAATCATCCAACTTAGGTAACCATTTTTGGCCCTTATTTGTGTTGAGTTTTCAGGTTTTAGGCAGGGTTCTTGAGCTTCAAAGCTCAGTTTTGATTTCTGTGTTTGATGAGGGTTTTAGCAGAGTTTTTGATGTTATTAGGTTGTTTTGGATGAGTTCTTGGAGCTTTGGCTCAGGAAAGTTCGAAGGGAGAAACCCATAAACTTTCATTTCTGGTGCTAGTGCTGTAGCACTAGGTTGAGAGCGCTACAATGTTAGGCTGCATTTCTAGGGAGCTTAGGTTTCTGACTGTAGCGATGTAGCGCCCCTCTGGTAGCGCTGTAGTGCTACCCTGCCTCTAGAACCTGATTTTTGGGTACTTTGTTGAGTTGTTGTCCAGGGGCTCAGGGGTCGATTCTACCACCCCGTTTAGTGGAATTGGACTCCCCGAGAGCTTGGGATTGGCCCTGAAGTTGGTCTACAAAATTGAATTATAATGAGGGCTCTATTTATGGTTTGTGAATAGGTTTATCGCCAGGGCTCGGAGCTAAGGACCGTGTTCGAAACCATTTCACCTTTTTCCATCAGAAAATAAAGGTAAGAAAACTGCACCCTTTTGTGTGGCTGTGATGGGACTAAGGGCTCCGTATCTGATTAAAATTGTTGTATGATTATGATATGCCATGTGAGCATAAAATAAATGACCTAAGAGTGCCGGAATTGATATTTGCACACAGGACGTGGCTCGGTCACTGATAGTTAAGGTTAATTAAATAATCATTAAGCTTGGCCTAAGAGAGCCAAAGTCACTAGTGGCTTCACTAGAATTGAACTAGGCGCACCCCCACAAAAGCACGAGTGCCAGAAGCCACTTGTGTGGAACTTACTGACCATGAAACGGGAGGAGCGACTTGAGTTGTACAACCGAGTTTCCCATCTTGCCTAGCGAATGTCATAACAAAACTTGGTAATGTACGAGGCACAAAAATTTAATTTGTGCCAAGAGATTTGTTGGCTGAAGGGCCGGTGGGTTCTATAATGACCGAAATTTCCTAAAAAGGCTTAGGGCCTTGATTAGGGGGCCAGTATGGAAAATTTTGGAATTATATGATTATGTGATATTTATGTGTATCATTATGTGATTATGTGAGTTATATCATAATATAACTTGATATGCATGTTTAAGTGTATTAAATATGCATGTGGACCCATTTCTGTTTAATTGGTCTATTTTCATAATTTGGCCCGTTTTGGGTATATTTGGCATATATGTGGGATGTGTATGGTGCTTCATTATTATTTGGTTATGCTAGGGTTACTCAACACGAGACGATCCTAGGAAGAAAGCTAGTGGGAAACTCACAACGGGATTCATACTTGACTCGGAGTGAGTCATGAGGTACTTTGGGTATTTAGCACATTACTGGGATATTGGGCAATGGGAATTAATATTTGGTGATAAATTAGGAGTTAGTGAGATCAGGGGGAAATTCTGAGAGTTTTGACTATTTTACCCTGGGGGCCGTTTTTGGGACCCCGAGCATTAGGATTTGCTTGAGGTTACTTAAGCTCGAAGTAACCTGTCAGAATCATAAAAAGAACATTCAGAACATTCTCTTTTTCTCTCGTTCCCTTTTCGACACCCGATCACATTTTCGAAGGAAACTTGAGTTTTAGGACTCGGATTCAAGTAAGGATTGAGGCATAGAGATTTTAGGGAAGATTAGAAGCTTATTAGCCAGAGTATTTAGTTGGGAAACTACTCAATCGATTGGATTTTGTGTTTTGATGAGTTTTTGAATGAATTGAAGCTTGTATTTTATTGGTGTTGGATAATTAGGATGTTTGGGAACTTTGATTTTGGGATTTGATATGTTTGGGTAGGATTTCGGAAGGTTTTAAAATGAGAAAATGGAGGTTTTATGGATGGGTTCAAGGTCGAGCCGCGACTCTGTTCTTGGGCGCCACAACTCAAGATTGAAGAAGCAAGTGAAATGGGCTACTGGGCTATTTGAGTTGCAGCTCCATTGGGGAGCGTCGCAGCGCTAGTGCAGCCAGAGAAGGATTTTTGGGCCTAACTTGAGTGGAGATGAGGCTCTAATGTTTAGGGTCGTGGCTTAAAAGGGGAAAAGTGACCAAAGTGGGTTTTTAGTCATGGGAACTTAAACCTAAGGGCTTGGGATTGATCTTACTACCCGATTTGGTAGGATTCGACGTCCCAGAGGCTAGGACTTGGTCCGAAGTCTAGGATGGGGTTTTATATTATGGTTGTGACTAGGTTATTGTTAGGGGCTTGGAAAAAGGATCATGCTTGTGGCTCGTATATTGGTAACCTGTGCTTAGACCAAAGGTAAGAAAACTGTACCCAGTATGTGATGCATGTGATGCATAAGATACATGTGATTAGGGCATGGCCTAAATGTTGAATATGAGATTGATCAGAGCTTGAGTCTTTGTAAATGTGCATGATCATAATTATGCTAGTGAATGTTGAGTAAGCATGCTGAAAATTGGGAGTTAGTGAGATCAGAGGGAAATTTTGGGAATTTTGACTATTTTACCCCGGGGGGATTTTTGGGACATCGAGCATTAGGATTTTCTTGAGGTTACTTAATCTCGAAGTAACCTATTAGAATCATAAAAGGAACATTCAGAACGTTCTTTCTTTCTCTCGTTCCCTTTTCGACATCCGATCACATTTTTTAAGGAAACTTGAGTTTTAGGACTCGGATTCAAGCAAGGATCGAGGCATAGCGATTCTAGGGAAGATTGGAAGCTTATTAACCGGAGGATTTAGTTGGGAAACTCAATCGAAGATAATCTAAGTTTTAAAGTTTTTAAGCTTTGATTGGATTTTGTGTTTTGATGAGTTTTTGTATGAATTGAAGCTTGGGTTTTATTGGTGTTGGATAATTAGGATGTTTGGGAACTTTGATTTTGGGATTTGGATATGTTTGGGTAGGATTTTGGAAGGTTTTAAAATGAGAAAATGGAGATTTTCTGGCTGGGTTCGAGGATGAGCCGCGACTTTGTTCTTGGGCGTTGCGGCTCAAGCTTAAAGAAGCAGGTGAATGGGGTTGTTGATCTATTTGAGTTGCGCCTCCATTGGGGAGCGTCGCGTCGCTAGTGCAGGCAGAGAAGGATTCTTGGGCCTGACTTGAGTGGAGCTGTGGCTCTAATGTTTGGGGCCGCGACTCAAAAGGGGAAAAGTGGCCAAAGTGGGATTTTAGTCATTGGAACTTAAGCCTAATGGCTCAGGATCGATCTTACTACCCGGTTTAGTAGGATTCGATGTCCCGGAGGCTGGGACTTGGTTCAGAAGTATTTATTTACTCATTTTTATGGGGTTTTATATTATGGTTGTGACTAGGTTATCGCTAGGGGCTTGGAAACAGGATCGTGCTTGTGGCTCGTTTATTGGTAACCTATGCTTGGACCAAAGGTAAGAAAACTGCACCCAATATGTGATCCATGTGATGCATAAGATACATGTAATTAGGGCATGACGTTAATGTTAAATATGAGATTGATTAGAGTTTGAGTCTCTGTAAATGTGCATGATCATAATTATGCTAGTGAATGTTGAGTAAGCATGTTGAATGCCTTATATTTGGATATTTTACATATGATATATGTCTGGGTGCAATTCTTACTTGTGAGTGGTACTAACTCATTAGTCAGAAATGACACTGGTCATATGGAATTGGAGCGGCATAAGTGTATTGAACGCAGAGCCGAAATGATTAGATCTAATTAACATGAGCATTAGATGAATCAACATGAGCAGAAATTGCTAGACCGACCCAAATTTCAATGAAAATGAAAGCGCTTGTCTAGTCTAAAGGCTAGTTACATCGAGCCAGGGCCAAAAGGCTCAGGTGACTGTTATGTCACATGGCTTAGGGTGTGGAACCCAAGTTCGTGACTCATTAGTCACTTATCTGGTTAAAGTTCGTGACTCATTAGTCACTTATCTGGTTAGAGTATGGAACCCAAGTTCGTGACTCATTAGTCACTTATCTGGTTAGAATATGGAAGCCAAGTTCGTGACCCATTAGTCACTTATCTGGTTAGAATATGGAACCCAAGTTCGTGACTCATTAGTCACTTATCTGGTTAGAATATGGAACCCAAGTTCGTGACTCATTAGTCACTTATCTGGTTAGAATATGGAACCCAAGAGTGTGACTCTTTAGTCACCTGTTCAGAGATAGACTCATTAGTCACCTATCCAGGAAACATTTCCTCAGATTGACATGATAGTCATCCATACAGGAGGGCAGGGCCCCAATGAAATGTTATTACCTGTTTATGAACATATTGAGTTTTCTTGTTGAGTCTCGGATCATCGGTGCTGTGTGGTGCAGGTAAAGGCATAAGAAAGCTGGACCATCCCTGAGTTGGAGAGCTTAGTTGACGATGTGTACATATGTGGCTGCTCAACCATCACGACTGAGGGTTTAAAAAGGAACTAGTGTTAAACCCTATTTTGCTGCTTAGGTCGGCTAGATGTAAATCTTTTATTGTAATAACCTTTCAAATATATTTTGGGATCCCAATGAATACAGTAAACATTTTAGTGAAACGTTATATCCTTGACCAAAATTTTTAACCCTAAACCGTTAATCATACTTAGTTTCCTGATTATAGCCAAATGACTCGGTTAGTGAGTTTAGCACTGTTTAAAATGCACATCGTAACGGTCCCTGGGTAGTAGGGCTTTATAGGTTCTCTCCTCAAAATTTTGAATTGGGATGCCAACACTATCCCATCTTTTGAATCCTCATCGGAATTTGCGAGTGGAGTTTTTCTTTTCTTTTTGGGCTCAGATGAGCCCGCTGCTTGAGGGGGTGAGTTCTGTTGGGGTAGTCTCAGAGAAACTCAGAAATTAATCAAACGAATATTCTCACTACTTATGTTGAGAGATGTCCTGGGATTTTCCACGAAAGATGCTCTTCTACCTTTGGCATTTGGAGCAGTACCTTTCGTGGGCCCTCTGGGTCTCAGAAATCATCCCCTCAATTTCTTCAGAAGATAGCGAAAGAGCATAAGATGGCAGAGGATGAGAAGTGAACCTTTTCATTTGATTTGGTAAAGGCGGTGTAAATGTCACCTGACCTGATTGAAAGGCCTTGCATTGTGCCCAGCATGCATGTCCCAACTATTGCTTGAACGACCTTCGAAATGAATTGGCATATGTGTGCCTTGGAACATGAGAATATTTGAACAAGAATAGCATGGAGAGGGGGAGATACTCAATGTGCTTAGAATTAAACACTATCTCATTTGGCTTGACAACTTCTTTGTATTGCCAGTTGCATAATTCATGATCAGTAAGTTTGCGAATTGTAACATTCTCAGGAATATCACAATTTGCGAAAACATGCTCTAGTGTTGTATGGTAATTTCTCTTGGGGTTTGGTTGTGAGGATGGCTTACGGGCCATGATTCGTAGTTTTTTTTTTTTTTGGGACGAAAATGGGCAAATAGCATAGAGTTCTTAAGAGAGAAAGACTGAGAAAAAGTTTGGCTAGAAAGTCGAAAATGAAGAAGAAAGAAAGGAAGAAGCAACATTCCTCTTTCAAATAACAAGGGAAGCTTAATTGCTAACAGTCGTGGGCATCCCCCATTGGTCCTTGATTTTTGGGAATGTGAGATGTGACTGCTGAAATAGAACAATCTATGATTATATTCAATAAATGCTTACAGGGTGATTAGACCATGGGTATTTTTGGAATGACTACCTATAGTATTCGACCCACATCAACGTCTACAGAACGACCAGATATGGCAATTGTTGGATCTGAAAAATGCTGCAATGGGCATGAGGCCAAACCTACCATGTAGTGATGGGCCCAAAGCTCTTTAGCCAGCCCAAATAATCATTTCTTCAGAGAAGCCCGATACAGGGCATTTAAATTAATAACATCTTTATAAAATAAAACTTCTGCATAGAGGAGGAGGTAAGCTCCCCTTGCATAAGCGGAAGAGAAATTTTGTCACTAATGTAACTTTTGAGAGAGGTTGAGTAGGGCGACAAAGTTGGTTACTCATTGACCAATCACATTCCTCCACCGAATCAACGTCTCTTCTCTCAGCTACTATAAATAGCCAATGTTGAGAACAACAAAGGCATACAGATTTTTCATATACTGTTACTTTGCATGAATAAAAACTCATCTCACTTAAGCATCCGAGAGATTTCTTGAAGGAAACCCGATGTGCTTTGTTCAAGATTCCAATCAGATAAGGGAGCTAAAGCCACCGGAAAAGAAATCTCAATTTCCACAAATACCCAAGCAAATCTTTTGACATCAACACATAGATCACGATAATCAATATAAAGGTTGGATGTGTAGTATGGTAATCATTATAAATTTACAATTATTAAGTTATGATTATTTCATGAAAGAGTATAATTGGTGAACATAATTTTCATTTTAATATAATTTTGCAAAATGGTATTCTTTTGATAATTTTTTTGCAAATGACCTTTTAGGCATATTATTCAGTATTTTCAATAGGTTTTGTAGCGTCCCAAATTTGCTAATAAGGCTTAGGGCCTTGATTAGTGTGCCGGGAGGGCAATAAGTGATTTATTATGTTGATATGTGAATTTAATGAGTATGTGATTAGAAATGCATGTTTAGGTGAATTAAATAAGCATGTGGGCCCCATTTGGTTATTAGGGGCATGTTTGTAATTTTAGCCCATTGACGGCATAAATGCAATATTTGTGATTATTGTGATTGACACCACGTGTGAGTGGTGATATATTTGAGATGCACGATCCGAGACAGTCCTAGGAAGCAGTTTAGTTAGAAAGTCACAACGGGGTCAAATACATTGCTTGGGAGGAGCTTAGGGGTATTTTTGGAATATTATAATGTGTTCGGGAATTATTGAGTAGCGGGTAGTAATTTAGTAATGGTTAGGATATGTTTGGATTAAACGAGGATTTATAGGAACACTCGGGGACTTAACTAGATTTGGTAAATGACTAAATTGCCCTTGGGGTTACTTAAGGATTAAGGATAGGTTTAAGGGGCAAAAGCGTAATTTGGCTTTAAGGATGGATAGACTTGGCTGAGGAGAAGTCATTCATGTTTTCTACACTTAGGCATATATCTGATTTTTGGTTGGAAGTCTAGAGAAAACCAGAAGCTAGGAAAGGAAGGAGAAGAAAGCTGATCTTCTTTGGGATCAAGGGAGGAATTCAAAGCTGGAACTTTGGGGGCTAGAAGCTTGGAACTTAGGGGATTAATTCAGAGACTTATTCAAGTTCAAGGTAAGCTTTTAAAACTGTTGATCAACTAAAATTCTGCTGGTTTTGATTGCTAGAACTTAGGCATGCATGGATTGGTTTCCGAGATGTGTTTGAATGTTTGATGGGTGTAAGAATTAGTTTATGAGCTTGTTGGGATGTTTATGCCATATGGATATGAATTATAGACCTAATTCTAGGGTTGGCTAAAGTTTGAGGTGTGAGAAATACGATTAAGTTCAGGGAAAACTTGAGAGAAAAGCTAGATTTTTTGGGTTTGCAGGTCGAGCCGCGACCCTTGAAGAGGCATGTCGCAGTCCATGTGTGCATGAGGCCTGGGGAGGCCTCTGTTCTTGAGGCACGCTGCAGTGCTGGGCTAAGCATCTCGCGGTCCATGTCTCATTCCAGGGAAGCATTTTGCCTCTGTTTTGAGGCCAACTGCGGCCCTTAAGGGGTTGGGCAACGACCTTAGTTTAAAGAGTTGGTTGTTTCATAGGCTTTTGGCTTGGGAACCCAATTGTTAAGGCTCGGGATGAATTTTATCACCCGGATTTATAGAATCCAAGGTTCTGGAAACTAGAGTTGTAGCCCAAAGTTATTTAATGGAATAGAACCTGATGGATGGACGTTATTGATGTGTTGTGACTAGGTTATCAGCGAGACTCGGACTACGGGACTGTGCTCGGGACATCGGTGCTTGGAAAGCTGGGGACACAGGTAAGAGAACTATTTGTGTGTTGTATTGTGCATATTGTTTATGGTTTGCTATGTCATATATGTGAATGTGACTGATCGGCAAGAGCTGGGAGCAGCAAGAGCCGGGAGAGGCAAGAGCCGGGAGTGGCAATAGCCGGGAGCGGCAAATGCCGAGAGAGGCAAGAGCCGGGATCGACAAGATCCGGGAGCGGCAAGGAGCCAAGAACGGTGTTGAGCATGTGGAGTGCAAGTCGTTAGGGCGATACCCTCATAGGATGCTGGAGTCATCCTCTCGGTGCAGACCACAATCCCAGGGCTTGGAAAAGCACTTGGGATGGCATGGCCGCTGTGTGTTTAGCTTGTTGGCTGCTTCGTTATATATTGTTGTAATAATGAACTGTTGTGATATTGTATTGCTAAGATGTTGTGCTATTGTGCTATTGTGCTTATGTGTTAATATGTTGCTATGATGCTATGTTTATGTACCTATGTTATGCTATAATGCTATGATATAATGTTTTTGTGCTACTGTGCCATTGCGTATTCTAATAACAGTTTATAGGTGGTTTATTGTCTTGAATTAAATGTTTATTTGTTGGGATAAATTATAGTATGTTGTGCTTTAAGGTTCTCTTGTTGGGCCTCGGCTCACGGGTGCTCTATGGTGCAGGTAAGGGCAAGGAAAAGATCAATCAACCATGAGTTAAAGGGCATGGAGCGGTGTGTACATGTTTGGCCTATCTGGCCCCCATGGCTGGGGTATTTTGAGGAGTTGGTCATGAACATTGATTTTGTCGCTTAGGTCAACTGTAAAGTAACTTTTTGAGTTGTAAATATGTTTTTAAATAATATTTTTGGGATCCCAATGTAACCTTTTTCATGATCTAAAAGAATGACCGACTTTTTACACCAAAATCTTATTTAAACAAGTTTACATTTTAATTAACTACACATTTCAACCTAAAACCTCGATTAGCGAGTGATTAGCACGTTTCAAACTCACTTAGTAACGACTCTAAGGAAGTAGGGCATTACAACTTAGTATCAAAGTGTGCCAAGGTTTATGGTTCCTGTAAAATTGATTGAACACGCACGCACTCGTTGTGAGAGACAAGCTCGACTCAGGTTCGGTTGGTATTGAATGAAATATTTGTCTAATTTCTTAATAGAATGACTTTATCTACTTGTTAATGTTGGGAGCATGAGCAATATATATTTATGCTTGTTATTACTTTTGTTTGTCTGGCCTTGCTCGGGAGTGGTTCCAAAAGGGATGATCATATCTGATGGATTGAGTCATTGACTGTAGACAGATTTAGAAGTTATGCATCAGAGATTGTCAAGGGGTGCATGCATTGTTAATGCTGGGGTTACAGATAGTATTCAAGACTAGAATCCTCCATCTGTTCCCGGGCATTGGCAGCAGGTTGTAGAGTCCAAGAACTTTACTTAGCTAGTTAGATAGTAGTATAATAGTAATAATAGTAGTATTTTTATGACTGTGGACTTTGGTTCAGACCGGGATTTATTTGGACATTCATAGTAACACTTGTAGATTTTCTAGGTTTAACCTATAGTTTAATAATATTAATTTTAACCTAAGGTTTGATTAATATGACTGATAATGATGGTGATATTTATTATATTATAAGTTTAGATAGACCCAATAAGAAAGTAACACTTGTCATGTGTATGTTTAATGATAATTAAGTATTTTTGAGGAATAAGTTTATTAAGAGTAATATTTGAATATCCTAGGGTCTGTCAGCAGCTTTGAAAACGTTAGAGGACTTAGTCAAGGCTGTTTACTCAATTCAAATTAAGCTTAAAATGTGCAATTTCGTGTTTAAATATTCAGCGTATGCCGATATATCACAGCTATAGGGGGTGATATATCGCAGTACGGGGATACGAAAAACACGTAACTTCGCACGAGCACCTCGACGAGCCTCGGGCATGCTGGCCCAGGAGATATATCGCCTACAAGGGGCGATATATCGGCTCCCTTAGCATACTTTTGAATATTTTTTAAAACGTTCTCATTTCAATCTTTAACCTCTTGATAAGTCCAGCATCTTTCTGACCGAGTCTTCAGCCTCTGCTGAACGATAATTCAAATATTTTTCACTTAAAAAGCCATTATTTTTATTCAAGTTAAATGGATATCTTTTCATTCTTGAACTCTATAAATAGGACCTAGTACCCAGCCATTTATTCATTCATCAAGCTAAGTTCAGAGGCTGCAAGTTGTTAGGTTATTTTGACAGTGTAAACACTTGGGTTGGGGATTATAAGCTTGATCATTATAAGCTTACCAAACACTTGGGAAGTAAGGTTTATAGCACATTTCGGTTCAAGGATTAGATTGGTCATAAATGCATTCAAGATATTCCAAACTCTAGTTCATTTGGTATTATTTTCTTTAAGTTCTTATAGTTTTCTATTCAGCACCCTAACTTTATTCTTTATTCTTGGATAGGAAATCTAAGATCTTGAACATAAGGTTTTTGGTAAGTATATTCTTGATGGTATAGTTCTTTCATCACTTTCGTCCCTTTTTCTTTAGTATACTCACCCTTTCATTTATGGTTTTTAAGAGTGTTCCAAAGTCCCAAACCTGTTCACATATCCCGGTATTTTTTGTAAGGAAAATAGGATAGGATTCTATATGCTATGTGTTATCTTATGATTTATGTGTTATGTTAACCTATGATTTATGTGATGTTATGTATGTTTGTAGACTTGGGCATATGACCTGTACAACTAACAAGCCCCAATAAATTTATGGGCATATGACTGGCTTAGCTAGCAAACCCCACAAATCTAATGGGCATATGACTTGTTTGTTTATGGGACCCCAAGTAATAATGGCCATTATAGTATATGTGACATATGTTTATTATATGTTACATTATAAATTTTATGATTTATGTGTTAGGTTTTCCTTGTTGGGCATTAGGCTCAATCCTTTATGTTTATATGTGCAGGAAAATAGCTTTGGTGGCGGGAAGGTTCTTGGTAGCTTGGGATGTGTATTGAGGCGGAATGGAATCAAGGACCGAGAGTTCGATTCGAGGATGAAGTTTCTTTAACTATGGTTTTATATGTATTTTCCACACTTTATTATGTAATCAATTTGATTTAATATTATGTTATGTTTTTCTTTTAAAACAATGGGATCCCATATCCTACTTTAAATTTTGTGAAGTTTAACATTTATTTTTACAAGTTTTTAATGAAGTAATGATTATTTCACTTGTAAGATTTATTAAAGATTAGTGTCTATGTATAGTTGTCGTTAATGGTCCAAAGTCTAGAGTAGTTGGGTCATTACACAGGTGTTCGATGACATGCATGCTAGATTACAAAAGCAGGAGGAAGAGATTAGGTGGTTGAGACAGTGGGTTTAGATCCGTTCAAGGTTGAACAATGGATGGGCATTGTTTGTTCCATCCATGACTATATAGGAGCAGAAGGCAATGATAGAGTGGTTTGTGCCACGTACATGCTACGGGAGGATGCCCAATCATGGTGGGAGGTGGTATCTCAGACCCGAAATGTTGTTATGATGGGTTGGGAGGAGTTCCAAAAATTGTTCAACAAGAGGTACTATAGGGACGCAGTTCGAATTGCGAAGACCAATGAGTTTATGAACTTGGTTCAAGGCAGTAAGACGGTGGCAGAATATGTTGACAACTTTAATGAGTTAGCCAAGTTCGCATTTGATTTGGTGCCAACGGACGTAGCCTGAAAGGAACGATTCGTCCGAGGGCTAAACCCTGGAGTGGCCCATAGAGTTAGGGTCGCTCCAGTTCATGAGATTTCTACTTATGCTCTGATGATAGGGAAGGCCCTTGCCATAGAGGACACAGGAGGAGCGATATGGAGCGAGGGTGTCGTGGGGCTAGAAGCCCAGGCAAGGGTCCCACCATTTGTAAGAACAGGTAGGGGCGGAGGACCAAGTAGTCAAAAAAGAAAGACCCCTGATAGTTCTACCACTGTCGATCATGATGTTCAGGGTGTTATATTATTTTATAATATAATATAATATTATATTATAATATAATGTTTTAGATTAATAAATGTGACAAAGAGTGTCACATATTGTAACATATAATAGAGAATTACAATATTTAGATATATGAGATACATCCAAATATGTAACATATTTGGTGTTACGAATTTGTAATTTCCAAATATTACCCTTTATTGTGTAAATTTGGTGTTACACAATATTGAGATGAATTTCATAAAGCCATATGAGAAATGGTTGTTAGAGATATGATTTTAACCCCCAATAATGTTTTTTGGGGGTTACAAAATCAATTGGGAGGGTTTGGAACCGTTTGGAAAAACAGCACAAAAAGGTGTGCGAAAATGGTCAGTGGCCGCAACCACTGAATGTTGGTGGCCGCGGCCTGGGCGACAGAGAGCAGTGGCTGCGACCACTGATGTCCCTGGCCGCGGCCACAGGTGCATTACAGGCTATTTTTTCAGTTTTTTCAATCTTTGTTGAATGGCTCCGAAAACCCAAATAACTCCCAAATCTCATTTTTAATTCCATAATAATCAAATTAATCATTAGTAACAGCCATGGGAGTTGGTGGAATTTGAAATTCAAAGGGTGTCTCCAAACTCTATAAATAGGAGCCTATAGCTCACTTGAAAGACACAACATTTCTATCCATTAGAGCACTTGGCTAGAAACGCCTTGAGGCTTGATAATTCCATAAAGCATTTCCAATATCTGAGAGAGATCCCTTAGTGCTTGAGTTAGGGGGAAATAAGTTTTTGGACAAAGGTTTTAAACCTTGTTCAAGTTGGTGATCCCCAACACTCTTCACTTAGGTTGTGTAAGTGAGAGTTTCCTTTTGTTTTGTTCTTACATTTTCTCTATTGCTTTTCTTCTTATTTTCATTTTCTATTTACTTGTAACTTTTGTTTAGAGTTGTAATCTTCTTTTCTTTTATTTCAAACATCTTTCCTTTACTTGTAATCTTTTGTTTAGAGTGGTATCTTTCACCATTCTCTTCTCCTTCTTCTTCTTCTTCCTCCTTTTCTTTGTTTATTTGTATTTTTCAGTTATAGAGTTGTAACTTTATTTAATCAATCAATATTTATTTGTAATATTATTGCATAGAGTTGTATTATCTTACCATTTCCATTGAGGCAAATACTACTTTTTCTAACATTCAAAAGCTTACCCTTGTTTGTTTCAATTGAAGGTGAGACCATCAAGATAATGAATCAAGACCTAGTGAGGTTGGATATGTTTGATGGGTCCAATTTCACTAGGTTGCAAGACAAGGTGAGATTCCTTTTGACTACTCTCAAAATCGCCTACATTCTAGAATCCACTCTAGAACCTCTCCCAATGCCATCCGACAAGGACACTCCCGAGGAGGTGGAGAAAGGAAGGAAGAGGGAGGAGGACAATCTCCTTTGTAAGGGTCATATCCTCAATTCCCTATCCGATAGGCTTTATGACCTCTACACCGAGACCAAATCGGCCAAGGAGATATAGGATGCACTTGAGACAAAGTTCAAGGTGGAAGAGGAAGGTACCAAAATTTTTTTGATGTCTCAATACTTTGATTTCAAATTTTTTGGTGATAAACCTATTCTTCCTCAAATACATGAATAGCAAATAATTATTAACAAATTAAAAGTGTTAAAGATTGAATTTCCCGAGGCCTGTCAAGTTGGTGCTTAGTGGCTAAATTACCACCAACTTGGAAGATCTATGGGAAAAGAATCCTTCATAAAAATGAGTATTATTCTTTGAAGGAAATCCAAAAACATATTCAAATCGAGGAGGAATCAATATATAGAGATAAACTTGTGGAGGGGTCTAATGGAGAGACTTCCAAAGCAAATGCGGTGTCACAACCAAAACATCCCAAAAACAAAGGGAAAAAGGGTAACGAGAAACCTTTGGGTCCAAAATCCAACCCAAACAAGTTTAAGGGCGAGAAAGGTCCTTGCTTTGTGTGTGTGGAAAAGGGTCACTATGCTAGAGAGTGTAGGCATAGAAAAGACCAACAAGGACCTAAGGTGAATGCAACTCAAGAGGAATGCATAGTTGCTACCCTTAGTGAGGAGAATGTGGTCCAAGGCAAGGTGAAAGGGTGTTGGTATGATACATGTGCCACCGTCCATGTCACCTATGACAAATCATTGTTCAAGACCTTTGAAGAGTCAAAGGGCAACCATGAGATTCAAATGGGCAATGAGGGCAAATCCAAGGTACTTGGAAAAGGTACCATTGAAGTCTTTTTCACCTTCGGCAAGAAAGTTACATTAGTGAATGTACTTTATGTTCCTAAAATGAGTAGAAACTTGGTAAGTGGTGATTTGCTTGGCAAGTCCGGCATTAAAGCCGTTTTTGAGTCCGGTAAACTTATACTTACCAAATCAAATGTATTTTTGGGAAAGGGGTACTCTTGTGAGGGTATGGTTAAATTGTGCACCAATGATGTAACTTTCTATGTTATCAATAAAAATGCTAATTCCTCCTATATTGTTGAGTATGATTCTTTATTTTTGTGGCATCTTAGACTGTCGCATATAGGTTTTTCAACCATGAAAAGAGTAGTAAAATGTGGTATTATTGCATGCAATATTAAAAACTATGGTAAATGTGAAACATGTGTTAAGGCAAAAATGATTAAGAAACCATTTCCTAGTGTAGAAGGATCATCTAATTTACTAGATTTAATCCATAGTGATCTTTGTGAATTAAATGGTGTTTTAACTAGAGGTGGTAAAAGGTATTTTCTTACTTTTATAGATGATTTTAGTAGATATACCTATGTGTTTCTTTTAAAGCATACAGATGAAACTTTTGATGCTTTTAAATTGTATAAATTAGAAGTTGAAAATCAACTAAATAAAAAGATTAAGGTTCTAAGAAGTGATAGAGGAGGAGAGTACTTCTCTAATGAATTCAATACATTTTGTGAAGAAAATGGTATAATTCATGAGTGCACCGCACCTTATACACCACAACACAATGGTGTTGCCGAAAGGAAAAATATGACTTATCTAGAGATGATAAATTCTATGTTAGTGTTTTCTATGTTGAATTTCAACTTATGGGGTGAAGCGTTATTAACCACTTGTCACATTCTTAATCAAATACCGATGAAGAAAAATGAGATATCTCCATATGGATTATGGAAAGGAAGAAACCCAACATAGTGTACTTCAAAGTGTGGGGGTGTCTTGCATATTGCAAGAAAAACAAACCTAATAGAACAAAGTTAGGTTCAAGAGCCATAAAGTGTGCTTTTGTTGGTTATGCCAACAATAGTAAAGCTTATAGGCTATTAGACTTAGAGTCTAATATTGTGATTGAATCTAGAGAAGTTGAATTTTTTGAGAATATGTTATGTGACAATAATTCTCAAGCTTCAACATCTCTAAAGGAGAATTTTTTATAAGAGAACAATTCTCAAGCTTCTACATCCAAAGTTGATTATCAAGAGGAAAATTCTCAAAAGAATGTGAAGCAACCCTTTGAACTTAGAAGAAGTCAAAGGCTTAAAAATTATAAAAGTCTAGTAGTGGATGAGATAGAATCTCAACGAATTTCATTCTACATGGTAGAAGGAAATAGAGAGGAAGACATCAGGGAAATTCCTATTGTACTTCTTGTTAAGGATGATCCTAAGATTTATAGAGAAGCTATGCAATCGAGAGATAGTGCATTTTGGAAAGAAGCCATCAATGATGCTATTGATTCCATTCTTTCCAACAACACTTGGGAATTGGTAGACCTCCCACCGGGGTCTAAGCCAATTGGGTGTAGGTGGGTATTTAGGAGAAAATACCACATTGACGGCACTATTCAAACCTTTAAAGCTAGATTAGTAGCTAAAGGGTTTAGGCAAAATGAGGGTATCGATTATTTCGATACCTATGCGCCTATTGCAAGAACAACTTCTATAAGAATTTTGTTTTCTTTAGCTTCTGTACATAACTTGTATGTTCATCAAATGGATGTCAAAACGACATTCCTCAATGGTGACCTCAATGAGGAGGTCTATATGGAACAATTCGAAGGGTTTATCCTACCAAAATATGAACATAAAGTATGTAGACTTGTAAAATCCTTATATGGATTGAAACAAGCTCCTAAGCAATGGCATGAGAAATTTGATCAAGCCATCATGTCTAATGGGTTTAGACATAACAATGGACACAAGTGTTTGTATTCCAAAACTTGTAAAGGATATGTGATCATTGTTTGCTTATATGTGGAAGACATGCTTATTCTAAGTGATAGCATGAAAGGGATAGAAGAAACAAATAGGTTTCTATCATCAACCTTCAAGATAAAAGATCTTGGAGAATTTACCACCATACTTGGTATCAAAGTAAAGAAACATAGTGGGGGTTTTGCGTTTGGTCAAGCCCACTATGTTGAGAAAGTATTGAACAAATTTAACCATCTCAAGGTTAAAGATTCCAATACTCAATTCGATCATAGTGTAAAACTAGAGAAGAATGAAGAAAGAGCGGTGGCTCAATTGAAGTATGCTAGTGCTATAGGGAGTCTAATGTACACTGCTCAATGTACTAGACCTGATATAGCATTTGCACTAAGTAAACTTAGTAGGTTTACAAGTAATCCAAGTGTGGATCACTGGAAGGCGATTGGAAGAGTCCTAGGTTATCTCAAGAAAACCAAAGGACTAAGCCTTCACTACTCCACATTTCCTTCAATCTTAGAAGGATATATAGATGCAAGTTGGATATCCAATCTTGGGGACAACATGTCCACATCTGGTTGGGTATTTACACTTGGTGGAGGTGCAATTTCTTGGGGTTCCAAGAAACAAACCTGTATATATCATTCCACTATAGAAGTAGAGTTTATAGCTCTAGCTGCTACCGACAAAGAGGCCGAATGGTTAAGGGATCTGTTGATAGAGATACCCTTAATCAAAGAGAATGTACCACTATATCGATACATTGTGATAGTCAAGCGACGTTGGCTAGAGCATACATCGGAGTGTATAATGGAAAGTCTATACATATTAGTCTAAGACATGGATATGTAAGAGAATTGATTCAAAGAGGAGTCATCTCAATATTCTATGTCAGAACAAGTGAAAATCTGGCAGATCCTTTCACTAAGCCACTAACGAGGGATTTAGTTGCTACATCATCTCGAGGGATGGTACTTAAACTCCCTAAAGAGATTCATGATTGATGGTAACCTATCTTAACACTAGTTATTTAACTAGTGTTAGGTTCAATAGGTAACAATAAGTCAATCAAGTGAATATTAGTTGTACTCAAAACAAGTCTCATCTGAGATGTTGAGTACTTGTGAGTTACCAAGTTGAGGGTTAAAACCGAAAGGTTTTTTTAATAGAATTCAGTCTTGTGAAGACAAGTATTTTTGGTAACAAAATACTGTAAGAATTCTACCTATATGGACTTAGGGGTGGTGCCGCCTCTCATGAGAATTGGGAGCATTCTCAAGAACGTTCATGAATGGAAAGTGCACATGTCCATTAAAGGTGCAAAGCGAGACATAGAGGTCTCAAGTGAACATCGCAAAGGTCAGTGTGTTATCACCGATTTGTTATCATGAAAAGATGGTTCAATGCCTAGTGCAACCAAATTTTTGACAAATTTTGTGATAATTACACTATAGTGAAGTTCAAGTTGAAAAACACTTTGCTTTATGCACTAATGCAATGACTCCTATAAAAGAGAGTTCTTATTTAATCAAGTGGGGGATTTTTATATTTTAAAATATAATGATTGATTAAATAAGTGTTACAATAAATAACTATTTAATCTAGTGGGGGAATGTTATATTATTTTATAATATAATGTAATATTATATTATATTATATTATAATATAATGTTTTAGATTAAATAAATGTGACAAAGAGTGTCACATACTGTAACATATAATAGAGAGTTACAATATTTAGATATATGAGATATATCCAAATATGTAACATATTTGGTGTTACAAATTTGTAACTTCCAAATGTTACCCTTTATTGTGTAAATTTGGTGTTACACAATATTGGGATGAATTTCATAAAGCCATATGAGAAATGGTTGTTAGAGATATGATTTTAACCCCCAATAATGTGTTTTGGGGGTTACAAAATCAATTGGGAGGGTTTGGAACCGTTTGGAAAAACAGCACAAAAATGTGTGCTGAAAATGGTCCGCGGCCGCAGCATGGGGGACAGAGAGCAGTTGTCGTGGACACTGATGTCCCTGGTCGCGGCCACAGGTGCATTACAGGCCATTTTTTCAGTTTTTTCAATCTTTGTTGAACGGCTCCAAAAATCCAAATAACTCCCGAATCTCATTTTTAATTCCATAATAATCCAATTAATCATTGGTAACAGCCATGGGGGTTGGTGGAATTTGAAGTTCAAAGGGTGTCACTAAACTCTATAAATAAGAGCCTATAGCTCACTTGAAAGACACAACATTTCTATCCATTAGAGCACTTGGCTAGAAACGCCTTGAGGCTTTATAATTCCAGAAAGCATTTCCAATATCTGAGAGAGATCCCTTAGTGCTTGAGTTAGGGGGAAATAAGCTTTTGGACAAAGGTTTTAAACCTTGTTCAAGTTGGTGATCCCCAACAATCTTCACTTAGGTTGTGTAAGTGAGAGTTTCCTTTTGTTTTGTTCTTACATTTTTCTCTAATGCTTTTCTTCTTATTTTCATTTTCTATTTACTTGTAACTTTTTTTTTAGAGTTGTAATCTTCTTTTCTTTTGTTTCAAACATCTTTCCTTTACTTGTAATCTTTTGTTTAGAGCTGTATCTTTCACCATTCTCTTCTCCTTCTTCTTCTTCTTCTTCTTCTTCTTCTTCCTTTTCTTTGTTTATTTGTATTTTTCAGTTATAGAGTTGTAAGTTTATTTAATCAATCAATATTTATTTGTAATATTATTGCATAGAGTTGTATTATCTTACCATTTCCATTGATGCAAATATTATTTTTCCTAACACAGGGCAGTCGCCAAGGCGACAATGAGGTCAGGAGAAGTTATCCAGTGTGTGTCAGGTGCAGGAGACGCCATTTGGGTAAATGTCGAGCAAAGACATATTTTCGGTGTGGAATAGTTGGGCACATCATGAAACATTGTCCGGAATCAAAGACAGAAGAATCCAGAAGTACAGATAGCTTGTCCTCGGTTCGAGAGTCTGCCTAGAGGCGGCCAAAGCCCAAAGTTGGTTCCTCGAAAATGACAGGTTGGTTTTCTTGTGCTTTTTCTTTATATTATGTTAACTTAGTTTGGTGCTACGTACCTTTTAATGGAGCTATAGGCATGGGATGCCTACCAAATGAACAGAATGTTGTGGGGCTTGAGATTTTATGTTTGAGAAAAGTTAGTATTTTCCAAGGATTGAAACAGAGTAGTACATGCATAAAATTTGTTGCAAGAACTGGTTGGGATGGTTATGCGATGGCCCTAGTATAGTCCTAAGTCTGGATCAGTTGGCTGATAAGGGGACTCGACTGTGACTTCGGAGTGTCTAGCTGTCGTGGTAGGTACCACTAAGGTTATGCTAGGTAGATCAAAGGGAACTGGACGGGTCAGTGGAATTTCAAATGGGTATGCAAGGGTTTGTCGAGATTGTTGTCCTGACTAGGGAATGAAGCGTACTACGGGAATAGGGCAGGAATAGTACTAGCACCAGAAACATCGTGAAGAATGACGCTAATTGAACAGCTAAAGTTAAAGGTTCAGTCAAGGGAGTTTCTTAACTTAAAGGTGATCAGACATAACATTTTACAATAGGGTGTGCCAACATCATGGGTTAAGGAGAAGGTCAAGTCTGCAAGAGTATATGTTGTATGTGGAAGCCAAACAAGGTAATTGTTAGGAGTGGTTATCCACTGCTAAGAATGAAGGATTTATTTAGGTAAGTTATATGTAACTCTGTCAGGAATGGTTTGGACTACTTTCAATTAAGAACAGAATATGGGAATTCCTGGGTTGTCATCGCCGAGGCTGGGGAAACGAAGATTGCAGGTGAAATTTCATAATGGATAAACTCTAAATTCTCTAGTTAATAGTTAAGGTTACCTAATGGGAAGTGATGGGATTACGGATGAATCAGCTAGGATTGAGACCACAAGGCAATTGTTAAAGGAACACTTTAGGGGATTAGGAGCACTGTGGGACCGGTGAGGCACCACGTCTTCTGTCTGAGACGTCCTTGGGGATGGTTATACCCTAGATAGAAGTAATATAGAAATCTAAAATCTATTTGTGTGGATGGTGGTGTGATGGAATTCCAGAGATGGGAATATGGTGGTTGATCTGCACGTCGTGGTATGAGGGTATGCATAGGATGGACGAGTACAGGAGGACGGCACGGTGGGCACCGTCCTTGCTTGGAACATGGGGTGTTAGTGTGGTGCATCAAGGACTAGGGTGCGCCTGTATACACATTGAAGGAGTGATCGTCTGTACCCTATAACAGATATAAGGATAAGGACTTAAATGTTCTACATGGGAAGTCAAGTTGACAAGTGGTGCTAGTTAGCCATAGTAAGGATGGAGAAGTGATTGAGACTGGCCCAAAGCCTGAGATTGATGAGTAACAGGTACACCTCTAGGAATGAACAGTTGAACCCAGGAAGAAGATTTTGTAAGAAATGGTTAAGAATTTCACTACCTTAGCACAGATGAGTTAGGATATGTGAATTGGGTGAGTGATTCGATGGGTGCTGGTATTGAAGATAAGACACGGGATGAGCTTTGGGTTACCTCTTTACAACTAGTGTATCCAGGAAGTTAAGTACTGGGAGGCCCACGACTTGATCTTTTGGTAAGTGGGAAATGATAATTAGAAGCCAGAAGGGCTATTATGACTCTAGGATATCCTAAGGTTAGTATGAGGAATATAGCTATTGAACGTAAAAGGTGAATCACCCCAGTTTTTAGGTAAGGTGAGTAAATGGGAAAAGCTATGACCAGAACTATTGGATTAACACACTATGGTTGGTGTGAGCAAGATGTCAAAGAGGGGGTGTGTATGGAAGAAGACCATGCCTCCCCACTAGACATCAAAGTCGATAATGTTAGATTGAGGCTCTTGGGCTCCCATGCTCGGGAAAGGGTTATAAAAGGTGATGAATATGTGGATGAAACTAGAATTAAATGTTACAGTTATACGTGGCTCACTTGGAAGAATAGCTCAGGGTTTGAGTGTTTACCTTACTGAAGGGTGTGGAGTTTGCAAATTTGAGTACGGAAACATGGGATTCCAAGACTAAGGACTATGTACTTCACCGGATATTGTGGGTTAAGTAGGGCAAAAGAGTTTGGGGAAAGGAGGAAGAAATTTTGATCCTAGGTTGGGATAGATCTGCAAGATCCTAATAAGGATTGGGCTAGGAGCCTACAGCTGGCCTTACTCCAACAGGGGTGGGTAAAGGCTCATGAGATATTATCGGTGCCAATATTAAGGGGAGAGGTGTGAGTACCACCCCTGATCGGGGAAAGAGGTCCTAGAGGTTCAGAGGAACTTGTTGTACAAAAGAAAGGTGGTAAAACCCCGGACACAAGAGATAGAAACATACAACTTAGACCATCCTTCGTGTGTTAGTATTGCAAGTAATGATAAGGTGGAGAACCTGGTTCTAAGGTTATAGCTAAGGTTACGGAATTTTTATCCTAAGAGGTTTGAATAAATTTCGAGGATGAAATTTTTGTAAGGAGGGGATAGTTGTAGCGTCCAAAATTTGCTAATAAGGCTTAGGGCCTTGATTATCATGCATGTAGGGCAACAAGTGATTTATTATGTTGATATGTGAATTTACTGAGTATGTGATTATAAATGTATGTTTAGGTGAATTAAATATGCATGTGGGCCCTGTTTGGTTATTAGGGGCATGTTTTTAATTTTAGCCCGTTGAGGGCATAAATACAATATTTGTGATTATTGTGATTGACACCACGTGTGAGTGGTGATATATTTGAGATGCATGATCCGAGACAGTCCTAGGGAGCAGTTTAGTTAGAACATCACAACGGGGTCAAATACCCGACTCGGGAGGAGCTTAGGGGTATTTTGGGAATATAATAATGTGTTCGGGAATTATTGAGTAGCGGGTAGTAATTTAGTAATGGTTCGGATATGTTGGGATTAAACGGGGATTTATAGGAACACTCGGGGACTTAACGGGATTTGGTAAATGACTAAATTACCCTTAGGGTTACTTAAGGGTTAAGGATAGGTTTAAGGGGCAAAAGGGTAATTTGGCTTTAAGGATGGATAGACTTGGCTGAGGAGAAGTCATTAACATTTTCTACACTTAGGCATATATTTGATTTTCTGTTGGAAGTCTAGAGAAAACCAGAAGCTAGGAAAGGAAGGAGAAGAAAGCTGATCTTCTTTGGGATCAAGGGAGGAATTCAAAGCTGGAACTTTGGGGGCTAGAAGCTTGGAACTTAGGGGATTAATCCAGAGACTTATTCTGGTTCAAGGTAAGCTTTTAAACCTATTGATCAACTGAAATTCTGCTAGTTTTGATTGGTAGAACTTAAGCATGCATGGATTGGTTTCCAAGATTGGTTTTGAATGTTTGATGAGTGTAAGAATTAGTTTATGAGCTTGTCGGGATGTTTAGGCCATATGGATATGAATTCTAGATTTAATTCTGGGGTTGGCTGAAGTTTAGGGTGTGAGAAATGGGATTAAGCTCGGGGAAAACTTGAGAGAAAAGCTAGTTTTTCTGGGTTTGCAGGTCGAGCCGCGACCCTTGAAGGGGCATGCTGCGACCCGTGTGTGCGTGAGGCCTGGGGAGGCCTTTATTCTTGAGGTGCGCCACGGAGCTGGGCTAAGCATGCCGCGGCCCGTGTCTACTTCCAGGGAGGCATTTTGCCTCTGTTTTGAGGCATGTCGCGACCCTTAATGGGTTGGGTTGCGACCTTAGTTCTAAGAGTTGGTTGTTTTGTAGGTTTTTGGCTTGGGATCCCAATTGTTAAGGCTCGGGATGAATTTTATCACCCTGATTGATAGAATCCAAGGTTCCAGAAACTAGAGTTGTTGCCCAAAGTTATATAATGGATTAGAACTTGATGGATGGACGTTGTTGATGTGTTGTGACTAGGTTATCAGCGAAGCTCGGACTAGGGGACTTTGCTTGGGACATCGGTGCTTGGAAAGCTCGGGACACAGGTAAGAGAATAGTTTGTACCCATAGAGCTATGTGGTGTGTTGTACTATGCGTATTATTTATGGTTTCCTATGTTATATATGTGAATGTGACTGATCGGCAAGAGTCGGGAGCGGCAAAAGACGAGAGAGGCAAGAGTCAGGATCGGTAAGAGCTGGGAGCGGCAAGAGCCTGGAGCGGCAAGCTAGGAGAGGCAAGAGTTGGGAGTGGCAAGAGCCGGGAGCGGCAAAAGCCGGGAGAGGAAAGAGCCGGGAGTGGCAAGGGTCCGAGAACGATGTTGAGCACGTGGAGTGCAAGCCGTTAGGGCGAGACCCTCCTAGGATGCTGCAGTCATCCTCTTGGTGCAGACCGCAAACCCAGGGCTTGGAAAAGCACTTGGGATGGCATGGCCTCTATGTGTTTAGCTTGTTGGCTGCTTCGTTATATGCTATTGTAATATTGAACTGTTGTGGTATTGTACTGCTAAGATGTTGTGCTATTGTGCTAATGTGTTAATATGTGTCTATGATGCTATGTTTATGTACCTATGTGCTGCTATACTGCTATGATATGATGTTGTTGTGCTACTGTACCATTGCGTATTCTAATAACAGTTTATAGGTGGTTTATTGTCTTGAATTAAGTGTTTATTTGTTGGGATAAATTATAGTATGTTGTGCTTTAAGGTTCTCTTGCTGGGCCTCGGCTCATGGGTGCTCTGTGGTGCAGGTAAGTGCAAGGAAAAGATCAATCAACCATGAGTTAGATGGCATGGAGCGATGCGTACATATTTGACCTATCTGGCCGCCACGGCTGGGGTATTTTGAGGAGCTGGTCATGAACATTGATTTTGTCACTTAGGTCGACTGTAAAGTAACTTTTTGAGTTGTAAATATATTTTTAAATGATATTTTTGGGATCCCAATATAACCCTTTTCATGATCTAAAAGAGTAACCAACTTCTTACACCAAAATCTTATTTAAAAAAGTTTACATTTTAATTAACTACACATTTCAACCTAAAACCTCGATTAGCGAGTGATTATCACGTTTCAAACTCACTTAGTAATGACTCTAAGGAAGTAGGGCGTTATAAGTTCCAAGTGTCTTAGACAAGATATCTAGGGTGTTGAGTTATGCCTATAGAGAATTTTGTAAAGAATTATAAAAAAGGAAACTATTATGCGGAGTAACTATGAAAAGAAGTATTCTTAACTACACATCTTTCAAGAAAAGAAATATAATGTATGAAAATCAAGTTTGATTATTTTGATTTTTATAATAAGAGTATAGCAAGAAAGGCATAAATTGAGGTTGATGTGATATAAGATATGAGTAATGCTAGGGACACTTATTTTACACTTGTAAAATGAATTCGATGATATGGTATGCATCTTAAACCATACATAAAAATAGTGAATCCCACCTTAATGAATAATTCGAAAGTTTGAAGTTCGAGATGTGGATCTTCTTATTTAAATAAAAAGATATACATACAAATACATATATTTATAACATGATACATTGTGGAACATTCAACACCAAATTAATAAATAAATAATACTTAGATTATATTGTTTCCTTCAACCTTCACCCACCTCCCAAATGAAAACACAAAGTAAAAGAAGAACGAAAACATACATAGATTCTTCTTGTTTATTTATACAGTATATGTATATTTCATAACGATCATAAGAACCAAAATAATAATATACATATACCTCTTATTTAACTTTTTCATGACAAGTGACGTACAACTCAACTCGTAGTACTTTATTGATATACATTAATACTTACTCCCCTTGCCCATTTAGACTGAATCTTGGCCCCGTCCTTGACCCAACATGTGAAGTAGCACAAGAAGACTAGGTCGAACTTGGTGGATTGCTTGATCTAGAGCCAGAGCTAGTGCTTGAACCAGAGCCAGATCCTGAACCTGCCTCAGGACTTTGCTCTAATCCTATGGCTTTACTTGGTGGATGTCTTGACCTGGATCCAGAGCCAGAACCAGAGCCAGAGCCAGAGCCTGAACCAGAACCAGAACCAGAGCCAGAGCCAGAGCCTGAGCCCGAACCAGAACCTGAACCAGAGCCAGATCCTAAACCTGCTCCAGGACTCTGGTCTAATCCTATGGCTTTACTTGGTGGATGTCTTGACCCAGATCCAGAACCAGAACCAGAACCAGAGCTAGAACCAGAACCCGAACCTGAACCAGAACCAGAACCAGAGCCAGAACCTGAACCTGCTCCAGGGCTCTGGTCTAATCCTATGGCTTTACTTGGTGGATGTCTTGACCCAGAGCTAGATCCAGACCTAATCGCAGATCCTGACCAAGAACCAGCCTGTTGTAGGACTAAAGTCTAATCCTATTTCCTTTTTAACCATTATTCGACTCTATGATGCTATAGCCAAGCTTAACACTAACAACGTAAAGAACCACAAACACTTCAAGGGAGACATTTTTACCAAAGTCCCACACTCAAAGCCAATGTTTAGAATAAATGTACGGAAAATTAAAGAGGTGAAATATAATGTAAAACTTATTTGAGAGTTTTATGATAAGAGGGCGAATGAAATGGAAGTATATATAGAAGAAAAATAATGGATACTAGATAGAAAGATTGATGGGATAGGATAAAGCGCAGAGAAGTGTGAAGATTATAGCATGGGAACATCAATTTTTTTATTTTTAAATAATCGGAACATCAACTTGTGGTATGCAAATTACGGTGACTACAAGCGTGTTACAAAAATATGAAATGTATATTTATATATGTGGTACAAAATGAGCCTTGTATAATAATAATAATAATAATAATAATAATAATATAGATATTTAAATGAGCTAAGGTGATCAATAATTTTTGAGTGGAGATATTTTTTAGAGAAGTAGAACCGACCCATGTGCATATCAATAAACTCAATAATGCATGCTTCGAGTGGGGCAAAGCATATTTAATTTTGCTGTTATTTGCATATTTTGTATCTAATCGTTTCAAGGACAATTAGTAATTATATTGTATCTGATTTTATGTAACTTATTTGTATAATTATTTTCCATGTTATCGTATTATTACACAATAATATATATATTTTAAAATTAAACTTAAGTATTTTTATTGTTAATATTTTTTTCCGTAATAAATAAGTTCCTTCTTTTATCAAATAATTTGAAACAAACTCTCTAAATTTAATTCAACATGCAAAAACATTAAGATAATCAATGCATTTCATTGTTACTCACTATTACAAAAAACGTTTTGTCTTTACACTTTTTTTTCTTAATACACTATGGTTTTTTGGAGTACCAAGAACCGCAGTATTTGATAACGCAGAAAAAAGTAATAACAAAATTGTATAGAAAAGTGTTATTTTTCTCTGCGGTTTTGTTAACTTAACCGCGGAGAAATATGTTGTTTTTTCTTTAATTTTTGGACTGCTTTTTTATATATATTTTCAATTCTGTTTATATTACCTAATTTTATTAATTATTATTATATACTCAAATATTATTATATTTTCAATTCCATCTTTATTACCTAACTTTATTAATTACATGATTTTCAATTCCATTTATATACCCAAATTTTATATGATAATATAAAATACTTAATTTGACAAATTATTATCTAATTAAAAGATAACATATTATTATATACATTCACATATCGTACAAGTAGTTTGTATATATACATAATAAAGACATACAAATATCACATATAAGTCAATAAGTTAGCAAGGTACATACACATAAAAAATTAGACTTCATAAATAAATTACATTAATCTTGCTAACCAAGCACTTTGTAGTAGGAGTAGATCGCCTTTGACATTGTATTGCTTTTTGTCAAACCACTGCAAAATTAAAAAATAATATAGATTAGATGATTAAATACTATATCTAGTTTTTCTTAAGAAAAAAAAAAGAGAATAAAATATAACATATTTTTTTCTTGATAACTTCTGTCGGATTTGATACATTTACAAGATCATAAATGTATTTTAGTACATAATAACCGCATTCATGACTTTCAGATGCTGTTTTGGACAAGAACCTGTCAACAATTTTGTAAATGTGTCAATGTATTCATTTTCCAAACATTGTGCATATGCACTACAAAAATTAAAATTAATTAAATACATATTATACTCTCAACTCTTAAAAATTAACAATGCATATATTAAAATTGAAAAACTTATTTTCTATAACATCCTTAATTATTGGTGGAGATTTATAATTTTTCAAAGGGTCCAAAATTATGGTCATCTCCTGCATCATCACGAGCACCAACATCTAATGCCGACTAAAATAATAATAAATTATAATTATTATAAGATTAAAATTTAATCATAGTAGTGATAATATTTAACTATTGATTAAAATGTGTTGATAATAAACAAGCAGTATCATATTCATAATTATATGAAGAGCAGAATAAACGAAATAATAATCTTAATATCATAATTATATATATGAAGAGCACAAAAAATTCAATGGAATAAATTAGAGAGTTACAATCAATTATTCATTCAAATTGCTCAATCATGTTCAGCTATAAATTTAGAGAGTATCATTATTTTATTAAAATTTCTCAATCACGTTTAGAATGTTATAATCACCATCGATTAAGGGAATTAGCTAGCTAGCTAGTAATATTGTGAAAAGACTCCACATATTCATAATGGAAGATAAGAGAAACAAAAAAGAGAATCAAATTTGTGAAGGAAATTATCAACACAGATGAAGCTTCTAGTCATCAATAATTGATTCTTCTATTTATATATCCTCAATCCTCCAAATAAGAACTACAGAAAAAAATCTCACAAAAGTCTCAAGAATATCTACAAAAGTTCCCAAGAAGACCCTCACTAACAACCTTCACGTTTTGGAATATCCTTTCACAACCTCATCTTTTTATCCTAAAAAATAACCTAATAAAAATAGCTTTTTTTAGGGGCTGAAAATATCCTTTTCACTATTTGAGTTCTTAATAAAAACAATATAGTAAATACAACATATAAAATACAAAATGATTAATATGAAGATGGGAATAATTAAGGATTAAATATATATATATATATATAGGAAATTGATACTCACATTCTGTATTTAAATGATAAATATGTATTTATCACTACAAAAATTATGGTTTGTACCGACAACGCCTCTACCGACAACGGTTGTTGGTAGAGGTCTTTTCAGAATAGCGCCAAAAACTCGCAGTTTATTTTGGGGGTGATAAGTTCATCTACCAACCACGTGGAAACTATAACTATCGACAAAGCGTTGTCAGTACAAGGTTTGTATATACCTATTGTCTTCCACTTCCACTACCTCATTCTCAAAATGCCCCAAATAAATAAATAAAAAAAACCCCTTATTCTCTCTCAATTTTTCGTCATCAAATCATCTCTCTCTCTTATATCTTTTCTATATAATAAGTGTGTAGATAATAAAAATTCTTGGTTTTAACCGTTTTTTTTATTTATTTAATGTTAACTTTAACAGAATATTCTTAAATGTAACAGAATATTATCATATTTAACGGTAGTTTTTGTAAACACTTAAACTTAAATAAAATAAAATAAATAATTAAAAAAATTAAAATATGATATTTTTGAGATATTTTACAATGACAATTATTTAAAAATAATAAAATCATCCATTTTATAACTTAAATAAAATTTAATTAAACTTAAACTCACTTATTAGAATAATATCATATTAAATATATAATATCATCTACTGTCAATTAGCAACAAAATGTTTTTTTGAAAAAACTAGCAAGAAACTTAAATTTAAAATCCGCGTATAATATTTAATATTACATTAAACATATAATATACAATTTCTTGTTGTCACTCCCAAATTCAAAAGCTAGAACAAATATAAACTTAAACAAAAATAAATAAATTATTTAATTAAAATATAATATTTATTTGAAATTTATATGAAATTAATATAAATTTAATAAAAATAATTAATAAATTCTATAAAAAAAACTAAGCAAACGTGCATATTGCACGTTACTTGTATCTAATATATATATATATATCATTTTTTTAAAAAGAATATAAGTGTATATATATTTTGTTATTTGATTTTTTTTTTTCTGTTTTTGGTCCGATTTGTTAGGAACATTGGATGATTTGGATTGCTGCTCTATTTTGGTTTAGGATTCTCAATCTTTGAAGTATGTATTTCTCTTCTAACCTATTATTGCTTTAATTTTTATTGTATTTTGTGAAAATAACGAAGAAAATGTGCTATGGTGTTTTGTTAATTTGTGATATGTTTTTGTGTTTTGTGTTTTTTTTTTTTTGCGCTATATTGTGACTACAGGAATAGTGTGTGAGTGATTAACTTTTTTTTTTGTATAATATAGTGGAAAAATATATTGTATATTTGGAATGGTTAATTTTTTTCGACTTAGAATATGTTTTTTTTAGTAGTGTATAATTTGTTAGTATGTTGTGTTCCTAGAACTTAAAATTAATTTTTTAAAATATTTATAGGTTTGGTAATTAACTTTTTAGTAGTTGGTTATAAATTTTTTTTAAGAAAAGTCTTGAAAAAAATTAGTAATATTATTGTGGGTGATTTTAAAATATAAACTTAAATAAGATTATTAGATTTAGTTTTAGTTATAGTGTTTTGTATGTTTGTTTAAATTTATTTATTTTTTAGTTGTTGGTAATTTTTAGTGAAAATAGTAATTTATTTATTAATTTTTTAGTTGTTGGTAATTATTAGATTTTTAGTGTATGCTATGTTGGAAGATATGTGTGAGACTTTAAATGATGTAAAATTATATTTGCACTGCTCTCGGTATTTCTGGACGTTTTGTATATACTATATAGAAGTTTTTAAATTTTAGGATAGATTGAAATATAGTTACTATACTGCTGAATTTTTCATAGAATTGGAATAATATTTGGAGATTAGGTAACAAAAAAGAAACAAATTATTCAACAAATGGAAAATAATCTCATAATTTTAATAACTACTTTAAAAATTGAGTAATTATAAACTAATAAGATTAAAAAAATTAAAATTAAAGAAATTAAAAATTAAATTAATTATTTAATAATCACTTCAAAAAATTAGTAATTTTAAAATAATAAAAATATTAAACGAACTAAAAAATTAATTTACAACAAATATTAATTTAATATTATAATTTTATTCCTCACCTTAAAGAATAAGTAATAAAAAAATTAAGATAATACCTATATTAAATAGTTTCATAATTTTAATAATTACCTTTTAAAATTAGTACTTCTAAACTAAAAAAATAAAAAAAATACTAACTTAATAAATAAAATAAAAAAAATTAGTAATTCTAACCTAATAAATTAAATTAAATTAATCAAATTTAAGTAATTACTAAAATTAAGAAGTTGAAGAATTTTCTTATAAAGAAATGGAATAACCATTAAAATTAGGGGTGAACAATTGACCCGAAAAACCTGCAAAACCCGCCCGACCCGCAACCCGAAAACCCATTTTTTAGAAAAACCCGTCGGATTCGGGTTAAATCTTACCCGAACCCGAAAAAAGTCGGGTCGGGTTCGGGTTTAAACCCGAAAACTGAGAAAATGGTATTTTTGAAAAAAGTGTAAAAATTGGTAATTTTGAAAAAAAATGGTATTTTTATAAAATTTGGCTTTTCAGCCCAAAACCCAATAGTCCCAGCCCAACCAGAAATCAAACCCAAAATCAGAAGAAAAAAAATGATATTTTTGAAAAAAAAAGTGTAAAAAATGGTATTTTTGCAAAAATTTGGTTGTTCGGCCCAAAACCCAATAGGCCCAGCCCAACCTGAAATCAATCCCAAAACCCGACCCGAACAAACCCGAAACCTCACAAAAACCCGAATTTTTCGGATCAGTTTCGGTACCATTTTTCTCCACCTGAAACCCGCAAAACCCGAACCCGTTGCACCCGAAAATCCGACTCGTGTGCACCCCTAATTAAAATAACATAATTGACTGAAAATAGCCTAAGATATTATAGAATAAAGTTTGTCATTTATTTGAATTTCTTTGATGATTATAAATATTACCAAGGATATGATATTATGTTATTATCACATAGTGATAATTTTTTTATTTACATTTTCAATAAAACCCATAGACCCATTCGGAGAAAGTGAGTCAGTTCTCTCTGAATTGTCTAGTTCTGACAGTTTGGGATTACTGTATACCTTTAGTGTGTTCTGTTACTCTTTTATTGTTTCATTATGTCGAGAATTCGGTATGTGTGTCCTTTGTTCTTTTAAGTGGGAATACTTAATTTTAGTATGCGCACTTATGAGAACTATGGGGAGGAGCTGCCGGAATTTCAAAAAATATGAAACAATATTAGGAGTATAAATGGTACTATATGTATATAGTAAACCTGAATGGGATAGGTTATTTACCCTTAAGAAATGGAGTGAAAAGGTGGATTAGGACACACACACACACAAAGTGGTTCTAAGTTTGATGTATATAATTCTTTCGTACAGTACTACACACGTACAATGTCGACCAACAAGAGCTGGATTAACAATACAAATCGGTTGTCCGTGGAGTATGAAGTTGGGGGTGTTGGCTTTTGTTGAAAGAGCTAGGGATTTTGTAGATGTAAGAGGATTGATGAGATACATTTACTAGAGGAAGCACTACTTGGAGGTTCGGTTCATATGAGGTGGATGTATCCTTTTGATAGGTAGTTGAAAAAGTAGAAGAAATATGTTCGATTAAAGCACGTCCTAAGGGATCAACATTAGAGGGATGTGTTGTAGACGAGACTTCAACATTTTGCTCCGTGTACTTGAATGGGGTGGAAACAAGGTTCAGTTGTCTAAAATGAAATGTAATTTTATATTGCATTTGTCTATCTCAGGTATGGCGACAAAAATTTCTCAATCCCACAGGGGTGATGGAGGATTTGATCCATCACCAGGACCATCACATATCTCGGGTGACTATGAGCGAGCTATTTATAATATTTAATTTGGGTACATTGTTAATATTATATAATATATTATTTTATAAATATTAATATAAAATAAAATTAGCTCATCCAAATAAATGTTGATGCCATAAAGGATTGACAACACGTTAAGAAAGACAGAAATTAGGTCGCCCTCTACCTCTCGAATGTGATGTGGCGGGAAAAATGTATAAGGAGGAAGGATCTTACACTGCTTGTTTCAACATGGAGGTGGGGTTACTGGTTCGATAGTAAGCGAATCCCCAATATCAAGAATGGTCAAAGGTACCAGAGGCCACCAAAAGGAGGATATTAGCGTGCCTAGAGTTAAATTATTTTATATAATATAAATGTTTGTTCTCTTTAATTATATGTAAAATTTACTAATAATTTTTTGTCAATTAGGAAGATTTATTTGACATCGGTCAATAGAGATATCCAGCTGAGAAACTCCCTAGAATAGTGCACGACATAGATACATCATGTGCAAAGTGCTACACAGATTGGAAGTATGATATAGGTGAGCATCTTAGGAAACGTGGGAGGAATGATCAATACATTGGATGTACGGTGGAGTAGTGGAAAAAGTACATTGAGTACTCCTCATGCCCAGAAGTCAAGGTATCTTCATTTGCTGATTATATTTTTTTTTTTATACTTGACTATTTTAATCTAACATATGACAAACACTAAGTTTTTGTAGAAACGTTTTGAGATAAACTCACCAAACAGGAAAAAAAAATGAAACAACCAAATGATGAAGGTTCTTAATGAATACTAGATTTGCCATTTAAAAAAGTAAGTTAGTTAAATTAAACTTTTTATTTCTCTCCAAAAATTTTATTAATTTTTTAAAAATTCTTATTTTTTTTTCTATATGTATGTGACAAAGCAATTCGCTAATTGGTCAGCTTGCCCCGATTTCGGATGTTTGGATGGATAACCACCATAAACAGGGCAAATGGTGGGTGGCGAACACAAGAAAACAAATCTGGGTATCTTAGTCATTATTTTTTTTAGAAAATTGAATTTTTATAATTTTGTTAATTTAAAATTCATAATTATATTTATCTTTGTTTTGTAGGAAAAATTGTGTCCCGTCATGGACACACAGGCGTCACAGTCTACTGAAACTTCATCAGCCCAGTCGACTATGCCGGAAGAAAAAGAATTGTCTCTAGTGCAAACGGTCTTCAGAAAAAAACTTGGCCACCAAATGGGACACGGTCATATAATTACGACAAGGGATAGTGTACATCCGCCTACGTATACCCAAACTCCTCCATCTCATCCTCTTCCCTATACTAGAGATGACAAGTTTGAAGCTATGAAGGAGCGCCTTCGAGAATTGGAAGAGCACATTAAGATCCATTGCATCAGCCCAAGAGATCCACCTCCACCACTTGATGATCCTGATGTTCGAGGACCGAGCCAGTAGTTTAACTTATTACTTGTATGTTTTGGTTTCCCAAATTATGCTATTTTAATTTTTAGAACATTCTATGACTTTAAAGTTAAAAACTCATATGTATTTAGCTTTAAGCCTGAAAGTGTTTTAGTATAATTTTTGTTATAATATTATTATTAATAAGGATATAAAAAAAATTAATTATACATGAATAAAAAAATATGTTATAATATTATTACTATTGATATGGATATAAAAAAAAATATAATCATACAATAAAAAAAAAACCTATTGTTGGTAAAGGGTTTGCCGACAACACGTATGGTCAGTATAGAGCATCCATGCAAAGGCTTTCATAGAGTCTTTATCGACAACCTAAGAGGCTTCAATCGACCACCCATGTTGTCATTAGAGCGTATACCAATTACGGAATTTTTGTTGTCGATAGATGGTGGTTTCTACCGATGGGGTTTTACCGTCGACTTAATGCCGACAACAAGTTGTCGGTAAAGGGCACTACCAAAAACTTCGTGGCTTCTACCGATCACACATGTTGTTGGTAGAACCTACATTTTTTGCAGTGTATGTAACTGTAACACCCTACTAATCATAGACCATTACGTCATGTGTTTGAAATAGTGTTGGGCTCGCTAAACGAGTCATTTGGACTAAAACATGTGATTAAGTAACTAATAGCCCATGTATTAAAAAATTTGGTCAAAGGAATAAACATTTCCATTAAAATATTTAGTCTTTACATGGGATCTCAAATAGAAGTTTAAAAGTTGCTTACAACTCAAGGATTAAAAAATAAGCTGAACTAAGCAGCAAAACAAGGTCCAACCCTAGTTCCTCTGCAATATCTCGGTCGTGGCGGTCGAGCAAACTACATATGTACACGCTTCCCCTAATGCTCTCTGTTGACGCCGTTTTTCGTCAAACAGTGAAAGAAGAGCACATAAACAATAACTGATAATGGCCAATTAAAATATAACAACACAAACACACGATTTTTACGTGGTTCAGCAGTTAAATCTGCCTAGTCCATGAGTCTCTGTTATTAATCTCAAGATAATCTCTGAAAATTCTCAAACATGAATTCTTCAGAGTTTTCTCTCAAGGATCAGAATTTCGGTCCATTACAATGGTGCTTAACCTCTCTATTTATAGAGAAGGCTGCAGAATACTATCCCACATATTTTGGGTAGTTACTCTTTTTGTGAATAAAATTAATGGCTTTAAATGCCTATAATCAGATATAAAAGGAAACGTCCCCTGAAGACCAAGGGACGTATAACTGACCAAATAATATCCCACAATTCTAGGGGATTTACAGTAATAAATGAGGATTACATCTCGTATTTACAACACTTATAGATTTCAAGGTGGTTATCATGTATCTCTAAGGCTTTAGCTTCCCAGGTTTCCTGTCATCTTTCGAGCTAGAGACATCTCTCGAGGTCACATGGCTTTCGAGATCGTATGTGCGTCGAGCTCGGGACCCCTGATCCGAGGTCATCCCTGAAGATGAATGCGTCTCCGGAGCTACCTTTCGAGATCATGAACACTTCGAGGTCACCATATTCGAGATCGTCTATGTCCTGCAGGCTCGATATTTAATCCTAGAGCATACTTCCAACCTTATGAGTCCACTTGATGCGAATCCACCTTTCGAGGTCATATTTAACATAGCTCGAAATCTGGGTATAACACTCTCCAACTCATGGCTGGCCAAGCTTCTCCTTACCCTTACCTGCACCACATAGCACCTGTGAGCCAAGGCTCAGCAAGAAAACTTAATTAAACATATTCAAATAGTCAACAGAATATAAACAACATGCTTAGCAATAATAATTGTAACCAAGCAGACACACTATACAAGTATGCGACCACAGAGTCACACAAGTGTGTATCGCACCTCTATTTATTCAAGTGGCATCCGAGCTAGATAAGTGAATAATACACTCCCAGGGTGGCCTAGCCATAGCGGCCTACATTCTGCATGCATAACTACCAACCACAGCTTATAAGTCGAGCTTTCCAATCAGGAATAATTATACCTATAATATATTCATCATATAAACAAATGCAGTGCATTCCAGTCTTAATCAGATATTCCGAGGCATAATTATAATTGTGCTCACTAACAGGGGCCCGAGCCCTAATCATACGTACATTTAACGATCGAGCCAAGCGCTAACCACATATCTCACGTATCAGGTGTAGTTTTCTGACCTCGAGCTCTGTGTGAATAAAGAAATGACCCCGACCGCTATCCCTGACCTAAGCCTTGCGGAAACCCTAGTCACAATACAAGTATACATTCATCAATAATCAACCCCAGATCTCGAGCTCCAATTAGGACTATAACTCTCATAACTATTGTTCCCAGTTAATGGGGCACTAAAAACATCCCCCGAGCCCCCAAGTGGGCCCCCGAATCGGATTCCCGAGTCCCTGGGCTTTACTCTCAAAATTCAACAAAATAGCCTTTCGAGGCATCTGGCGTGGTCGCGCCCACAGAAAAATTGGGCTTTCAAGGGCATTGGCGCGGTTGCGCCCCTCAACTTGAACCCCCAAATTGAAGTTCAATTTCACCCTTTCTGGGACACTAGCGTGGTCGCACCCAACCTAGTGCAATCGCGCTAGGTTGCCAGAAACGCAGATCGAGCCCAGAATGTTGGTGGTCTTTCCCAATTTTCCAAACCTACAATTTCTAGCAACATTAGACCCCATATTCGACCCAAACCAAAGACAAAGCCATAATTCAATCCCCAGACATCATCAACATCAAAACCCAACCTTAAATTCAAGAAAAAAACACCACAAAATTCAACATCAACTCCTTGTCCCTCAAAGCTCAAAAACACCTTTAAAACCAAAAGATAATTAAATCAAAACAGAGATTGAATCTTACATCAACTATAAAATTCAACCTCCTAGTTGCAGCTAATCAAACTCTAGACCTCAAGCCTTCAATTTCCAAGCCTTAGCTTCCAAAATTCCCAAGAACCTCCAAGGCACAACAAGATGACTTAGAAAGAAAGAGAACTACGGGTGAGAGAGAGAAAGCTACTTTGTTACTCTGTTTTTCTATCCCTTAAGTTAATAAACTCAGCTGCCAAAATCAACCTAAGGGTCCGAAAAGACCAAAGTGTCCCTATTGCCAAATCTCTCTCTCAAATCCCTTGGAGGGCATAGTCTATTGCCACTTTTTCCCGTTATCTTCAATATCCTCTCATAATCACTAAAAAATTTCCCATTACTTGAAAAATCCCAGTAATGTACTAAATTACCACAAATATCCCTAAGTTCACCCCAAGTTGGGTATTTTACCCCATTATGACTTTTTCGCTAACTTACTCACCAAGATCGTCTTATGCCAGGTAGCTCAAATATATCCATATAATAATGTGGTCATAATCATAAATCACATATATTTACACTTATACCCTCAATGGGTCAAAAATTACGAAAATGCCCTTCTAATAAGAAACGAGCCCACATGCATATATAATACGCTTAAACATGCAATCATAGTCATATGATAATACAATTCACACAATTCACATAATAATGCATATAATCACAAACATGCACATAATTATCAATTATCAATTACTGCCCCTGATCAAGGCACTAAGCCTTATTAGGGAATTTGAGACGTTGCAGTAATGTTAGCTGAAGTATATTCTCTAGACATATATACTAGTGTAGGGAAAAATAATTATGATGGATAGTAGGGTTGAGCATAAAATCCGAAAAACAGAAAAAATCGAGTGCATCGACCTTCAAAACACCAAAAAAACCAAAACCAATTAAACCGAACACCGAAAGAACCATTAACGGCGTAAACCGCCACTGTTTGATCGATTTTAAAAATCCGTGTGGACCAACCGGTTTGAACCGAAACCGACCGAAATTATAAATATAGTTTGGTTATGTTATGCTTATGGACTTTAATTATGTTTCCAAACTTTCAAATTTGTGAATGTAACAATGTTCTATGTATTTATGTTTTAAAAAAGCACAAAAATGGATTCCAAAAGTCCAAATTTGTTAGTTTTTTTAACTAAAACTTTCTAAAAAATTATGAAAAAAAATGAACTTCGATTTGGTCGGTTAAACCGAACAAACCGCAGTCTAAAACGATCGATTTTTTTCTTTAATTTGTTTGGTCGGTCGGTTTTTGAATCGCACCAATCCTGACTGAAAACCAAATTTTGGATTTAGTAATATGAAAAAATTGCCCAAATCGACCGATGCTCAGCCCTAATGGATAGTATAGCTAACTAGTAGGTGAGATATCTATATCAATATAAGAATACATGTATAAACATATATATATATATATATTAATTCTAATGCTTCCATTCTTTTATAAAAAAATACTATATGTTGAGGTTTTTCGCCATCTGATAATTATCGATAGGAAAATTTTAGGCTTGAACAAACTGTAAATAACAAAAATAAGAACACACACTTTTTACGTGGTTTAGTTGTTAGATCCACCTAGTCCACGAGTCAATATTATTTCTAAATATTCTCTCAAGAAAATTATCTAATACAATTTCTCCAGAGTTTTGGTATCTAAAAATTATCCTCCCCTTTCATGCCCTTTCAGTTTCATTCATTCTTTATTTATAGGGTAAAATGAACATATTTGGGTAACTTACAAAATTGAGTAACGACTCGTTATTACAATATATTCCATTAATTGTTAATAGATTACATTCAATACAAAAATTCATATTATTCTTTTCAGAGATGTAAATCACGGGTCCTCGGGATTCTTGTCTTTGCACCATTATTACATTTTCCATGAGCTGGAGTCTCATCAAGCAAACTTGGACAAGTTTCATACGACTTGAGAGATGTTTTGCTACGTCACACAAACTAACCTTATGCGACCTGAAGAACCATCCAAGAGATTAATTCACTTCTCTAGGGACAATTCAGTTTGAAATGAACTGAGATATCTGGAACTCAGAACTGCAGACTTGGATTCAGAGAATCCTCATTTGTTGCCCCGACAAATATGTTTCCTCAACGTGCTCACAGTAAACCATGCTACGAACATGACATGTCAACTCGTATTTTTTGGGGTACAACACTATACAAATTGTACATTATGATCAAGGATTGAGCAAGTTTAAATATTGTATCCAAGTAGTTAAAATTAAGAGAGAAAAATACAAAGCTAACCTATTGACCAAAAACATAAAATGCCATTTTAAAATGATATTGGGTTATGCGGTGAAAACAAGAAAAATATAAAGAGAATTGTTAAATATATTCTATATTACATTATTATTATTTTTGCACTCTGTTAAATCAATGAACAACATCAATATATTACCTATAATTTATAATATTTTTAAAATATAAAATAATCTAATAATGTCCACATGTATTGATGAAAGATAGCGTAAAAAGAGTGCAAATAAAGAATTTTCTTAGCACTCTTCAACTATAAAAAGGTTGCTCATCAAATTGTAGTTATAAAGGCCAGAAGGTAAACAACATCATTATCGATGTTTTATTAATTGATCATTATACTATAGGTAATTTTTTTGTTTAAAGTTCACGAGTGTATTGAATTATTTTTTATGGCTTTTCAATTGTTTGTCCAATAAATATTATAGAAGTAACATGACTTTGAATGTTGATATTACCAAACCCTTATGTGGATTTCTATTATATTAATGGTTCTTCTAATGAATTGTTTTAATATAATAATATGGTACATCAAGGAGACCATTTTTCTATCAAGTCCTGAGCATTTTCTCGTGGCAAATATGTAATATTCATAACTTGGGTGGTCAAATGTCAAACTTTGACCCTTGTTGGAAAATAATATCTATAAATGATCTTTTAGTTTATCATAATTATAGGTTCAAAATAATGGAATAATTCCTGTAATTATTTAGAAATAATAGTAATAAATATGGATCATACATTGAACAATAATATCCCCACAGTTTTGTAGTCACCAAATAGTTATATTTAATAAGTCATGAAACATCGAAATAATATTTAACATCCATCATTCTTCATTCCTTACTATTACACGACTTATTAAAAGATACAAGCCACTCAGTTTAAGTTTAAATACATGAACAATTTTTTTAAAAAATAGGAGAATAACTAAGTAAGACTAAGTTGTTATGATTGATTAAATACAAATGCTAAGTGTTGTTGCACAAACTAGGCGTAAAACACTTGATAATTTCACATAGTGGAGATGTGAAATTGAAGTTTCAATTGTAGGCACTTTCAAACTGTGGTTTTGGGTCCCACAATCGGTTTATTAAAAATGTGAGTGATATTAATCCTTGTACCATTTTGATGATTAATTTAGGTAGGTAACCATTTGGTACTCTGTGTTTTTGCAAAGTATCATCTTGGTATCCTGTGTTTACAAATAATGCTCATTTGGTACCCTGCATTTTGAAATCGTACATATTTGGTACCCTGCATTTTAAAATCGTACATATTTGGTACCATGTATTTTAAAATTGTATATATTTGGTACCCCAAACTCAAATTTAATTAATAAAGTTTTACAAATTTAATAAAATTACTATCAATCATATGAGCTACAAATTATATATAACTATTGACCGTTTTGTCATATTGACAAATTTTTTTATCAATTACGATATCAAATATCTATGCTTTCAAAATATGGGGTACCATATGAGCATTATTGAAAACATAGGGTATCGAAACGATACTTTGCAAAAACAAAGGGTACCAAATGAGTAAATTCCCATTATAAATTAATTATGTGATCTAGAAAAAAAATATTATTTTTAAGAAATTAAATATGCCACATTTTATTATTTATTTATATTGCTACGAGAAAGAAATATTTTTATGAAATGAATCAATTATGTTAAATTAATTAATTTATAAGTAACCACAATTTTGTCACATTTCTTTTATTTAATATTACATAAAAATTTCATTTTGTACAATTAAATCAAAAAAGATTGTTTTAGCAAATTGAACTTCTTGCAATAAAATTATGAATAGTAACCATATGATTTAAAGAAATAAGATAACTACTAATCAAGTTGGTAACTTTCTTATGCTTGGATTGAGCAAAAAAAAACTTATGCTTGCTGAAATTTTTTTTATGAAGTTAACTCACATGAAAGGGTAGAATTTACCAACTTCAAGGCGTGTTTTAAAAATCCTCCCACGTATGCATGTTACAGGATTAGTTTTACGTTCAAATATTCATCATTTAATTGAATGTATGATTTCTATTTTGCAAACATTAAGGATTTACTAGTAGAATTGAAATCATTCTTTTATAAGTTCATGTGAGATTATTGTATGTTAATAGTTATGGTGTAACTTGTGCCACGTGTGCATGACCCATGCACACGTGGGATATGCACACGTGGGATATGTTTGTTCAGTATGCTTAGTCTTACATGATTTTTAAGACGAACGTTTGATTGTGATTATAAGCTTGTTGTGAAGTACCTCACACTTTTTTTTTGCTTGGACTTGAGATAAGGAAGTTAGCTAGAATTTTCTATGAAATATGTTATGAAAATATATGAGCTAATATTTTACAAGATGTTATTTTGTTATGGAAAGTATGAGCTATGGTAAGCTAAAGTGTTATGAAAAGTATGAGTTACTATGTTATGTTATGAATTGTTGTATGTCTGCTTGTATGTTGTATGAAAAATAGTAGGTTGTTAGCATGTTGAACGCGACACAACAAAGAAGTTACTACGGATATGACGTAACTCATAGGATGAACTGCCGAGGTTATTCGAGGACCAGAGTTCATGTTTACCTCATAAATGAGGTCTTACCGATTTATGCTTTTGCTGGTTACCTCATGATGTGACATGGACAATAAGGGTATCGTGGTCACATTATGTAAAATTATGCTTATGATTATGACATGATTATGAAATCTTATGATTATGATACAACTATGATGTAAATATTATATGATATGACATGAGTTTACGATAAGTATGTAGTTTTCCTCGCGTTTCTTGAAATGTTGTATTTTTGTTTGTACTTCCTTACTAGGCTTTTAGCTCACCCCTTACTTTTCCCCTTTTAGTTAAACAATAGAGTTTCTCCATGGCACACACAGCGATGTGGGAAGTTCCGAGGTCTAGGCATGTATGACGCGGGTTGTCCCATGAGCGATTAACGATCTAGATGAGGGCCAAGAAAGTTTATGAATTTATGTGCTATGGTTTATGTTTTATTTACATCAATGGGACTTATTATTTTGTTTTATTTTCAAAGACTGCGTAAAGACACTACATTTTTATCTTAGAACCATTTGGCCCAAATTACATGTTTTGACAAGGTCCAACTGAACATTTTCTATCAAATGGTATTTTTCTAATAAATATGAATTGAGTGGCGTTTTACAAAGTAAATAGATCAGGGCATCCATACACGTGCTCATGTTCTTAGACCTAAATTAGGGAAACTTGATTCGATGTCTGAAGTGTGCATTTTTGTGGGCTATGCTCCAGACACAAGAGGCAGTTACTTCTATAGTCCCAAGGAATAAAATGTATTTGTTTCTACAAATACGACCTTCCTTGAACACGAATATATGAATAACTATAAACCTCGGAGCAAGGTAGATGTGGAGGAACGCACAACTTTTAAGATTCCATCACCTTCATCATCATCATCACTAAATGATAAAGGAAAAACCGAGAAAACCTCTATTCCTAAAAAGGAAACGCCAGTGCAAGATCCTAGTGGGAGGATTGTGAGACAACATGTTAGCTACGAACATGAGGCACATGTTCTTGTTTCTGATACAGACAATGATGATACATTAACCTTCAATGAGGCAATTGATGACAAGAAGCCATGAACCAAGAAATAGAATCAATGTATTCCAATTTTGTTTGGGAACTTGTTGACCCACCTAAAGATGTCAGGCCCATTGGCTGAAAATGGATCTTCAAGAAGAAAAAAGGTGTAGATGGGAAAGTAGAGACTTTCGAGGTGAGGGTAGTAGCCAAAGGTTACACTCAGTGAGAGGTTGTTGATTATGAAGAAACATTTTATTCTGTGGTCATGCTAAAGTCCATTCGCATCCTCTTATCCATAGTTGCCACCTATGACTATGAGATATGGAAAATGGACGTCAAGACAACTTTTCTGAATGGCTATCTTAATGGAAGTATCTATATGATACAACCAAAAGGGTTCATTAAAAATGAGGAAGATCATAAGGTGTGTAAGTTGCTAAAATTCATTTATGGATTAAAGCAATCATCTAGATCTTGGAATATCACCTTTGGTGAGACAATTAAAACATACGTCTTAGAACAAAATGTTGACAAAGCATGTGTGTATAAATATGTCAAAGGTAAAGTGGTGCTTTTCATAGTTCTTTACGTGGATGACATCCTCCTCATTGGCAAAGATGTAGAGACGCTGTCAAACATGAAGAAGTGGTTAGCTAAAAAGTTCCAAATGAAAGATTTGGGTGAGGCGAGCTATGTTCTTGGGATTCAAATCCTAAGGGATAGGAAGAAGAAGCTCTTAGCACTTCCTTAAGCTAATTATAGAGATAAGGTGCTTGAAAGGTTCTCTATGGAGAATTCCAAGAAAGGTAAGTTACTGACCAGACATGGAATTACTCTTTCCAAAGAGCAATGTCCAAAGATACCTCAAGAGGAAGATGACATGAGAAAGTATCAATATACTTCATCAGTTAGTATTCTAATGTATACTATGTTGTCTACTAGGCCCGACATATGCTATTCAATAGGGATTTTAAGTTGTTATCAATCAAATCCTGGTTTGGAACACTAGATTACAGTAGAGAACATTTTCAAGTATCTTAGGAGAATGAGAGATTATATGCTTGTATATTCAGGGGATGAGTTAAACCCTACTGGATACACTGATCTGATTTCCAATCAGACAAAGACAGTATAAAGTTGATGTCTGGGCCAGTGTTCACTCTTAGAAGAGGAGTTGTAGTTTGGAGAAGTATTAAACAATCATATATTGTAGATTCAACCATGGAATTCGAGTATATAGCTACCTATGAAACAGCTAAAGAAGCAGTTTGGCTTAGGATGTTCTATACTGATCTAGAAGTAATTCCAAATATGGAGAAGTGCCTGATCCTGTATTGTGACAACAGTGGAGTAGTAGCTAACTCTAAGGAACCCACATTCCATAAGAGAGGAAAGCATATAGAAAGGAAATACTATCTGGTTAGAGAGATTGTGCACCGAGGTGATATGACTGCTATGAAGATAGCGTTGGAATAGAACATGGCGACCTGTTTACTAGGACACTTCTTACAAATTCGTTTATTGATCATGTACGCAACATGTGATTAAGAGATATGTCTCACTTGCTTTGGTGGCAAGTGGGAGATTGTTATAATTTATGCCCTAAAAACATGTAAAGACATTTTATTGATTTAAATAAAAGTGCAATTTTATTATATTTGAATGTTATAATTATTATTTGAATAATTTAAATATGAATATCAAGAAAATTTCATATTCATTTATGAGCATATGATCTTGTATTAGTAGAGAGAATTAAGATCATATACAATAAATAAAATAGTTAGTAACATATTAAAGTCAGAAATCTTTAATGAATGGTTACTAGTACGGTTTAGTGAGTGTTGACCGCGGTTTTGGCCAACGACGAGTAAACGTCAAAACTACAGTAACCTTCAAGAGAAAAATGACACTGGCAATTTTTATAGTGGTTCAGCCCCAATGTGTTGGTAATAGCCTAGTCCACTTAGAGTTATTATTATAAATCTACACTCAAAATTTGATGAACCTAAGTCAATTGAGTTTCTTCAGTGTAGATGAAAATAATACAATATTTCTCTCAAGATACAAATACTCTCTTAGCAAAATTAGAATTCAAATCCTTTCTCTGATGCCATGAGCTTTGTATTTATAAGCCCAGGATCGTACAAACGCAATCCCTCATAATCGGGATCTTTCTGTTATTCTTTCAATATTTAATTAATAATAACATCTAAAATACAACAATATGCGATTCTTTGGGATAATATGAGAGATTCCCGCGCAGGTATGACCGATTCTAGCTGAAGCCGTTACTGGGATCTCTTGCGTAGCAATGATCTGCTTAGTCGGTCCACATCACACCCAGAAGGAAAACTGGAGGGCCAAAACACTTCTCCGGTCGGCCAAACCCTCGCTGGTCGGTCAAGACAAGTGACTGGTCGGCCAAACACATGACTGGTCAGACAAGCACCTGACTGGTCAGACAAGCACATGACTGGTCGGTCATGACACTTGATTGGTCAGTCAAAAATCTTCACCGGTCTACTGGATCACTCCTAAGCCAGATTACCCAGCCATTCCTTGCCATTTGTCACTTTTATTGCCACGTCATCATTTTCAAATTTTGGGGATAACATTTTCCCCCCAAGTTTATTATATGATATTCTCACATAATAAACTTTTTTCTCCACTGCTGACGGCATACTAATAAAAGATCTAACTGTACACATTTTCCCGCCTCTGCAACAAAACACGACGCCTTTGCAGACCACTATCACTGTAATTGACTTCTCCCAATCGTGGGGAGATAACACACCCAAGGGAATTCCAGGAGTCTAAGAATAAGTGACAATTTCCATTTTTTTCCCTTTAAATAGACCCATAAGTGCTGATAATCTCATAAGCAAAAAGAAGATCAAAAAGTTCCCAAACTCCTTCATCTTTTTTCTTTTGGCCGTGTGCCTCCAAAAACTCTCCTCTTGGCCAAAAAACTTCAAGGATTTCAAGAAGGTTCAATTTTCTTCAAGCAAGAACACGCATTCCTCAAGAAATCAACACATTTGGGTAAGCTTTCTTCCTCATCTCCATTTATGTGTTTTCTTCTTTCTCAAAGCTTAAAAAAAAAACTTTGTAGGCCGAAACCCCTATTCAACATACACCCATGAACTTGTGTTTGAATCCTCGATGAATAATGTGTATAGTGGCTGTTTTGATGTTGTTTAGGCTATGGGTAAATCAATTTTGTCTTCAATTTCATGAAAATTTGAAGAAAAATTAACTTTTCATCCCAAATTGCATATTTGCGTCCTTGGGTATTTTATGATAGATAGCATCCCTAGAACTTCATATGAACCTTTCAAATCCCATATTTTGATCTTGTTATTGTGTACTTTGTGTGAGGAAAAGTGTTTGTGCCAATGTCCTTTGGGATTTAGGCTTTCTCGAAATGGGTTTAGGGAAAATACTCATGAGGGAAAATACTCAGGGAAAATTCTCGAAATGGAATTTTTTTGGCTTGAATATTCAGAGATGCCTATGGCTGCTCGGACACGCCTATCACCCAAGTGTGTGTCCTTCTATCCGCTCAGATTAACACCCACCGATCGGGTGTCACATAGCTTCCCTCGGACAGACCCTAGCCCCTCGGATGCACCATTGACTACTCGGGCGAAAGGCCCCTTGGGTGCCTTGATGCTCCTCGAAACCAGGGTGCAACCCCTCGGAATCTTCGGTCATGTGCCTAACCGCTCGGACATGAGCGACTCTTTGTAGACACCACGCCTGGCCAGCTCCTCGGGTGTGCACATGCCTACCCAGATAGCATGCACCTGATCGAACATCACGGAGGCACGCCTGCCCAGCCGCTCGAACATGTGCGCCTGCTGCGCTCCTCGGGTGCACACCTTGGCTCTGACACCCTTCAACCGCCCGAATGCACAGACACAGCCAATCGGGCATGGTGTGCATCTGCTCAGACATACTGCACCTCCAAGCCTTTAGGCTTGCAATATTTCTTCTTCCCTCATGCACGCTACATTTTTACTACTTAGATAAATATTTTCTGAGTAGTAAAAATAAATATTTTTCTATTCAATTGATTGATTTATGTTTGTTTGGTTACTCACCTCCCCATTTTTATTTTTTATAGATGAATCGCTTCGACTATAGGGGAGGTGACAACCATACAAATTCTGACACTTCCATTCTGCAATCAAGCGATACTCCTCAAAGTAGCGACTCTTCATCGAAGTCTCCTAGCAGTCGTACCCCCGAAGATCGCCTTCGCCGTCTTAAAAAGATCCTTCCCCAATCAGCCTTATATTTCCTCCACGAAGAACAATTTCTCAATCAATAGGCTGAACATTCAGAAATGAGGGTGAAGAAATCCAATAGACTTCCTCAGGAGCAAGACCCTCAGGTGGCTCGTAGAGTGGCATAGAAAGTAGTGGAACATAGTGAAGTCCGAACTGCGGCTTCTTCAAGACTGACTCGCTAGATACAAAAACCCAGCAAGCCTCGGAGAAAAATCATTCAGAAATTTACCACCGAGATTCAACTATTAGCCGTTCAAATACCAAGAAAAGACAGAGAAGAAACACCTTCTTGGTTTACAGCCAAACCCTCCAAACTTAACCCCTGCATGTTCGACAAACACATTCAAGCTTCGGGCCTGAAAGGGGTCAACATGATATGTCCGCGCCCTCATTAGAGAGCCAACAAGCCTGGTGGACCTTACTGTGCCTGGTCTAGGTACCACGTATTCGTAGGAGCTACCATTCCGCTGCATCCTTTCTTTCGGTCAATAGCGGACTACTTCAACGTCTCTCCTTTCCAGATTGCTCCCACTGGGATTCAGGCATTGTCTGCTTTATACATTCTTTACTTCCTGTAAGGTTGGGATCCACCCATTCCTCATGAAGTGCATTACCTCTTTGACTTCAGGTCCAACCCAAGCCGCAAGAATACAGGTTTTTTCCACCTATTCCATAGGCATAAAGGGATCAAATACCTCCATGGCATCGCTCATAAATCAAATCCTGAAAAATACTATACAGAGTATTTTCTGACTTTAGATATCAAAGCAAACAACTTAACTTTTACACATGCGGGTCCATTTCACCAACCCTTGCCTACCAAGGAAATGTGTTCCCGAGCAGAAGAATTGGCTAACATGTCCACAGAGGAGAAGAATGTAAAAGAGTTGGTTAACGTGGACAATCTTCAAATGGTGGGGCTGTTACCAAGTAACCAAAACATCCTAGTAGAAAGTACTACTGAGGAAGCGAATGCAACTGACCAGTCCAACGCTGACACCGAGGTAGTGACCGATCAGTTCTCTCCCAGACCGTCTCCCTACTCTCGTAGACCAGGTGACCTTATCATTAGGGAACCCCTGCCAGAGGATCAACGCAGACGTGTCATTCCCACACAGCCTGGGAAAGGAAAGACCATTAAACTTCATAGAGACTTTAGCTCATCATCTGATGAAGAGGACGACTTTCTTGATCAAATCCTAAACTCAGGTTCAGTAGTCATAGTGTGATGTTTGGTTATAAATAACTTGGTTATACGGGATTTATAGAGTTTTCTGGTAGTAGTAAAGTATTTATCTACATATTGCTCCACTTTTGACGAACAAATCTTGTGTTTACTTTTTTGCAGATTCATAGATGTTCAAGCAATTCAACACTACCCTTGCCAAAAGAGGAAACATGGGGAGGGAAGTGGCTCAACTCCTCCAAAAAAAGTCCCAAGGACAACCTCGACCAGCCAAGGAAGACAACCCGAGCAGCCCATCACGATCCCACAGCTGGCCCCCTCATCGATTTTTCCTTCTGCGAGTTTAACCCCCACTCGCTCAACTGGCTTAAGTGAGCCCCTTTGCATTGCTGGCAACATTGGGAAGGAATTTCTTGAGCAAACTCTTCACGACGCTGCGAAAATTCAAAGCTTTGAATCTCTGCCTCGGCTCAGTGTTGAAGTTGTTCTGCAAAGGGGGCTGGCCCAACTGATGAATGTAAGTATTTTATCATAAGACATCCAAGTTTGCTATTATTTGCTTTTTACTTGTAGTAACTTTCAGTTTTCCATTGCAGTCGCTTATTACAATCAGCCATGCTCAGCACCGGGCAGTGAACTACAAGGAATTAATCAAGGTCTTGAGTGATCAGTTGGTGGATGCCCAAACCAAAGTAGAAACTTTAACTTCTTCTGAAAAGGATCTCAGATCCAAGGTTGAGCATATGGAGAAAACCATTGCCGAGTGGGATGGATCTCTTCGAGAGCTGGCTGATGAAAACCAGAAGCAACTTCAAATTTGCAAGACGTTGACTGATCAGGTAGAGAAACTGACTTGCGAGAACGAAGAGCTGAAGCGGGAAAAGGAAGCTGATCTCGCTCGCTACGAGGAGATTTGTTTCAATTGCTTCTACTAGGTGTGGAAGTTGAACAAACCCCTCAACCTTGACTTTCTCACAAAGGAGGCCAAAACAGAAGAGCTTGCCAAATGCGAGGCAAAGGCTGCTAAGGGGGCAGCTAATCTTGCTGGCGTCACACCTTTTTCTCCTGCGTTATCGTTCCGACCAGAAAAAACTATTGATGTTGAGGAAGGTGTTGACCAACCTGAGTGAAAACCCAACCAGGGAGCCTCATAGCCGACCAGTGAGCCTCCATCCGACCAGATGTCTCCTTACCAGACTAGTAGACATTATTTTCTATTTTGCTATTGTACTTTGCTCGTATGGCCGAGCTATTGGCATGAACACTTCACTTTTTTAGACTAAAAGTTTTATTACATAGATGCCTTATATTTTCATATGAGTACTTAGTTTTCTAACTTAGAAATTCTAAACATTTCATAAGTTACTACTAAGCATGCTTTCTCACATTCTTATCGCTCTAATATTTTATAAGCATAGCATTTTGTTTACACAAGAATAGTTATTCTTAACTTAAAATTTTGAAAAAAATTCCAAGTTACTTTAGCTTTGTAAAACAAGTTAGCTTAACTGCCCCTTTGACTTCAAAGATTTACAAGTCAGCCTAAAAACAAATATCTTTGCTCGTGTTCTTATTGCTTGTGTTGAATTGTATACCAGTATACCCTATGTGCCCCCAAGTGATTGAGGGTTGAAAAATCCTTGATCACTTGCTACTTGACCGAATTTGTCCGAGCAGTTATTACTCGTGAAACACATTGAATATAAAGAGGATATTTCAGCAGTCAAACATTGCAAAAACATGCAACTATTTAAACACTGGCCATTCATCTGATGGATACCGACCAGTTGAACACTGCCCGGTCTTCTAGAAAACCTTTTTTGTTTTAAGATGCACTGACAGTTGAACACTGCCAAAGTAAGAATAATCAACACATATGCAAAATTTGTAGCAAGATTCGACTGCGCTGCACGTGATCTCTTTTATTACTCGTAAAAAAAAGGACAAAGCGTGTCTAATTACGAGTCTCAAACAAAATAAAATTTTTCAAAAATAAAATGACTGGTTAACAAATAGCCAGTTCACAAACAAACTTAAATAACAAGTTAAACACTTGAAACTAAGCTACTACTCTGTAAGCAGTATTTACTGATAATATTTCCTCAACTGCTCGCCATTCCAATAGTTCCTGATTAGCTCTCCATTTAATCGAGAAAGTTTGTAAGTGTCAGGTGGTAGGACTTGCTCAATCTAATACGGTCCCTCCCAATTTGGTCCTAGTACTCCAGCTGCCAGGTCTCTAATGAACACTTTTCTGAGGACCAAATCTCCGACCTGGAACTTTCGATCTTTAACTTTGGAATTAAAATAGTTGGCCACTTTTTCCTGATGGGCAGCAACTCTCAAGTTTGCTTTTTCTCGTCTCTCCTCAAGAAAATCCAAGGATTCAGCTAATAACTAGTGATTCTCCTCCTGGTCATACATGGTTCTCCGATGAGATGGTGGGTCTACTTCAACAGATAACATGGGCTCATACCCATATGCCAAGGAAAAAGGTATGACCAGTTGCTGTTCGAGTAGTAGTCATGTATGACCAAAAGAATTCTGGCAATTCCTCCGCCCAAGAACCTTTAGCTCTCTCTAGACGCTTTTTTAGAGTATCCTTCAAAGTCTTATTTACGACTTCAACTTGCCCATTGGCTTGCAGATGAGCTACCGAGGAGAAACTTTTCGTAATGCCATGCCTAGTGCAGAAATTGGTAAATAAGTCACTATCGAACTGAGTGCCGTTGTCAGAGACTATCTTCTTGGGCAGACCATAGCGACATATTATATTCTTAACCACAAAATCTAACACTTTATTTGAGGTGATCGTTGCTAGGGGTTCGTCTTTGGTCCACTTGGTGAAATAATCCACAGCAACTACTGCAAACTGTACTCCTCCTTTCTCTTTGGCTAGTTTCTCGATCAGATAAATGCCCCAAACTGCAAAAGGCCATGGGCTCTACATCTGCTTCAAGACATTCGGAGGTGCCCTAAGTACTTTAGAAAATCTCAGGCATTTATCACACTTCTTCACATACTCCATGGAATCTTCATTCATTGTAGGCCAGAAAAATCCTTGCCGGAAAATCTTTTTAGATAGACTCTACCCCCCAACATGATCTCCACAGAACGCCTCGTGCACTTCGGTCAATAAGTTTTTTGACTGGTCGGGTGCTATGCACCTTAGTAGTGGCAAAGAGTACCCTCTTCTATACAACACCCCATCCATCATAATATACCTAGCAACTTGCCTCATAACTTTCTTAGCTTCATTACGATTATTCGGGAGGATTCCTTGCTCAAGGTAAGTAATGATGGGTGTCATCCAAATGTCAACTATTGTCATGGGCATGGCTTCTTGTTCATTAATGCTCGGCTCTACCAAGTATTCCACTGGTACTATATTCAAAGTTTCAGCATCTTTTGCACTAGCTAATTTTGCTAGAGCGTCTGCGTTAGAGTTCTGCTCCCGTGGTACCAGTTTAATAATATACTCTTCGAATTGTGCTAGCAGATCCTTAGTCTTATTCAAGTATGCCATCATGCGTAGGCCCCTTGCTTGATATTACCCTAAGACTTGGTAGACCACCAATTGGGAATCACTGTTTACTTCAACCGACCGGGCACGAACATCTCTAGCCAAGCGTAAGCCTGCTAGGAGGGCTTCATACTCTGCCTCATTATTAGAAGCGTTAAATCTGAACCTCAATGCGCAATGAATTCGGTGCTTCTCCGGTGTGACTAATATAATTCCTGCTCTCAAATGATGTTCGTTTGATAACCCATCAACAAAAAGTTGCCAAGTAGGAAGATCCTCTCTCTTCCCAGTCACATGCTATTGCCGGTTGGGAATATCAGCAATCCCAGTACATTCAGCATTAAAATTCGCCAAAGCCTGTCTTTTAATAGCAGACCTCGGTTGGTATTTGATTTCAAATTGGCCCAATTAAACCGCCCATTTAAGTAGACGACCAGATGACTCTGGCTTCTGCAAGACTTGACGTAGGGGCTGGTCGGTAAAGACTTTAATGGGATGTACCTGGAAGTACAGTCGCAGTTTGCGAGATGCAAGTACCAAGCAATAGGCCAACTTCTCAATCATGAGATACCTGGACTCTGCTCCTATGAGTCGCTTGCTAACGTAGTACACCGGACGCTGCACTTTATCTTCCTCTCGCACTAGAGCAGCACTGAAAGCATGCTCCGTGACTGCTAAGTAAACAAAGAGGTCTTCCCCATCAACTAGCTTCAAAAGAACAGGAGGTTGAGCCAAGTGTTCCTTTATGTCTTGAAAATCTTGCTCACATTCTTCCGTCCATTCAAACTTCTTGCTTCCTCTAAGCAAGTTAAAAAATGGGACACATTTGTCCGTTGATTTAGAGATGAACATGCTTAGAGCAGCAATCCGCCCAGTCAAGCTTTGCACATCCTTAATTCTGGCTAGAGACTTCATTTCTGCGAGCGCCTTTATCTTCTCTAGATTTTCTTCTATTCCTCGCGAGTTAACAATAAACCCAAGAAATTTTCCATAACTTACTCCGAACGAGCATTTGAGGGGGTTCAACTTCATGCTGTATTTTCTCAATACTGCAAAGCATTCCTCCAAATCTCGTACATGTCCTTCAGCTTCCTTTGAATTCACCAGGATATCGTTTACATACACCTCCATGTTCTTGCCGATTAAGTCACGGAACATGCCATTCACTAAACGCTGGTAGGTGGCTCTCGCGTTCTTCAAGCCAAATGCATGACCTTATAATAGTACAGCCCTATGTCTGTTCAGAAACTGGCATGCTCCTCATTGGGAGGATGCATACTAATCTGGTTATACCCTGAGTAAGCGTCCATAAAGGACAAAGTTTCGTGACCAGAGCTCGCGTCAACCAACTGGTCTATTCTTGGCCAAGGAAAATAGTCCTTTGGACATGCTTTATTCAGGTCGGTAAAGTCCACACAAGTCCTCCACTTTCCATTGAACTTGGGCACTAATATTGGGTTTGAAACCCAGACGGGGTGATATGCCTCCCTTATAAACCCGTATTCCTTTAGCCGCTACACCTCCTCCTTGAGAGCCTTTGCTCGATCCTTGTCAAGAAGCCTTCTCTTCTGCTGCACTGCTAGATAGCTTTCATCCACGTTGAACATGTGGCTGATCACAGTTGGTGAGATACCCACCACATCCTTGTGAGACCAGGCGAAGACATCTTGATTCCTCCGCAAAAATTCTACCAGTTGTGCTTTTATTTCTAACTTCAACTTTTTTCCAACCTTGACCCCTCTGGTCGGGTCATTCTCATTTCTTGGAACCTCCTCTAACTCTTCCGTAGGTCCGACCTCACTATCATAATCCCCAAAGCGAGGATCAAAGTCCATTCCCTCGCTTTGGGCAACGCCCTATTTGGTGACTTCATCACCGGATGGGGCTTGTTGTTCACTTAAACCAATAGTGCTTTCTTGGCCAAACTCTTCAAACATTTTCTCCTGATCGGCCAGGACTGCAATGCATTGGTCGACATCCATCTCTTCTACCTCCTCTCTATCTGTACATACAATCATATTGTTTTCTTTAGCCCCCTTTCATGCTTTAGCCACCGAGGCATTATAACATTCTCAAGCTTCTCTCTGGTCTCCTCGGACGCAACCTATGCCTGCACTGGTCAGGAACTTCATAGAAAGGTGTCATATAGAGACTGCCGCATGCAAGGTTGTGAGTAGTGGTCGACCAAAGACCACATTATAAGCTGACGAACAGTCAACTATCAGAAACTCTGTCATAACTGTCTCATGTTTGGGAGCATCTCCTATTGTGACTGGCAACTTGATCGTTCTGGCCAGTGACAAGCCTTCTCAGTAAATCCATAAATGACTTGAGAGCATGGCTTTAAGTCATTGATAGATAGATTCATCCTTTCAAAGGATGATTTGTAGATGATGTTCACAAAGCTCCCCGTGTCGACCAGGCATCTCTTCACCTTCATGTTTGTTATTTGGACTGTCACGAAGAGAGGGTCATTATGAGGATATCTCACGTGTCGTGCATCATCTTCAGTGAATGTGAGGGACTCACTTTCGTACTGTGGGTTCTTCGGAGGCCGCTCCTCTACAGTCATGACTTCGGACGTTGATGCTGCATCCAACTCATGTCGGAGTGTTCGAGCATATCTCTCCCTTGCTTTGTTGCTATCCCCAGCCATATGTGGACCTCCACATATAGTGTCTAGAGTGAAGTCCACAGGCTCGGGTTGCAAAGGTGGAGACCGCTGTCACTTAAACCCAGGATTATTGTTACTTCCCTCTCCTTGGGTCTTTTCTGCTCAATATTTTTTTAATTTCCCCGACCAGAGGAGAAACTCTATCTCGTCCTTGAGATGATTGCATTCATTCGTGTCGTGACCATAGTCTCCATGGAAACGACAGAACTTATTCAAATCTCTCTTACTCATCTCCTTCTAGATGGGTGGGGGTTTCCAGTAGGGGACCTCCTGATGATTTGCGAGATATATCTCTGCTCGGCTGACCGAAAGAGTGGTGTAATTGGTGAACCGAGGTTCATACTTAGTTGGCTTATCGTTTGGTCCCTACTTAGCCTTCTTTTCATTGTAGCGGTCAAACCCGTTATTTCCACGTTTCTTACCACCACTTTGTTCATTTCCACCATTCTTGGGAGGATCAGTTGATCCGCTCGGATTGTTCAAGCCCTTCTCTCCCTTCTCAATCGCGTCATCCAATTTCATATATTTGTCCACTCGGTCAAGAAATTGTTGTAACGTTGAAATTGGGTTGCGATGAATACTGTCCCATAAAGTACTCCGATAGATTATGCCAGAATAAATGGCCACCATCTTCCCCTTATCTCCAACCGCAGTTGCTCAGTTGGCTTCTCTCATGAACCGCTGTATGTAGATTTTGAGAGATTCATCTTTCCCTTGTTTAATATCTGCCAAGTGATTGGCATAAACTGGAGGGGTTAGAGCAGCGCTGAACTGCCTACAAAACTCTTTCCTGAAACTCCCCCAAGAAGTAATGGAGTTTGGCTTAAATTTCCAATACCATTCTTGGGCAGTGTCGGATAATGTTGTGGGGAAAACTCTGCAGCGATAGTCATCGCTCACTCCGAGCAGCTCCATTTGGTCTTCGAATTTCCCCACTTGCCTTATCGGATCTGTCTTTTCTGTATAAACTGGCAGTACTGGTGCTTTATACTTCGCTGGTGGCTGGGCTGCTCTAATTCGAGCACAGAATGGGCTGCCACTCCTGTGGTCTACTGGATCGATTACAGAAGGTCATTTTGACAGACCTTGAACTGCTGCTGTTAGTGCATCAAGTTGGGCTTGGTTGCCTGGGGCCACTGCTTGGGACTCCATTTCTGGACCTCCTGGTCGTGCGCTCCTATCCAACACACCATCATCGAGTATTTCTACTTGATTGGTAAGTCGGTTTGGATCTCGCCCTTCGACCGGGATGGTCCTTCTCCTATTGGCAATGACATCTCTTAAATCCTTCTAAGAGGTATGCCTCCCTAACCGATCGAACACTGTGCTCTGAGTTTTTTTGGAAGGTTTGTCGTTCGGGACATGCTCCTTGCCACTGTGCTACTGGTTGGGATGCAGTGGTGGGCTTCCTATCTGTGCTGGGCGATCTTTTCCCCTCCCTGGTTGTTGTCATTCTTTTCCTTCGACTGGTCAGTGTGATGACTATTAGCTTCATCACAACCATGCCCGTCTTTGAAGTGTGAAGTTTCTTTACCTCGAGGAGCTCTATTTTGCTGTTGCTCGGGTTGAGTTTTCTTATTTCCTGACTTATGACTTCCGGATCTGGAAGTCTCTGATCAATGGCTCCTTGAGGGGGTTCTGGAGTTCCCCCTTTGGGTTGAGGCAGTGCCCAATCGGATCCTATCTTCTTCCCGACCAGGTGGGTTACTACTGCTTCTATTTGGTCCTCGAGAATTGGGTCTGTTAGTATTTTTTCGACCAGCTTCTGTGGTCCTTGCTCCTTGGGTGGCTGCTCCTCAAGTTGCAGCTTGGGCATTGGCCTGGGCCAGCTGTGTAGCTGCCTCCAAAGCGAGTGCAGCCTTGCGATGTCACCTATCGGCCTCCTCCTGCCGTCGCTTGATCTCTTCACTGCTGGCGTCCATCTCCCGTCTTTACTGCTCAAATGCAGCCTTCTGTCTAGCCATTTCTTCAGCGAATGACTCCTGTCGGGCGTTGTATTGTGCCATTTCCTCCTGGAAAGCCCCCATGGCTTCCTGGAGTTGTTCAAACTCTGGAGTCACGTCCTCGAGCAAGACTCTAGGCTCAGTCTCATGGTCTTGAGGACCAGGACCTTTTGATCTAGCAGGCTCTTCAGAGGAACCTGACTACTTGGAGGCCGCATTGGTGTTCTTAGGCGCCATAATGCTACGGTAATTGTCTGTTTTTCTCTTCAGGCTCTCAATGAAAGCACAAAAATGTTGACCGTGGTTTTGGCCAACGACGAGTAAACGTCAAAACTACAGTAACCTTCAAGAGAAAAATGACACTGGCGATTTTTATTGTGGTTCAGCCCCAATGTGTTGGTAATAGCCTAGTCCACTTAGAGTTATGATTATAAATCTGCACTCAAGATCAAATGAACCTGAGTCAATTGAGTGTCTTCAGTGTAGATGAAAAGAATACAATATTTCTTTCAAGATACAAATACTTTCTTAACAAAATTAGAATTCGAATCCTTTCTCTGATGCCATGAGCTTTGTATTTATAAGCCCATGATCGTACAAACGCAGTCCCTCATAATCGGGATATTTTTGTTATTCTTTCAATATTTAATTAATAATAACATATAAAATACAACAATATGTGATTCTTTGAGATAATATGAGAGATTCACGCGTAGGTATGACCGATTCTAGCTGAAGCCGTTACTGGGATCTCTTGCGTAGCAATGATCTGTTTATTCGGTACACATCACACCCAGAAGGAAAATTGGAGGGCCAAAACACTTCTCTGGTCGGCCAAGACAAGTAACTGGTCGGCCAAACACATGTCTGGTAGGACAAGCACCTGACTGGTCGGACATGCACCATACTGGTCGGACAAGCACCTGACTGGTCGGACAGGCACCATACTGGTCGGACAAGCACCTGACTGGTCGGTCAGGACACTTGACTGGTCAAACAAAAATCTTCACCGGTCTACTGGATCACTCCTAAGCCAGATTACCCAGACATTCCTTGCCATTTGTCACTTCTATTGCCACGTTATCATTTTCAAAATTTGGGGATAACAGTGAGCATACGAGATGGAAGTAGTCTAGATTCAAATTACTAATGTGGATAAACATCTTGGTAAATGTATTGTATATAATAGTGATTATATATGATAGGACCAATATGTATTAACTATCTTTATAAACTTACCGTTTTCCATAAATATTTAATTCTTATCATAATAAATGATCATTTGTAGATCAGTCTAAATCCTAAGTAGTCATGGACTCTTGTTTTGCTTATTTGATCTTTTAATTCAATCGTTAAGGTTTCTTAATATAATGAGGCTAGTGACTTTTTTTTTAGAGATTCAACATCATGAATAGTTGGGAACATGATTTACAATAATAGAATTTATACATTCCTAATGGATCAAATATTGGTTCACTTAAGGGTTAATTTTGGAACTGAATAGTTATTGAGCTCAAATCTATAATTTGATTATAGATTAATTATTCGCTAATGAATTAATGGTACTTAAGGATCAAGAGGTAAATAGAAGGGTAAAACAGTAATTTTGACCAACTTTAATTAACGAACCAATAAATGGAGGACATAACTACCTTTTTTTATTATATCAATGGAGTACAAGAGAAAACTCTGTAAATATAATTCTATAAATACTTATAGTACAATTCCATATTTATAGTGGAGTAATCATGGAATGAATAAATAAGATTATTATATTAAAGAGATTAATAATTTGATTTATTGAAGATTCATATTATAGGTCCATGGTCCCCAAGTCACCTCTATCCTACACTATTAAGGGTAATGATGTCATAAGAAATATTTATAGAGAATAGGACTAAATTGCAAATGAATTAATTTTTCAGGGCAAAGAAATAATTATGCAATAATTATGGGCAATATATTAATTGTGAACTAATTAATTATTTAACTATATAATTTTTATTTTGAAAAACTTTATGTTAAAATAAATATTAATCATGTTTGGATTAATATTGAGAGAGTTTAATTATTATCTTATTATAACATATTTATTTATTTATTTAAAACTGATATTTTAAGATAAATTTAATTTTGAATTGATTAATATATATTTTGGGAAAAATATATTATCTTAAATACTAATTAAACAAACATATGAGAAAATCAAGGATAGCCACATGGTGGCTCACGCCACTCACTGTACTATACAATGAGTGACGCCTATCTCAGGTTTATTTCTTTGCCTGTGATCTGAATTTTGAATTTCAAATTAATTTGTCTATTTAATTATTATTTTTAAATATAATATAATTTAAATTAAATAATTAAATTAGTTGTAACTGATCAATTTTTATTTAAATACAATAAAGATTAATTAAATTAGGTAATTATCTTTATAAACCTGAAAAAGAAGTTATATTTTATGTAAGTTTAAAAAGTTGTTAACTCTTGGTTATCAAACTCTCTCAAAGAAAATAAACGATAGAATTTCCTCAACCTGAAATTCTAATTTTAAAAACCTCTATATCTTCTCAATCATTTTTAGATCTAATGTGTTGAGTACATCTAGAGAATCTAAATCAACATTTGAATCTTATGTGCCCACACACGTCCTTGTGTGTTGTTGTGGTAAATTTAAATGGATTTAAATATGCAAGTGCACGTAGTCACACAAATAATACAATGATAAGTAGATCGTCTCCACAGGCATTGTAAAATAGACAAATAAGAAAAACAATTACTACACAACTTAAAAGTACTAAAATCAAATGGGTTGTTTTTAGGCTAAAAAAAATATTAAAGAGATGGAAATACTGAAATTAAAACTGAACTAAACAAGAAAATTGAAAGAAATATATGGATTGTAAAATTGACTTGAATTATTGATTCCCCCTACATTAATCATCCTGAATAGATTGCAGTAACAATATTCTAGCAAAACTTCCAAGTTAACAAGAATTCAATAAACATTCATAAAATTTCCCCAAATTTTATGATATTAATTCCTTTACCTAATTAAAAATATTCTTATCCAAAATCATATTTAAGAATGCAAATTCAAGGTTCAATTCTCAAAAGTTACACAAGGCAATTAACACATCCCTATGTTACTTGCTAACATAATCTAACCTAGATTATGACTTGTGTCATCCATGTTCTTCCCATTACATTTAATCTTTCTAGCATTAAATATAATTAAATACCTTGCCATTGCTAGCCAAACAACAACAAGAATTTAATATAAGCAAACTTGGATGAACAAGAGAGATTTTACTAAATTAAAGTGCAAGAAATTACTACAATATAACATAGGGTTCATCAACAATTCAAGCCACCTAAAAATTAGTTTATGGCTGAGTTAATAAACATTAATCCACAATCAATACAGCCCATAATATTCAGATTCAGATATCTCTTAGAAATATAAAAATGAATTTTAGAAATAGAAGAAAGAACAAATCCAAAATGAAGCTTGAGCTCTCTTTTTTCGTTCTCCTTCTTTTTGCTGATTTCTGGGTTTCTCCTTCTTTCTTGCTGGTTTTTCTTTCCAAAAATGGTTGCTCCTCTCTAAATTTCGGTTGATGCTTCTCAAAGAATAATCTAGGTTTCCTCATTTAGCCCCCAAAGTACCATATTGCCCCTCCTCTTTGTAAAAATATGGGTCTCCTCTTTTCTTTTGGCATTTACTCTCAATTTTTTACTCATACTTTCTGTACTTGCCACCTCAACCACTATTCCTAGGTGTCCAAAAGCTGCCTGATCAAAATGCTTCAGCAAAATCTGCTTTGCTACAGCAAAACCTGATAATTCAGCCATTAAAATTCAATTTAGATAGTTTCACATGTTAGTTCATTCTTTGTACAAATATTTATTCACGAAACTATTATCTTCAACCCATTGACTATTAAAAACTACAAAAATAACTAAACTTAACTAAGATCATAAAAACACCAAAGTTAGCTACAAAAGCTAAAAATAAACTAACATCACCCATGATTTTTCCACAATTATAAGCTCAAAAGCACATGAAATAACTCTTTATTCAAGAGTTATCACACCCCCAAACTTACGACATTACTCCTCCTCGAGTGATGACTCTTAAAACAAAACACAAATAACAAAAAAACACACAGGGCGTAAACTAAACAATAGAAGACAAGGAAACAACAAAGACAAAATACAACAACAGTGGAAAAACTTTGCTATGCCAATTATAAAAAGGGGAAGGCTCTCGAGAAATTTTATTTTGAATAAGAGAAGCTGAATTTCAATCTTTCACAAGTTTTAAACCAAATTCTTCAAGCATTAATGTTTGCTGCCAAAATGTGAATCAAGTGTTTCACCCTTTAGTGCATGCATAGTTTGTCCTAAACATTTTCAATCACCAAAAATCAAGCTAGACCTTGGTCCTAAAGCTTAAATAATGTCTACATAAGTTACTTAGTAATTTCCCCTCCACTAATGTAGACAAACACCACACCAAAGATCAGTAGGACTTTATCAGACTTATATTGATAGGCTAGGGTGAAGGTAGGATAAGAACGATAAATGTTGGCTCAAATCACCCTAAGCACCTCAACCTTTGTAGGACCTAATTACATAAATGCACACATTAATTTCCCCAAAGAAAACCCAACAACACAATATAAATCTTGCCACTAGCATTTATTACTAACATATAAAGACAAAAACCGCAACAACTTTTTTTTTTTTGAAGAGTTACACCCTCAAACTTATTTACAAACATACATACTTTTTGTTTTCTTATTTTATTTTCTTTTTTTTTAGAAGCTTTGATGCAAGGGAGTGCACTCTTTAATTTTTTTTTTCTTATTGGATGTTCTATTTAAAAAAGCAAAAGATTAACAACTAGATGGCAAGAGAACAAGAAAATTGAGAACACACTCTCCCCCCAACCTTAAAATAAACATTGTCCCCAATGGTGAACACAAGCAAAAGAAGAAAAGGAAAACGCTCACCCAATTTTCTCTTTCACACTCAACTCATCTCAACCCCCCAAAATGCACAACAAATAAATCCTATAAAGATCAAGGTGCTAAAAGGGTGTGGTGAAAAAAGGTGATTATATATAAGAAAAAAAAGTGATACTTAAGCTCAATGGGGTGACTAGGGATAAAAATGCATACAAGGTAGGCTTCAAGGGCTCAAACGGTCCAAAGATGGCCTAAATCGCGTCATCGGTGTGGTATTGTCTAGGATTTCACCACAAGGAAAATCACTAAGTAATTCTAGAAACTTAATCTTTCACAATAAACTAGCTCTTTCTAGGGTCTCAAACTTGTTTAATAAGGTTATGCACATACTAAAAAGAGAAACACTCTCATCAATCAATTTCTAGCAACATCCACACCCAAAGAATTTAGTTTAACACTTAAGAAAGAAAGACATTTAGTTGCAACTTATATTGATAATATTTAGAAGTTTTTCAAAGTCGTCATCGAGCCCCCTAGTTAAACACTAACAAAAGCAAAGATTATCCTCAAAAGTTTGACTAAACAACAGAACAAGGACACAACAATCAACAAGACAACATAGAAGAAACACAAAATAATAGACGACAAAAAGTAAACAACAAGATAGTTCAAAATAGAAAGTAAGTACAGAATATTAAATACAGATCAAAAGTTGTGTTAAAGAGGCTCCCCGCGCCTATTCCTCAAAATCAGCATTCAAAGGAATAGGGTCATCATGAGCAATCGGAGCAGTCCAAGCCTCCAAAATGGAGTTGGGGAACGCAGGAAAAGCAGCAATGGGTTTGGTGAGGTTCCGCTGAAGGGACTTGATTAACGCTACATCCTTCTGTTTGGCATACTTCCAGTAGGCGTGCTGCTGAGTTTCAAGGGACACCATCCACTCAATAAGTTCTTGCTGTTGAGCAAGGATGTCGGCGAGTGTGGGCGCAAGGGGGGGAACTGGTGGAGGCGCTGTGGATGGCCCAGCTGCTGATGGAGGCTCATGGCTCTAACTAGGGATGGTAAAGTCAATGTCTCGGCGCTTAAAGAGCACATCCTCAATGGATGCGGAAGGCACCCCAGCTCGAAGGAACAACTGTGTGATGAGCGAAGGAAAGAACAACTTGCCCTTTTTCATTTTGGCATAACTGACAATTTTCCTTATGATCGGCTTACCCACATCGATACTCAAACCAGCCAACACACAGTATAACAGAAGTACCCGCTCCTTGGACACCGTAGCGTTATGTGTGATAGGCATTTGAGAAAATGCAACCACACTGCAGCTTTAGGAAAAATAGAAGTGTGCAATAAAGTGCGCACACACTACAAGAAAAGAACTCTACAGCGACGACATCTATTGCGACGACTCTAAAGTCGTTGCTGTATGTAGGCAAAATCCACGAAAAAATATTTTTTCTTAATTTATTAAAAAATAAGCTACAGCAACGACATGTCATCGTTGTAGGGTATTCATAAGAAAAAAAAGAGGGAAATATGTTTGTCTATAGCGACGACATGTTGTCACTGTAGGATGCTTAGGGAACTCAACTGCCCAGAGTTGGTTGCCTATTTGTACACCCTAGAGCGACGACATGTCGTCGCTGTAGAGTCCAATATAATCCATTGATCGGTTATTTTGTACTCTACAGCGACGACATGTCGTCGCTATAGGGTCCAAAAATAAATCGTGGGAAAGTGAACTGCCAAAAAATTTAACTCAAATTTCACTGCCTATAGCGACAACATGTCATCGATGTAGAGTAGATGCGTGCACACGAGGGGATTCATGTACTATTCACTATTCTACATCGACGACATGTCATTGCTGTAGGGTCTCAGCGTTTGAGTAAAACGGTGCATTTGATATCAGCGACGACTTTCACTCGCTATCGACGACATGTCGTCGCTATAGGTCACAGAGATATAACCCCCACGGAGAGGCTTTCTTCCCCACTTGTGCTCTGTTTTCTTAAAAAAAAATAAAAAAAACAGAGAGCACTGGTTTTCTCCGCCTCCTAGCGCCGCCTAACGCCGTCCAACCTTGTTTTACCCAATTTCTCCCAAGTTTCGGTAGTCTAAACTCATTATCTTGCTATTATATCCTTAATATGTATTTTTTTCTTAATATATGTGTATATATTATGTATTTGGTGGAAATGAGTTTTGACTTTTTTTTTAGTTTTCTTTTTCATATTTAGGTATTGGATCATCATCTCGAGCATTTGCCTTTGGATAATCCCCTAGCCCGAGCCTTGGTTTTTTTTTTTAATATTTTGTGATTGATTAATGGTTAAATTATGTTTTTAATTGTGTAATTGGTTATTTTAGATAGTGTTGAATTTTATTTTTCATTTTAGGAATTTATATTGTTAATTTAATTTAATTAAATGTTATGTAATAAAAAAATGTATGATATGTTAAATATATGTATAAGTATATGTATATAAATATGAATATGTTTATATGTATATGAATGTGAATGTGAAATATATTTTTAAATTGTGTGGTAGGTTAGTGTTATCCCCATTTTCATCCCAACATTCACGGCTCCGCATATTGAGTCCATGGGCCACCCTGAAGGGACTTAAGGCCGAGATCAAGCCCCATAGACGAGCAAGTAGTGATGCACACGGGGCGGGGAATTGATTGGGAGTGCTCCCCCCGTCCCCGTCCCCATTTATATTTCTAATCCCCATCCCCGCCCCATCCCTGCTTATTCCCCGTTGGGGACGGGGTGGGGAATCCCCTATTGGGGCGGGGAATCTCCACGGGGAACCCATTTATTTAAAAAATAAATTTTAAAATAAAAATTGTACATTATATGTAAATATAGATATTGCACAATATTTATTATTTAAAATATTAAACAATATCCTAAATAAAATTTACAATATTAAAAAATTTACTACTATACTACAAAAATACAAAAAGAAAGATATAAAATATTACAAAATATATAAAAAAAAATTAAACGGGGCCCCATCAGAGCGGGGAGTGCTATCCACGTCCCTGCCCTATTAGGTGCGGGTCCCCGCAGGTCCTCGCCCCCATGGGGAAAATGTGCATCCCTGCGAGCAAGGAGTGAGCTTTGGCGACCCAAATATCAGTAAAGTACAAACGGTGTCCCAGAATAGAAGTTGAGACCATGAAGTTGGCATGTTGCATGTTCCCGAACCCTTTGTCCGGTGTCGCCCGAGATGTGATGAAGATATCGTTTCCTCCAAGTCTAAAAATAGATCGGGACGACAATGGATGAACCAGGATCCTGGTAAATGAATAGGGATGTTAGTAAATGGACCCGGACCTGGCAACCAGGTTGGGCGTGATAAGTTGTCCCCGATACTGACATCACCCTGAGAAACACAGAGTTTTGTCCTCATAACTAACCTGCAGAAGAGGTTACATATGGAATGTATGCCGTCAGTTCAGAATTGTACTGCCACTACTCTGACAAATCCTGTCCCTTGGATCTCCTTCGAAGCCCATGCGAACCAGACTGAAGCTGCGTACTGTTGTCAGTCTTATAGCGTGATTACGCTCAGGCCGGCCCAATGTGCCCTGATTAGTACATTTTATTTGTTAAAATTCTTTGTATTAAGCCTCCATCAGTGAGCAAATAGTGTGTATACCCTTATTGGGCCCGGATTAGTCCGGCCCAATCCCAACGCACTCAACTGCCTATAAATATGAACAGTTGTACACTGGGAAGGGGATCTGATTCTTCTCTTGTAATCATACATTTTGCTCAAGTTCAGAGAGATCTTATTACTTAAGCTCCTAAAAGCTCTAATACAATCGACTCGTGGACTAAGGCTCTTTAACGCCCCAACCACGTAAAATTCCTTGTGTGATAATCTACGTTCTTCGCTTTCTAATCTCTCTTATCTCTTATAATTCTAGTTTCTGAAAAGCTCGGTAAAATTTTTGGTACTTTCATTGAGAGATGAGGAAAGATTTTTGAAAAAAAGATATCGGACATCTTTAACAATGGTGAAAATAAGACATACCACGTTCGACCCTGCTCACCAAGAACAAGGCAATGGAGAGCCACTGCCCAATCAGCCTCTCCCTCAAAATCAATCTGAGGATACACCTTATCAAATGCCCCAGCCTGACGAATGACAAAACTATGAAGACGGGGCAGATTATGAGGAAGATTACTACCAGGAAGAGGAGGGAAATGAAGGGGAATACCACAATCATGAAGCTAAGGATCTGGCAATCCCAGAAGAAGTAGACCCCAACTAGGATGACCCAGAGGTGACAAAACTAAGGAAACAAGTCCTGGACCAAGAGACCAGGATAGCTGAATAGAAAGAAGCTACTCGCCAGATGCAAGAATCCCTCCTGGCCCTGCAAGCTTTCATTGCTGCCCAAGGGTTGGCGATCAACCCTCCAGTTGTTCCACCTCTAGGGACATGACCATCTGCCCCGCAGGTTAGGGCCAACGCGCCCGAAAATGCGAGGCCAATCCCTCCTCCGGGACAAGATCCCGAACACGACCCACCTAACCCAACTCAAGAAAAAGGGAAAGCCAAAGCAACCGACCACGAGGGAAAAGCAAACCCCTGGAGGAAAATTCCTCCAGTTCAGAAAACAGGGGCCAACCCAGGGCTGCTCCCTAGGAGAGAGAAGGTGTGTCCCGACCCCAGATGGGATCACCCAATCAATCCACAAGGGATGCGCCCGCAGGGTACCAGGCCCTGGGCTGTCCCTAAACAGACTAGACGAGAACAATATTTCCACTCCAGTGCCTTAGTGAATAAAAATCACTGAGGACGCCAGCATGCTAACGAGCCAGATGCCCATAGTTTAGAGGAAGACATGTCCCGAGTAGACCTGCGCGATAGGCTGAACGCTTGAAAGGAGCGGGCCCGCAAAGAAAATATCTTCCCCCAAGGGGGAGATCTGAGAAATAACCTCAACGACAGGAGGAACGAGAGGTCCCCTAGACGATGGTATGGCCAGACAGTTCATGGAACACTGGCCGCATGAAAGAAGGTCACAGATCGCCTGGTCCATTAGTAGGAGGGAGGAGGCTCCGATTCTGAGGAAGAGGAAAAGGAACCCTGGGCCAAACACATTCTGGATGTGGTGCCCCCCAAAGGGTTCAAAATGTCAAATTTTCCCGCTTATACCAAGAACACAGATCCCAGAGACTATCTATCGCGCTACAATCTGTTAATGACCGTAGCCCATGTCTGCGACAATAACAAATGCCTCTGCTTTTCAATTAATTTAGATGGACCCACAGAGGAATGGTGGAAGAGGCTCAAACCAGGATCCATCCAGTCATAGTCCGGACTACAGTCGACGTTCCGCAAATAGTTTGTGGCCGCCATGAGGATGGATATGCATATCAGCTCCCTCGCTAACATCAAGCAGCTCCCCATGGAGACTCTGAGGGCCTACATCCAGCGCTTCAAGGAGGAAGCCTCGAAAACCAAGGTGGACGATGGACAGCGCTTGGTGGCCCTACAGTTCAGGATCCGAGTTGGGTCCCCCCTCTGGGACAACATGCAACACAGTAAGATGGCCACCCTCGAATAATTCATAAGCAGGGCACAAGGCTTTATGAACTGGGAGGAGGCCCGAATCCAGGCCTTCGGATGGCACCCGGCTCCCTAGCCAAGTGCCCAAACCTTTCCGGGGTACGAGATACAATATCCGGCCCCTTAGTATCTAGCACCCTCGATAGCACCAGGATCGACGGGTACTCCCGGAATGACTTTTGCGGCCCCAACATTCTATGGTCCTACTTCTTCCAGGTACGCGTCGACCCAGTCCACCCCATCGTCCGGGTATGGGATGGCACTGGTCAGGTACAATGCTGCTATCGGCGGGGCCCAGCATCTCAGATAGGGGGGACAGAGGCAAGCGTATACCCCTCCCAGGGGAAGAGATCAGGGAAAGGAAAAAACTGATCTAATCCCTCTAAGAAGGACAAGAGGGGCTACGAACCCCAGTATTCAGAGTACACCAATTTAGTGGATACTATGGAAAACATATACCTGGCCACGAAAAGGACGGTTCAATACCGGAAACCCACCCCCATGTTCAAAGGGGGAAAGAACTCGAGGGACACCAGCAAGAGGTGTGCATACCACAAATATGTGGGTCACTCGACCGAAGAGTGTCGTCAGCTGAAGGAAGAAATCAAGAATTTGATCAAGCTAACCCGAATCATCGGGGAGGCTTCTGAAGTGGGACATGGAATTGAGTCAGTTCGACATTATGTATGTCCCCAGAATATCAATCAAGGGGCAGGCCCTAACCTACTTCATCGTGGAATGCACCGGGATCACTTAAGATGACGATCACATCCATCCCACGTTACCCTTGTGGAAAGTTTTCGTAGACGGAGCCTCGAACGAAAACAGAGCAGAAGCCAGGATCATCCAAGTGTCACCACAAGGACACCAGTTACAAAGTGCCCTGCGATTCTAGTTCAAGGCATCGAACAACGAGGTCAAGCACGAGGCCATGTTGGCCAGATTGCGCTTGGCCCAGGAAGTAGGGGCCGCAAGTCTGAAGGTCTATAGCGACTCCCAATTGGTTGTCAGATAAATCTTGGGGGAATACCAAACAAAAGAGGAAAAGATGGCAGCTTATGTGACACGAACGTGAGAGCTACAATCTTTTCAGAAACACTCCATCTGCCAGATCCCCAGGGAACAAAATATGTTTGAAGACATGTTAGAAAAACTGGCCACAGATGCTGAGGCGGAACTCTTCGGGCCTGTCCCGATCAACCATCTCCCCGCACCAAGTATTCAAGCCCCCACGATCAATGCTATAGACTACTCCACGTCCTAGATGGGACCCATCATCCAATATCTAACAACAGGGGGGTTGCCCATGGACAGGGCAGCAGCCAGGAAGCTTCAGTACTAGGCCCCCAGACACGTCATGATGGAAGGAAAACTCTATCGCAGATGGCTATCCATGCCATACCTCCAATGCGCATCCCGGACCGAAATGAGTGCAATCATGCACGAGGTGCACGAAGGTTTTTGCAGAGATCATACAGCCAGACTCAGCTTGTCCATGAAAATCCTAAGGCGAGGATATTTCTGGCCAACCATGAAGAAAGACTGTGTTGATTACATCCGCAAGTGCAAATAATGCCAAAGGTACGCGAAGATCCCGCGAGCCCCTTAAATGGAAATAACTCTAATGACGAGTCCCTGGCCCTACGTGGTGCCGGGCATCGACCTAGTAGGGTCGCTCCCGACCACAAAGGGTGGTGTGAAATACGCTATCGTAGTCGTTGACTATTAAACCAAGTGGGTCGAGGCAGAACCCATGAACACATCACCTCAAAAAAGGCCCTGGACTTCATCATCAACAACATTGTGTGCCGATATGGCCTCCCCTACAAGATCGTGTCCAACAGCTAGAAGCAATTTGACAGCGTCCACTTCACTGACTTCTATGAAAGGCATGGCATCATCAAAAGCTTCTTTGTGGTTGCTAGACCTCAAGAAAATGAGCAATCAGAGGCCGTGAACAAGATCTTGAAGGGAACATTGAAGAAAAAGCTTCAAGCCTGCAAAAGTAAGTGGCAGAAGGAGCTGCCCCGCGTATTATGGGCATATTGGACCACCGAAAGAACGTCTACCAAACACTCCTTACTCCATGGTATACGGATGCAAAGCAGTCATCCCAGTGGAAACAGTTGTCCCATCCCACAGAAGGGACATCTATGATCCCGCTTAGAACCACGCCCTACTCCAGGAGTCTTTAGACCTCATCGAGGAGATCTGAGAAGAATCCCAGGTTCAGTTGAAGATGTACCAAGGCAAGATTGCTCGGCATTTTAACTCTAACATTAAGAGCCGAAGGTTTGAAACTGACAATCTAGTCCTGAGAAGAGTCTTCCTTGCAACCCAAGATACGGGAGTGGGGGTCCTAGGCCCAAACTGGGAAGGACCATACGAAATCCAACATGAAGTGTGTCCGGGAAGATATCGCTTAAGGCGACTTGACGGAACAGAGGTCCCAAGGGCCTAGAATGCGGATCATCTCCGTAAGTACTATCAATAGTCAGGAGGGCATGTTCCTACTTTTAATTATTCTTGTAAGCAATGTACGCCCTAGGGTGATTTCTTAGTCAATAAAAATGATGTGTGCAAAACATCATAAAGAAATATTGTAAAGAAATGGAAATTCGCGTCCGTCTTCATAAACAAGTGACCCAAGACTATAGTTTTCCCTCACTTGGGGGGTATATCCATTCGTACGAACAAGTCCGAGAACAAGAACAAACAAGATGCAAAACACAAAATTTAGTCCTAGTTCAAACCATACAAACTGGAGGTAGTAAAAACCCAACTCCTAACAAAAGGACGCGAGGCTAAGGCCTAGTCCCAACCCGAACTGACATAGTCTGGGAGGTACAAACCTGAAAGGATGTAAGGCTAAGGCCTAGTCCCAACCTGGACACACATGGTCCGGGGGGTACAAATCCGAAAGGAGGCAAGGCTAAGGCCTAGTCCCAACCCGGACATACATGGTCTGGGGGGTACAAACCAGATAGGAGGCAAGGGTCAAGCCTAGTCCCTGGTCAGACATGCATGATCCAGGAGTATAAAGAACGTGAAAATTGGTTGACCGAACGTTGTCCTGGATAACTAGATATCTGTCCATGTCTTCGCCATAACGGCTCGAAACCGTTAAAAGGTGAGTCCTAGGTAAGAATTATCTAAAATCAGTCTTATAAATAGCCCAGAATGTGGGAACCTTACCCATAGGTCCAAAATAAGTTGCTCAACTGATCTCTGATGGCCTAGGCCATTGGAACCTGAACACCAAAATTAGGACAAACAAACTTGGTGACAATTTTTAACTCTCTAATGGCCCAAGCCGTTGGAACCTGAATATCAGGATTAAAGCGAGTTAAAAAGTTAAAATCTAAAGATATCTCCGATGGTCCAGGCCATTGATGCCCGTATTACGAAATTGGGACGAACATGATTCCCCAGGCGTAAAAAAAAAATTTCTATTTTTCCCAAATGGTCCCGCCCGTTGGAACCAGGACTGAATATTCGACTCTTTCATGCAAGGTGGTAAAACACTAAGTGAGATTCTAACGAGTTGAATGGGAAAAACTTATGCAAAGGAAAAATTAGATACACATAAAAATTGTCTTGGACACACCCGCATCCATAAAAGTGTTACAAAAAAAGAGAAAGAAAAACATAAAGCAAGGACCCGGGCTTAGGCTTCTCCATGTCCTGATGCCTCCGGGTTGGCCCTGTCTATCTCCTCCTCGTCCAAGGGCTTTGCATATGCTTTCTCCTTAGCATCGAACTCGGCTCTCTTCGGGGCGGGATCAGGGTAAATCAAGAGGTTCATGTTCTTATCCTGGAGCCAGACCATGTAGATAGCCTCGTTGAAGGTGGCCTCCAACAAGGCATCCCCTACTCTTTCCCTTGACGGGCCTCCCTGTGCATTTTCACCTCCAGCTGAAGCAGATCGTTCAAGGCCTGGATCCGAGGCTCAAGAGCAGTGATTTTCTCCCGATCCTGGTGAGACTGGGCTTTGACTGCCACCAACAGAGGCTTAGACGATGCCTCAGAGCCCCGAACACGGAGAAGCTTCGCCTCCAGACTAGCCACCAGCTTTTTATACTCAGCTTCTCTCTGAGACGAAGTTTCTTCAAGCTAGATCTGGGCCCGAGCGGCCTCTTTGCGGTCCGCTTTGGCTTGGGCCACCTCCTTGGCCAAGGCTTCCTGAGCGACTCCCCGCCGGTTCATAGCCACCTCCAATTCCAGCTGGCTCGTCTCCAATTTCATCGCCATCTCAGCCACCAAGTCAGTATTCTGATGCGCCAGAAAAGCATCCTGGAAAAAATCAAAGTTAAAACAAAATATGAATTAAAAATACGAAAAGCAAAGGGAGACACGGGCAAATGATTTATAGCAGTGGCTTGGTGACGAATAGTTTGGGAGATGAGCAGAGCATTCTAGTTTGCCGAGGTGGTGTACCATTTCAGTTAAAGATTGGACATGGTAGTCCCAACCTGCTCCAATAGGTCCGTGGCGAATGGGGCTGTGTCTTGCCCCAATTTAGGGCAAAACCCAGTCTCGACAACGAGCCGATCAATGATCAGCTTAGAAGCACTAAAGGCAGCTGGACACTCGGAGAACTCAACCTTACGATGGATCGTCAGAGCCCAGTAAACCTCCTCCCTCTTTCCCCGGCCGTCTTTCCATGTCTGGGACACCATCTTCGATTGTTCCTCCTGCAGGATCATCTCCCCCTCTTCAGGAAGAGCTGGATTGACGGGGAGCATGGGAGCCTCCGAAATTTTTCGAGTGGTGAACTGACTTTCCCCGGAAGAATTCTCAGCCAAGGAGAGGTCTTTAGTCTTGGCCCTCTTCGCCCGGTTCGCGGACTCACCCACTCCCGAGTCTGTAGCCCTCTTCTCGGACCCCCGACTGGCCAGAGGTTCCTGCTCCATGTCAATGATCGGAGGTCGAGCAGGTTGGGGTGGGACAGCTTTGGTATGAACCGTCATAGTATGAATTGCGGTTGAGGCCTCCTCAACCATATTCGACTCCGGCACTGAGCCCCCAAGAATCGCGTCCAACACCTTGTTCTTGGATGCGCCTCTGGCAGCTTTCTTGGCCGATGCCCTGGCCTTGGCTGCTCAGGCCTCAAGGGCCTGCTTCTTCTTGACCACAAGGTTAGCCATATCAGATTCTTCTGAAATAGACAAACATAAAGAAAGTCAGCAAAGTATACGAGTAAGGATAAGTAGTGATTCAAAATAAAAACTAGGCTAAGGTCCTTTGGGACGAACCCTTATTTAGAACTCGGGCTCGACTCAATTCTCCTAAAGCAAAGGAATGAATTCGGTCTCCCATGTCGTCAAGGTTCTAGAAGTTTCCATATTGAAGGAACCCTAACGAGTACATGAGAGTCTCCGAGTCTACAACGATGGGGGATGAAGGTCTCATTTCTCTAACGGCCCCGAAGAGGGGGCCTCGACAAACTAGTCTATCCCTAACTAAGTCCCCAAAATGGGGATCATAAGTCAAAAGCAAAGGCGAATTACCTTGCCCCGATACACTAGCCCTAGGAGCCCCCATGTCCGGCTGAGACTCGTCAAAGAGAGTTTCCAGCTCCTCGGAGGCGGCCTTCTCCGTTTGTTGAGTGTATTCCCTCTTCCTTTTCGCCGCATCTGCCCGGGCCGCGTCTTCCACAGCCTTGATATGTTTGAGGGCCAGTTCCTCCCTCAAAGACAGATCTTTCTCGCATTGTAGCCCCCAGAGGTTAAGGGACACAATCATTTGGTTGGATACCAACATCCCAACTACTCGCAGGTTGGAAGTATTTATATAGCCCCCTACGTCCAAGTCCTCCGTGCTTAACGTGGCGTAAAACTTCTTCTGGTCAAGGATCGACTAGGTAAGGGGGTCTGGGCATAGGGTCCTATCATCTATGATTGTAAGTTGAAAGCGAATAACAAAAAGAATAAAAAGAAAGAATTAAACTAGGAAGAAAGAGACTGCTTACCCACTCGCTGGAAGTCCAGCATCAACGTGGGGTTCTTATCCAGGAGGAACCCGGATGTCATAAACCAATAGTGTCTGACATCTGGGGGGTGTTTCCAGGAATTGGTGGGGGTAGGATAATTGCCACGAGGCTTCCGTTTGTAGAAGTTGTCCGGGTCTTGTCCTTGGCGTTAATCTGGGGCTTTAACTTATAAAAGTACAACACCTCAGCCGGGGTCAGCTCTGGTATTTCCTTCGCCACACATAAGATGCGCCATCCTGCGAGGAGTCGGTAAGCTTGGGGAAAGAGCTGAAACGGCGTGATCCCTAAAAACTTAAGGAATTGCGCAAAATAGTCATGGAGTGGGAGAGTGGCTCCCGCGCTGATGTGGCCCATGCTCTAGCCCCAAATTCGCCCACGCTGGTGTGGGCCTTTTCCTCCTTCCTAACTAGGCAGTTATAAAATAGTCCAGGAGTTGACTCCACGCCCAAATGCTTCTCCAGGATATCCAACATCTGGTATTTCTAGAATAGGTTCTTCTCCCCGTCCATCTCCCACGTGTTACCACTGGGGGGTTTATGTCGTTCTAGGAAGAAATGGGCCACTTGGACGTACTCTTCTGAATGAAGGGTGACACCGTGACTCATGGATGATGATCTGGGAACAAAAGGGAACAGAGCGAACAACCAAGAAGTTATCACCAAAACCCGAAAAGGTTGGTCAAGGTACGGGGGCTCTCCTATGAACTGCTTGGAAGAGTACCCTCCGGATCAGATTCGGGATCACCAAAGATCCGTAGAACCCTGATCGGGAACAAATAAAAAGAGTTTTTTTCTAAGGCTTTCCCAAGAAGGCCTATTACCGCTTGTTCAGGGATGACCCGCACCTGAGAGGATCCGAGACAACCCAAAAAATTTGTTCTCTTATTCTAAGACACCCAGAGCTACCCTAAATGGTGGCCCTGGCTCTAACAGCCCTATAGCTATAATAGCAGTATAACAAAATGATAAGCACGAGAAACACATGAGTGAAAGGGTCGGAAAACGTACGGAAAAGTGCTGATTGTGGAGGATGATATGTTTCCGGCGACAAAGTCGGCAGAACCACAATCTTGAACAAGCGGAGGGGACACAGAAGTTCATCCAATGGTCGGGTCGAAGTCACACTTTCGGGCAAAGGTGCAGAAATCAAACGCGTAGGAAAGAGACGACGACGAAGGCAGAGGAACTGATGGAGAATTTCATCGACAAGCTCGGACATACAATGTCATTTCTGCGATTTCGTTTGTTCAGGGTGCGTAAAGTTTTGAATAAAAATTTGGGGGTATTTATAAGAACTGAAAATTTGTTTTTGATTTGACAGTCCCCCCCCCCCCCCCCCCAATCGGACGATCCCAGATCGCTCAGGGGCATTAATTAGCCCACTTAAGTATCGGATCACGGTTTCCCAAAGTCGTGATCTACGCCACCTCTATCCAACGATCCACAGGAAAATATCTCAAAGGTCATCTTATCCAACGATCCTCAATAATGCAGGAATATTAAAGGATTCCTTCGTGTAGATGGGACGCTTCAGAATTTGCGCTGACGTTTGACTGCCAACACAGTAATCAAGAGAATGTCTCCAAATCTGTCAGACTCAAGTACCTTTGGCACGCCAATTACAAGGAGACACGTGTGTGTATCATGACGAGGCTGAAGGATAAAGAGTCATCTATACGGACCTGAAGTAAATGAACTGGGGCTCTGGTAAACAAACTCGGATCCTAGCAAACGGATCGGGCCTTTGGGATTCGATCAGGGACGTTAATACAAACGCTTGTGATACAAGATCTCGGTAATCAATTCCCCATGAAAGCGGACCTATCTCCTTGGGAATGAATTGGGATGTCAAGAATTGATCTGGGGAAGGAAGCAAGCCTCCACCGCTCAAGCACAGATAAAGCCTTGGGGGGTAAATGTTATCCCTGTTTTCATCCCAACATTCACAGCTCCACATATTGAGTCCATGGGCCACCCTGAAGGGACTTAAGGCCCAGATCATGCCCCATAGACGAGCAAGGAGTGAGCTTTGGTGGCCCAAATATCTGTAAAGCCCAAACAGTATCCCATAACAGAAGTCAAGACCATGAAGTTGGCATGTTGCATGTTCCCGAACCCTTTGTCCGGTGTCACCCAAGATGTGATGAAGATATCGTTTCCTCCAAGTCTAAAAATAGACCGGGACGACAATGGATGAACCCGGATATTGGTAAATGAACCAGGATCCTGGTAAATGAAGAGGGATGTTAGTAAATGGACCCGGACCTGGCGACCAGGTTGGGCGTGATAAGTTGTCCCCAATACTGACATCACCCCAAGAAACACAGAGTTTTGTCCCCGTGACTAACCTGCAGAAGAGGTTACATACGGAATGTACACCGTCAGTTCAGAATTGTACTACCACTACTCTGACAGATCCTATCCCCCGAATCTCCTTCGAAGCCCATGCGAACTAGACTGAAGCTGCGTACCGTTGTTAGTCTTATAGCGTGATTACGCTCAGGCCGGCCTAGTGGGCCCTGATTAGTTCATTTTATTTTTTAAAATCCTTTGTATTAAGCCTTTATCAGTGAGCAAATAGTGTTTATACCCTTATTGGGCCCGGATTAGTCCGGCCCAAACCCATTGCACTCAACTGCCTATAAATATGAACAATTGTGCACTAGGAAGGGGATCCGATTCTTCTCTTGTAAGCATACATTCTACTCAAGTTCAGAGAGATCTTATTACTTAAGCTCCTAAAAGTTCTAATACAATCGACTCATGGACTAAGACTCTTTAACGCCCCAACCACGTAAAATTCCTTGTGTGATAATCTACGTTCTTTGCTTTCTAAGCTCTCTTGTCTCTTATAATTCTAGTTTCCAAAAAACTTGGTAAACAATTAGATTAATATGATTAGATGTTTATTATAATTTTTTATTTTCAATTAAATATTAGATGATATAAAATATTAGATTTTATAAAAAATGCATATGATAGGTTTAGACATTAGATTATATATTTTTTTATTAATATATGTATGTTTATTTTTTTATGTGTATATGAATGCATGCATAAAAAATGTGAATATGTTTTTATGATTTAATGTGGATGTGAATATTAGAATTTAAATAATAATTAGATTATTATGTTAGATAAATATAATTAAATGTTTATAATATGATTTATGCTATTGATATGAGATAGAAATCTTTGAAATCAATTGTATGTATGTTCTGGGACTGGTTTTTTAGTTTTTATGTAGGTTTTAAATTTTGGGATAAGTTAGATTATAGCTGTTATGCTGCTGAAATTTTAGTAGTTTTAGAAATATTAAACATTATAATTTAATTTTTAATTAATTTTAAAACAATTAATTATAAAAATAATAAAGTGTAATTTATAATAAAAATTATACAAATATAATACTTTATTAATATTTTTTATAAAATAAGTGAAAATTAAAATAGTAATCTTTAATGGTAAATTAATAAATATAATATATTTATAAAATACAATAATATATATAGATAGAATAAGTAATTAAGTTGACTTTACTCTAATTTAAAATTAAAATAATAAAACTTTATTGGTTATTTAAGAAAAATGAAAATTATAAAAAGAATTTGATAAATATTAAATAATTTAATAATAAGTATAATTAAATATTATTTTTTATATAATAAATCTTTATAATGCATTCATAACTAACAATAATATATGTTCATAAAATTTGATAAGATATTAATAAAAATTAATAATTTATTCATCATAAGATTCAATAAGATATCATATATTACTTAAAATAAATTAGGGCTTTGGTGGTACAAAAGTTATTACCAAATAAAGGTAGTTTTTATGATTATCACATTGTGATAAAAAAATTTCGACTTTAATCAGTTATGACGATTGGCAAGAGTTGGATAACCAATAGGCGTCGTAACTCTGATGAGTTTTGGAATGGTCTTCAAACATTTATACAAATGGCCAAGAATAATGTGAATGCTTTGGGAGAAGTCAGGTGCCCATGCGTTCAGTGCGTCAATATGTTGAATCAGAAACTGGATGTGGTGGAGGCTCACATACATAGATATGGGTTTTTGCAAAGATACGTGAAGTGGACCTACCACGGTGAAGTTGATATGCCTCCAGTAGTAGACGACGGGGCTCCAATGATGTTATTGGTGGACAAGACACTAACGAAGAAGGCATAAATGAAGGAATTTCAGATGGTGGTAGCAATAGTGTGGGGAATCAATTTAATGACCTTAATCGAGAGGTTGAAGTTGAGTTATACCCTGGTTGTACATGGTTGTCTTCCTTGAACTTCTTGGCGAAGATGATGCATATGAAGGTTATGAATAAATGGACAAATAGTTCCTTTGATGAACTTTTGAAGTTTATGAAATTTTCATTCCCGTAGGAGAATAAGATTCCAACTTCATTCTATGAGTCTAAGAAAAAAAAGGAGGAAGTTATAGTTAGGTCATCAATCAATCCATGCTTGCAAGTACGACTGTTGTTTGTTCTGGAAGGAGAATTCCCAAAAACAGAGTTATCCTAAAAACTGGTGAGAGCCGATGGGTTGACAAAGACACAAATGGGAAAAAAGTCACCCACAAAGTGTTGCTAAACTTCCCTTTGACTCCTAGTCTGAAGCGTCTTTATGGTTCAAGCCATACAGCAAATTGTATGACCTGGCATAGTATAGGATGGTCGAAAGAAGTGTGATGCACCATCCTGTTGATGGGGGTACTTGGAAACAATTTGATTCAGATGTCTTGATTTTTTTAAAGAACCCAGAAACGTTCAATTGGGTTTGGGTGCGGATGGATTTAATCCATTTGGTAACATGAGTCTATCTTACAACATGTGGCCAGTAATAGTCTACATGTACAATATGACTCATTGGTTGTGCATGAAAGAGTCATCATTCATGCAGACCTTATTGATTCCCGGTCTGAAATCACCTGGGAGGGACATAGATGTCTTTTTGAGACCTGTGGTAGACGAATTGAAGGAGTTTTGGGATGAAGGAGTTCAAACCAGAAACGCCGCAACAAACAGTGTATTCAGAATGCGTGCAACACTATTATGGACTGTCAGTGATTTTCTAGCCCTAGTAGTTTGTCTGGTTGGAGTGGCCAAGGATATATGGCATGTCCTTCATGCAACAAAGACACTACTTCATGTCGGGTAATTGGGAAGAATGCTTATGTTGGTCATAGAAGATTCTTATCTTCTACGCATAAGTGGAGGAAGGTCGCTTGTTTGATGGGAATTATGAAAAAGGACGTCCACCAAGAAAATTCAGTAGTCAAGACATACTCGAATAATTAACGCATGTTCTAGATCATTTTCTGAGTAAACATGCCAGTTTCGGGGGTGTGAAAAGAAAGCGAGATCCAAAAGAGCTTAATTGGAGTAAAAATAGTATTTTCTTTGAACTTGAGTACTGGTCCGAACTTGAAATGAAGCACAATTTAGATGTGATGCATGTAGAGAAAAATGTTTACCATAGTTTACTCGGTACTTTTATTATGAATGAGAAATCTAAAGACACCACCAATGCACGAGTAAACTTGAAGAATTGGGGTATCTGAGAAGAGTTGCACCTCAAGGAAGACGGTACGAAGTTGATCAAACCACATCCTATGTACTCTTTCACACCGGATGATAGATGGTTTTTTTGTCATTTCGTAAAAGGAGTTACACTTCCTGATGGCTTCGGTTCAAATTTCTCTAAGAAAGTAACTGACAATGATGGCAACATTGTTGGGTTGAAATCTCGTGATTGTCACATTCTTATGCAATGTCTATTGCCGGTAGGAGTTCGAGGCTACTTGGATAAGTCTATTTCAAAGACAATCATTGAGCTTTGCAATTTCTTTAAGAAAATCTGTGCTCGTACATTGGTTGTTAAGGACATGGAGAGTGCAGAAGATCAAGTGATACAAATTTTGTGCAAGTTGGAGTTAATTTTTCCTCCAGCCTTTTTTGACATAATGATTCATTTAATTCTTCATTTACCGTAAGAAGTTATCCTCGGAGGACCAGTTTACATGAGGTGGATGTATTTGTTTGACCGATATATGAAGAAGTTGAAAAATTATGTCAGGAATAAGGCGCGCCCTAAAGGTTCAATAGCGGAGGGTTATGTTGCTGATAAAACTTTGACTTTTTGTTCGCAATATCTTTAGGGCGTACATACTAAATTTAATCGTCCGAAAACAAATGCGGATATTGTTATTCCTAAAAGACAGTTGTCAGTTTTTGAATCACAATGTCGTCCAAGTAGCAAAAAGAAAATCATATCCCTTGACTATCTTCATCGGAAAGAAGCGGAGTGGTTTGTACTCAACAATTTCCCTGAAATCCAACCATATATGGAGTAAGTAGCTCAACACATATATGAATTCATTAAATTTAATTCATGGCAAACGATTATCTTACCTTAATCCTTGTGTTATACAGTGAATGCCTTCGAGAAAATTCAAACATAAATCTTCAAAATGATTTCCCTATCTAGTTTAAATTGAAGGTAAATTATCGAAACTGTAGAATTCTTATGAAATTTGTATAGATTAATACTCATCTCATTGTGTTTTTTTGTTTTTCATACTCTATAGATGGGTCGTTTGCGGCAAGTACTGTCAACTGAGTGTAGTGATGAATTATTTGCTTTAGCAAATAGGTCCAATCAGAATGCATACTCCTACACAGCTTACATTGTTAACAGTGTGAAGTTTTTGGTCCATAGTCGTGACGAAAGACGTACCACTCAAAATAGTGGAGTTTCGATGCCAGGAACTGATGGTTTCACTTTCTATGGACAACTTGAGGAGATTGTAGAGTTATGCTATTCCAATGGTTATTCGGTAGTATTTTTTTGATGAAAATGGCTCAACACCGATGCAAGCAAGGGTCGAAATGTGACTGAGAATAACATAACTAGTACCATGATTAATTCTGAATGGTACAAGAACAATCAGTTTATTCTCGCCACTCAAGAAAAACAAGTTTTATACTTGGAAGATCCTTCAAGAAACAAAAATTGGAAGGTAGTAGAAAAAGTCAAACATCGAAAGATCTGGGATCTTCCAAGTATCGATGATGATAACGAGGTTGATGTCATGCATGATAGTACTTCATTAAATTTTGTACTCACTGTGGAATTAGGAGAGTTGGAGATTATGCATTTGGATCGACCTGGTCACACCAGCATAATTGGGGAAACGTCTCGATCTGTTCTGGATGTGGATGATGATTTCATCAATGACGATAATGATGACAAAATTAGTGAAGATGATTTAGAAAGTACAGATGATGATGTAGGAATCGATATTAATGAGGAATAATATTTTCTTATGCATATTCATATTTGTATGTTTAATGTGTATGTTTTAATTTGAAGACTTTTCAATCAATATATGACTTTTCTCAACAATGTTTGTTTTTCAATAGTTTCAACTGCATTAGCAAAATTATTTAAGTTATGTAATTAACCTCCAACTATAACTGAGTTTAAGTTAATAATTATTTAAACTGCAAAGATATGTCTGATACTAATGCTCGTTCTCATGCCGGTGATGGAGCGGATCCTCCTCCTCCTCCAGATCCCACGCAAGTTCCTACTTCCTAAGAGACAGGTAATATAGTATAATTAGTCTATCTTTTACCAATAAATGACAAATTGTTATTATTTTATTCAATTTAATTGTATTTTTTAATTAACATATGCAGCGGCTGCCGCAAAAAGAAGAGGTCGGTCTCGATCCAAAAATTTGCAGCAGCTCGTCAACGACAATAAAGGTCTGTTGACTCTACAATTTGATCTGAAGGAGGGAACCTACAAAGCAGTTGGTAATATTGAGACGTTGTTCAAGAGATTTATTGGAAACCTTATTGGTCACCATGTCTCGTTATATTATGACTCGTGGCAGAGTGTTCCAGATGAACACAATATTTGATTGATGCAAAAACTTGAGGTAAATTTATCTACTTATTCACATGTAATGATTTTGTATAATTTAAAAAATCCCACCATTTTTTTAAGGAATTTTTCATTCTTCCCAAAGCTCTCCCTGAGTGGCAGCTAATAGAGACTGGGATTTAGCGAGAGTTTCACGATTGCTACAAGGATAGAAAAGGTCGCAAGAAAAGACACTTCTATGAACATGCAGGGTATGATGATATTGAGACAGTCAGAAAGAATCCACCGGAGGACATTGACAATGAGAGTTGGCAGAAGCTGGTTGACCTTTTCAACACTCCACAGTTCATGGCACGCTCAAAGGCAAATGCTGCAAACAGAGCAAAACAGAAGTAGCCAAGTCTCCATTGATCAGCTTCTTATGCTCGATTTAAGAAGGTAAATAAAAATATATAGATAATTTGAAACATTTTAAGTTATCTTAAAAATAATTTCAATATTTAACTAAGATTTTGTTAAATTTTGTTTTCTAAAGATGACTCTTCAGACCAAGGAACTGCCCAGCATTATCGATGCCTTCCATGACATGCACAATCATCCGACACGAGGATGGGTGAACACGAATGCTAAGGATGCATATGTAAGTAACTTTCTAAGTTTTGGATCTATGTATATTATTCAATTATATTATGTATTAATTGTCTAGTTTCTAAACTACAGGATGCCTTGCAGCAAGAAGTCCAGACACAATCCCAATCTCCGTCTCAATCTGAATCTGAAGCAGGAAGTGCCACAACAATGAGACACAAGTCGTCTCAAAGGTACTTGGTCAACGTCGTGGCCACAACCGAGGTATTGGATGGAAGTTGAAGGGCATTAGTACATTTGCCTCAAGCGCCCCCGGATCCTCTTCAAAATCAGAGGCATCACCATTTCCGTCCACCACAGTTAGCCCTCCAACGATACCACCTTAGGCTTTCCAATCCATGATTCCACACTTCAGTCAAGCCTTTATGACCCAGCACAAAAACTTCCACTAAATGCAACAATATTTGCAAACAAAAAATCCGAGCATCCAACCTCCACAATTTCAGCCTATCAACTTGGACATGAACATGATACAGTCCATGATGGCAAGCTTTCAACCATAACAACCACAGTAGCCACAACCACCACAGCCACCACAACAACAACCACCACAACAACCCGACGATAATGACTTTGGAATTGATTTTGATGACATTTAGTTTTATTAAATTACTATTTTTAAATTATTAATATTTTGTGTTGTTTTTTTTTTTTATTTTGGAGACAATACTACTTATGTTTTGTTATCTTACATTTTGGAGACTATGAATATTGTTAAATTGGTTTTTTATTTAATTAATAAATTTGTTTTATTATTTTATTAAATAAGTTGGTTTTATTTATTTATTTAATTAATATCTAACATTTTATTAAATCAATTTTAATCAATATAATTAATTAAATATATATATTTTTTAAAATTGTATACCTACAGCGACGACATGTTGTCGCCATAGAGTGCATGTTGAACACAAAAATCTGAGTTTTCGTGAAACTACAGTGATGCCATGTCGTTGCTGAAGGCATATAAACCCACGCACTCTTCAGTGACGACATGGCGTCGCTGTAGATGGAGCAGTCGACGAACCCACAGTGAAGACATGTCATCACTGTAGAAGCTTTTTTAAATTCAAATTTTCGAATCTTGTACCACCAACAACGACGATATGTCGTCGCAATATCTTAATCCAGCTGAAAAAAAGGATTTCCTATTGCGACCGACATGTCGTCGCTATAGTAAAATACTACTGCGACGACCACATTTTGTCGTCGCCGTAGATTGCTACATATACGGACCTACAGGGACGTCATTGTGGTGGCGACATGTCATCGCTCTATACCTACAACAACGACTTCTTGATCTACAGTGACGACAAAAGTCGTCGTTGTAGAGCCTTTTTCTTGTAGTGACACCACCAGAAGAAACACACCACTAAGCACCGGGAGATGCGATAAGTTGCAATGCCTTGTCAAAATTGTCTGGTGTAGGGGCCAAGACCATATCATTGTACACAGCGCACTCAAAACTGTCCAGCCCAAAGAAAGAGATAATAGCCTCAGCAGAAAATGAAACAACCTTACTGCGAACGATCACTTCAGAATTCACTGAGGCTGCTAGGTTGGCATAAAACTCTCGCACCACTGGAATGATAGCATGCTCTGGTTTTTGACGAAAAACTTCCCAATTGTGCTGCTCAATGACATTATTGATGAAAGCTGGCACCTCAACAGTGGTAGGCCAAAATCCTCTTTCAGGGAGCAACTTCTTTGTCTTAATAGACTCATATTTTTCCTTGGCTTGAGTAGAAGTAAATTTCTTAGAGGGACCTAAAGGGATAGGCTTTTTCTTGGTGTTTGGGGTTGGGAAAGCAGTAGGTTTCGGCTTGGGCACAGCTTTGGTGGTAGAAGATGTCTTTTGTATCTTGGGTGGAGGTGCTTCTGATGTGGGTTTGGCGGCCCTTTTGGATTTGGGGCGGGTTTGTGTTGTTTTAGTGGCTGGTGTGGTCGTGATGGTGGGGGTAGGATCATTTGTAGTGACTGGGGAAGGCAGAGGTAGTGGGGCAGTGATTGGTGTAGTGGTTTGTTTGGATTTCTTTTTGGCTGGCAGTAGGGTAGTTGATGGTGGGGTAGATTTGGTGACAGTGGTGCTCTTTTTGTCTGGTGGTGGGGTAGAGATTGGTTTAGAAGTCCTTTTGGCTAGTGGTGGGGTAGATTTTTTGGCAGTAGATTTCATGTTGGCTTGAGGTGGGGCAGAGGTTGGTTCGGAGTGCGGTTTGGGTGGTGGTGGGGTAGATTTTGGAGCCTTGGTATTCTATTTTGTTGGTGGTGGTTAGTTGGTGGCTTGGATTCCCTTCTCTGAGCTCTTGTTTTGGTGACCATAGTGGCAAAAAGGGAGTAGATATATCACCAATCAACAACACAGCAAAATGCGCACCCACACAACAAATACCCTGCTTATCAATGAATAGAATGGCAACAGAGCAACAAAGCAATATAACAATATAGCAACACCTGACCCACACGGTCAACAAGTTGTAAAGTTCTCAAAAGTTGTCCCCAGAAATAATATTTCACTAGCAATGAAGCCAACGCCCAACAATATTCACAATACTATAACAGGACAAATAGAGTAATACCTAAAGTGGAATGGCTTGACCGAAAATGATGGTGGCTTTTGATCGATTTTGTGAAAGGAAACGGCTTAGGAAGCCCAATCTCTTGCTTGGTGCTTGAATGTCGAAGGCACCTGGGTCTGAGGGTGATGAGCGGATTGGTGATGGGGGTTGTCGCTCTTGCTTTCCTTTGGGCAGCAGTGGGTGGATAAGATAGAAGGGACCCAAGCAAATGGCGCCTTGTTGTTGAGGGTGGGGATTGCATCTGACTTTATCGCCTAGGTACAGGGAGAATGGCTGGGTGGCACAGGCAGAGTCGCACCTAGGAGTGGTGTGTGAGTGCTAGCTGCACCTGGGAGGCGTGTGCTAGGCCGCTCGACTGGATGGGAAAGTTGTGGTGTGCACACAGAGCCGTGCCTGGGTGTCGAGGGTGAGTAAGGGAAGGCATGGTGGACTCGTGGAGGGGGCTTAAGCTGGGATGGGTCTGGTGGGCTATGAGGTGCGGGGTTACTGTTCACTCAAGGGAGGGGGGAGGGAAGGAGATGATGGTGGTGGTGCCGAAGGTGAATAGGGGACTTGGGGTATTTGGACATTATATATACATATATATATTATATGATATATATATTTTATTGATATTATAGATATATATATTTCAGGTTAGGGGAATTAGGGTATATTTTGTAGTAGATTTCTATATATATGTTTATATATTGATATTTTTTGTATATATGTATATGTAGTATTATATATATGTATATATATTTGTTTTTTTTGTATATATATGTGGTATTATATATATTTCTGAACGAGCCACACCCCTGACTTGTGCCTGCCCAAATTGGCACCATTTTGCCTAAGTTTTGCTTCAGCAACCAAAATTTGACGTAACTCCTCCTTTTTTCGGAAATTGTTGCTCCCTGTTTGCTGAAGCAAACATTTCGCAAAACCATCAGACCCCAAAAATTACTTCCAAAATACCATTTGCTTGCTTTCTTAACACTTGAAACACCAACACACACGTAAAATCACTCCAAAACATCACAATAAAATGAAATTAAAATTACAAAAATTAAAAACACTCATATATTTTTTTCTTTTTTTTTTATATACACTATTATTTTACACTTTCTCCTTTTTTGGTTGCCTTAAGTTTAGTGCTTGAATCACTTGACAACCCAAAGCAACAACGACTCTAAGGATCCTCCAAAGTGATGGAGGTCTTCTCGCGGTCGACCTCACCTCCCCAATAATGTTTCAGGCACTGCCCATTCACTTTAAATTCCCTTCCGGATTGATCTTCCTGAACTTCAACTGCTCCAAAGGGGTAAACTTTCACAACAGTGAATGGGCCTGGCCAGCGGGACTTCAACTTGCCAGGAAAGAACTTCAAGCGCGAGTTGAAGAGTACCACTTTCTGCACCTTCTCAAAGATTCGAGCTTGAATTTTTTGGTCATGCCACCTCTTAGTTTTCTCCTTGTACAATTAGCATTTTCATAGGAGAATTACCTCATTTCTTCCAACTCATTTAATTGTAACTTACGAGCTTCTCCAGCGGCTTGGAGATCCATATTCAACTTCTTAGTGGCCTGATATGCCTTATGCTCCAACTCAACGGGAAAATGGCAAGCTTTCCCAAAAACCAAACAATACGGTGACATTCCCAAAGGGGTTTTGAAAGTTGTTCTATATGCCCAAAGAGCATCATCCAATCACTGAGACCAATCTTTTCTACTAGGATTCCCTTGATCTCTCTATTGGATATTTTTGCTTGACCATTTGTTTGAGGATGGTAGGTTGTGGCAATCTTATGCTTCACACTATATTTGGCAAACAAAGCTGCCAAAATCTTGTTCACAAAATGGGTTCCTTAATCACTTATAAGTGCCCTTGGAGTGCCAAAACGGGTGAACACATGCTTATGTAGGAACTTCATGACCACCTTGGAATCATTAGTAGGACTTGTCACTGCCTCAACCCACTTAGAGATATAGTCAACCACCACCAAGATATACAAATTTCTGAATGACTGAGCAAAGAGCCCCATGAAGTCGATTCCCCAAACATCGAACAATTTCACTTCAAGGATGCTATTCAAGGTCATTTTACTCCTTGCTGAAATATTTCCAACACGTTGGCAACGGTCACATCTTTTAGAAAATTCATGAGCATCCTTGAAGATAGAAGGCCAAAAGTACCCCGATTGAAAAACCTTAGCTGCTGTCCTTTGCCCGCCAAAATGTCCACCATAAGGAGCTGAATGACAATGCTCTAGTATACTTGAAACTTCATCCTCAGGCACACAACGCCTCATGATTTGATATGGACATTGCTTGTACAAATAGGGCTCATCCCAATAATAAAATCTCACATCATGAAAGAATTTCTTGAGCTGTTGCCTATTCAAATCAGGTAGTTGCAAACCACTCACCAAATAGTTGACAAAATCAGTGTACCATGGTGTAGTGACTTGGTTCACAACCAACAATTTTTCATCGGGGAATGACTCTTTAATAGGCCCTTCATCTTGCTTTTCACTTCCAGCTTCAAGTCTAGATAAATGGTCCGCCACTTGGTTCTCTGTTCCTTTTCTATCCCGAATTTCCAAGTCAAATTCTTGAAGAAGCAACACCCATCGAATAATTCTTGGCTTAGCATCCTTCTTGGCAATTAGATACTTGATCGCTGAATGATCAGTGTAAACCACCACTTTAGTCCCCACAAGATAAGCTCTAAACTTGTCAAAAGCACACACCACCGCCAAAAGTTCTTTCTCGGTGGTGGTATAGTTCAATTCTAGATAAATGTTCCGCCACTTGGTTCTCCGTTCCTTTTCTATCCCAAATTTCCAAGCCAAATTCTTGAAGAAGCAACACCCAACGAATAAGTCTTGGCTTAGCATCCTTCTTTGAAATTAGATACTTGATCACTGAATGATTAGTGTAAACCACCACTTTAGTCCCCACAAGATAAGCTATAAACTTGTCAAAAGCAAACACCACCGCTAAAAGTTATTTCTCGGTGGTGGTATAGTTCAATTGAGCATCGACTAATTTCTTGCTTGCATAATAAATGGAATGAAAGACCTTCTCTTCTCGATGCCCAAGTACGACATCCAAAACAAAGTCACTAGCATCGCACATTAATCAAAGGGAAGAGACCAATCAGAAGCTACAATGATGGGTGAGATGATAAGAGCTTTTTTCAAAGTCATACAATATCTCAAAACAGTTAATCAAATTCAAATATACATAAAAATATCTCACTAACAATATTCAAATTTCAAATAATTTAAATATTAAAAACTATAGAATAAAAAGATATTTATATTTTCAAAAAAAGAATTAATAAAAATATCAAGAATTTAAAAGAAAATATCTTAAATATCTGATATCTTAATTGTAATATTTTAATATATTAAAGGATTTAAAATTAAGTTGTTACTCTATTTTTAAATTTGAATTTGAGTCTTTGTAGAAAATATCTAATTATTTAAATCTCAACTAACAAAAATATCTTATTTTTAAAAACAATTTTAAATACAAAACAAATCTGATATTTTTGGCTTTGATTATAAATAATTAATTTTCACATTTTTATTAATTTAATTAAAACAAATTTAAATTTGGATGAACAGTGGCGGGTGCACGAGGGTGGCGCGCAGTGCGTGGGCGGGACACGAGCGCATGGCAGCTAGACCAAATTTTTTAAAAAACAATTTGAGCAATTTTTCAAACCAAAACCATTTTCTAATTAATTTTTAACACGTTTTATACAAAATAAAGCATATATAAAAAATTAATAGCATAGAAAACACAAAAAAATAACCTAAAAATTGCTAATAATCACATAAAATCAATATGCTTCATAAAAACATGAAAAATCATCCAATTATTCAAACACATCAAATAATCCAATTTTTAACATGTTCATGCATGAAAATAAAGATTACCAAAGGCTCTGATGCCAGTTGTTAGAAAAACTTATACAGGATCTTTATTTATTTTCATGTAGATCTAATATTAAACAAATTAAAATTAATATGAGATAACCTAGAACATGTTTATAAAATTTAATTCAAAGAGAAACAAAGATAAGAATACTTACAGTATACGCAGTAGAATGAAAGAGTCATTCCTTCAGTTTCTCTAACTCTTGTATCCTTTCTGTCGCAGAGTATTATCAAGAAACTGAACCATTCTTCTAATTTATTCACAGTCTTCCAATGTATACTTAGAATCACCTAGACTAGTGTGGAAAATTCTCAACACATGAGATAGATACAGAGAGAAGAAGAGAAAATAACAAAGAGGCTTAGAAAATGACTTGTGTTTAGAAAGAATCTAAAACTATCAGAAAAACCAATAATTAAACTTATCTGTGGTCTGTCTTGACTTCTCTCTAAGCAGAGCTTTTATAGACTCAATTAGGCCATTTAATTTAATTAAAAAATCAATAAAATAATAGCCAATTTGAAGCCCTGGGTCAAAATTATCATGGGCTTTAGGCCCATGAAATTTCTCATTTGATTATAAGCCCATTAGACTTAAAATCAAGGCTTGTATTATTTTCTATTGATTTAATTAATTAAATAATTATTTAAAACATTTATCAAATTAATTATTTATAATTTGAACCTTGATTTAAACTTATTTATTAATTTAGATACCAATTTATATTAATTAATAAATCTGCCATAATTTCTCTTTTCTTCTCAAAATTACATAACTCTGTGAAACTATCCAAAATTGACCTGGTCAACTTTGATGATTAAATCAATTAATTGAGACTATCTAGATGATTTTATCCAAGGTACAATGGGGACCATTGTCCTATGAAATCAAGCTCCAATGAGTTATCATGAATCTAACAAATAAATTTACTAACTTATTAATTCCTCGTGACTCCACTAAAGACTCGGAATTGCACACTTGAATTCATAGAACGCTCTATAACAAATATAGATACGCTATTAATTATCCATTGTTACAACCATAATTGTCATTCAATCCTCTATAGACGGTCTACAATGAGATAGGACTAAAATATTGTTTTACCCCTCATTGTATTTTATCCTAAAAATACTTAGTTCCTTGTAAATGATATTTCAGTAAACTAATTTAATTACTGAAATGAGATCTCTATCATTTAACACCTTGAACCAAACTAAAAGAAAACCATCATTTCACTTCTTCATCAGAAGCTATAGATGCTCGTATCTATGATTAACACTCCCACTCAATTATACTATCGAGTTCCCAAGATGTAAGTATGGGCTATTCCGTAGGGTAAGCTGGTAACGAACAAGTCAAAGAACTCAAATAATACAATAAGTAAGAATACTAACCACTCGGAATTGAGATTGAATTGACCTATGGTAAACTATATGATATGACTTGAATAGATAATAATGGTATGTTTACTTATCTTATCAACTGTCAATATCGGTCCAGTCCGATGTAACAAATACATCCTATCTTATCTACTTTGCTAATGTTCTGGAAAGAACATAACACTGTGATGTGTAAGCAGATCATATCGTAGATTAGCAAATCATTGTAAATCATGTGCACTGACTAATCTTAGGACTAACTTATTTTGAAGTTATAATCATATTTATATCCACTGTGATTACGTCACTATAAATACGATCAAATATATGCTCGGGATTTAATAGAAGTTTATATTAAACAAATAATCATGAAAATAAAACATGTGAGCAAAGTGATTGACCAAGTCAAAAAATGATTTCTATTTTTTTATTGATAATAAAATGAGATTACAAAGAATTTGGGTTTTAATTAGGGCATAAAACCCCAACAAACTCCCACTTGCACTAATTGAAACTAATGCCTTAATTCTACTAATCCCATTTCATTGATATGCTTATCAAATGTAGCTTCTAGTAGTGTCTTTGTAAACTGATCTGCAAAATTGTCTTCAGTTGCAATCTCCATAACCTTCACATCTCCCCTGGCCACATATTCTCAAATAATGTGATACTTCCTTTCTATATGCTTATTTCTCTTGTGACTTCGAGGTTCTTTCGAGTTGGCTATCGCTCCTATATTGTCACAAAACAACACAAGTGGTTTATCCATTTCTGGAATAACACCAAGATCTGAATAGAACTTCTTTAGTCAGACTATTTCCTTACCTGATTCTGACACGGCTATGTACTCAGCCTCCATGGTGGAATCTGAGATTGCATACTGCTTTACGCTTCTCCAAATCACAGCTCCATCCCCAAGAGTAAACACCATTCTAGAAGTAGACTTCCTGTCATCGACATCAGTCTGAAAATCTAAATCGCTGTAGCCTACAGGGTTCAGAACACCACCCTTGTAGACCAACATATAATCCCTAGTCCATCTCAAATACTTCAGGATATGCTTAACTGTTATCCAATGTTCCGGTCCTGGGTTGGACAGATACATGCTCACTACTCCCACTGCATAGCAGATATCTGGTCTAGTACATGACATGGCATACATCAGACTTCCAATTTCAGATGCATAAGGAACTTTTTTAATTGCATCTTCCTCTTCAAGGATTCTGGGGAGACTGCTTCTTTGAAAGATGAATTCCATGGTAGGACAGTAGAGGCCCTTTCTTGGAATTTTTCATTGAGAAACGTTCAAGCACTTTATCTATGTAAGCTGCTTTAGATAGAGCTAAGAGCCTGTTCTTTCTATCCCTGATGATCTGAATACCTAGAACATAACTTGCTTCACCCAAATCCTTCATCTGAAATTGAGTGCTCAGAAAATTCTACACATCTAATAATTTCTTAACATTGTTTCCAATGAGTAAGATATCATCTACATAAAGAACCAGGAATACCACTATTTGATTTTCCTTCAGTTGGTAAACGTAAGGCTCATCAATATTTTTTTCAAAGCCATACGTCTTGATTATTTCATCAAACCTAAGATTCCAGGAACGAGAAGCTTTCTTAAGTCCGTAAATGGACCTATTCAACTTGCAAAATTTTCCTTCTTGTCCATCTACTTTAAATCCTTCTGGCTGATCCATATAAATGACTTCATCAAGCATTCCATTAAGAAAAGCTATCTTGATGTCCATTTGCCAGATCTCATAGTCGAGAGCGGCTGCTATGGATAGGAGGATGCGAATGGACTTGAGCATGGCTACCGGACTAAAAGTTTCCTCAAGTCCACACCTTCTCTTTGGCAATAACCCTTTGCCACTAATTGAGCTTTATAAGTCTCGATATTTCCATCAACACCTCGTTTCTTCTTGTAGATCCACTTGCACCCAATGGCCCTAAAGTCACTAGGTGCTTCCACAAGATCCCAGACAGAATTTGAGTACATGGATTCCATTTCATGTTTCATGGCTTCAAGCCATAGTTCCTTTTCAGGGCTAGCCATTGCTTGTTTGAAAGACAACAGATCATCATCACTAGTGTCAACAACAACCATATTGGTTTCCCCATCCAAACCATAGCAAACTGGGTTCCTAGAAACCCTCCCACTACAACGAGGCTCTGTGACTGTTTGCTCAGGAACAGTGGTACTTTCTTCATTTAAATCGACTTGTGTCAGTTGGACATTAAGAGTGGAAATTTCATCATCAACTTGCATTGATGATGATGGAACATTGGATGGAGTCAATTCTTGAACCATCTTTTCTAAAACTACTTTGCTGCGAGGTTTAAAGTTATGGACATAGTCATTTTCCATAAAAGTAGCACTAGTATAAGTAAACACTTTCTTTTCTGAATGACTATAGAAAATTCCACCCCGAGTACCTTTAGGATAGCCAACAAACGTACAAACTTCAGTTCGCGGTTCTAGCTTTCCCTCCTTTTTCCTCAAGACGTGAGAAGGACACCCCCAGATTCTATAATGGTGTAAACTAGGTTCAAGACCATTCCAGCGTTCTAAAGGTGTTTTGGGGATTTATTTAGATGGCTCAACATTGAGAACGTCGTTCGCGATTTCAATTGCATGTCCCCAGAATGAAGTTGGTAGAGTTGAGTAACTAAGCATGCATCTAACCATTTCCAATAAAGTTATGTTCCGGCGTTCCGCTACACCATTTTGTTGCGGAGTACCTGGGGCAGTAAGTTGTGATAAAATCCCAAGTTCAGTTAAATGATCTTGGAACTGCATATCCAAATCTTCTCCACCCCTATCAGATCGCAAGATCTTTAATGTTTTACCTAATTGGTTCTGAGCCATTGCTAGGAATTCCTGAAACTTTGAAAATGTTTCTGATTTCCTATGCATTAGGTAAAGACATGAGTATCTAGAGTAATCGTCAATGAAAGTGACGAAATACTCAAAACCACCCCTGGCTTGTATATTCAAAGGTCCACAAACATCTTAATGCACAAGACCAAGTGGTTCTTTGGCCCTATTACCCTTTGCAGAGAATGGACGCTTGGTCAGTTTGCCTACTAGACAAGATTCACAGACAGGTAATTCACCTAAGGTGAGTTCCCTCAAAGGTTCATCCTTTGTAAGTCTTTGAATCCTATCATAGCCAATGTGACCTAGTCTCATGTGCCATAAATACATCATATTATCGTTATCGATTTTTTGACATTTATTGGTCCTAGGTTTAGCTACTTTGAATAAATCATTGTTAAGAGCGAGGGGTTCGTTAGGTCGCAGAATATAAAGCCCATTTTCCAAACATGAAATACACAATTGTGATCCATTGAAAGAAATAGATATATTAGAACTTGTGAAAGTCATAACAAATCGTTCTAATTGCAACATGGAAATTGAAATTATATTTCTACTAAAATCTGGAATAAAAAATACATCTTTTAAAATTAAGTATTTATTTCTGAACTTCAGACGAGCTCTTCCTCTAGCTTGGACCGCAACGAACACTCCGTTCCCAACTCTAAGCTTTAAGCCGCCTTCGTCCACTTCCTCCCACGATTCAAGAAGTTGTAAAGAGTTACAAACATGGTTAGTAGATCCAGAATCAATAATTCAAACAGACTTATCATTCTCTTTAACACATGTTTACAAGATAAATGAACTATAATCATTAGCTTTGTTTTTCGCTGCTTGAAACTTAGGGCGATCTCGTTTCCAATGCCCCTTCTCTTTGCATTGAAAACATTTATCTTTGCCTTTCTTGTTTTTCTTGTTCCTCCCCTTAGGTGTCTGTGCACTTGGTTGTGCACTCGTCTTTGCAGCCTTTGCAGGCTTGGGGTTGTTGATTTTTCCACCTTTCATCTTTTTTCTAGCTTTTGAAGACGAAGCTTGGTTAGCTTCAGCCTTAGCTAGATTAGCAGCAACATCAGTAGTCTTATTTTCAGCTCCTTTACTAGGTCCACCCATGACAGGTTCAATAATCTTAAGCTCGTTCATAAGCTGCGTCAGACCATAGTTGAGTTGATCACAAACGTGCAGACACGGTGCCTACCGAGAATTTACGGTGCCATCACAAACGTGCGGAGACGGTGCTATCCAAGCATTTATAGTGCCATCATGTGCATTGACGGTGCCATCACGAACGTACGGACACAGTGCTCATTCTGGGTATTCCTCAATCATGACGAACTCGGAGTTGTCACCAATCAACTCTATGTTGATATTCTGCTTCTAATTAAGTTAGTTTTCTCCAGTGAGTTTCTCCATCGAAAGTTCAGAAAAGGATGGGAGTAGACACAGACACAACTTAACTTAAAACTACAAATTACCAATAAAATAGAATTCAATCACATTTTCTCAATAAACTTCTATTCACACAAATATCAAGAAATAACACAACATATACCAAAATATGTAAGATATGAGAAAAAAAATACCAAAAACAATCATATCTTTATTTCTTTAGGTTTTTAACTAATCTATGATATCCTTGTCCCGGTTGGCGAGAGTCAAAAAATACCACTACTTAAATAGAGTTGTAAACTCATTTAATAATGGACACTACTATTAATAACCTGTTATTCGATCAAAATAAGAAAACAAAATCTCTTATGTTATGAGCTAGACCCACCGTTTCGATAATCATAGATTTAGTCCTAGTAGTCACCGTAGGGGTGAGTCTAGTAGAATTTGACCTATAATTATCTATCTTTCGAGATTTAACCTTGTCAAAATAACTAATGAACACCTTCCGTAGGGGGACGAATCAAAGTGCCTCGAGGCCCTATTAAGCTATTGACTATGTTAAACTAATGGTTGAGATCGAATAAAATTCTTAAAATAAGCTCATTATTAAATTAAAAAATATATTTTTTTATTATTTATTTTTAGAAAATTAATGACTATATGGTTTTCTAAAAAAATTTAAATAGATTAAAATTTTAAAACCAAAGTCCTATAATTTCCTATTAATTCTAAAGTGTCACATTGAAACAAATTCAATTAATGTAGAATTAATTTGTTACTAATCAATAGTTAGGTTTAACTAATATAATGAACATATACAATTAAGTCAAACTCAGGCAAATGAGTCTTAACAATCAGGCTTGTATGGAGGAAGGCTGGGTCCAGTATGTCATTTCCACTATAAAGGCCCCTTATAATAATTGTTATTAATTGGTTAGGCCCACTATAGTCATGCAAAGCAAATGGGCATTCACAAGTGGAATCACCCACAATAGAGGAATTTAAACTTTACATTTTCTAATGGGCCCAAATAAAACCTATCATTTTATGAATATTTTATTTGGCAAAAACCATATATCTAACAAACATTTGGGTCACTATATGCATCTTAGCCCAATTGCAAAAATATCACATATAGTGCAAACATACATGTTATAATTGGATGGGCTTAATCATGTTACTATATGAGCAACTTTATGAATTTCTGCAAAAATACCACAATTAATTATCTAGAATTTATCAAAAAATTCAAATTAATTAAATTTTTACAAAAAAATAAGTCAATTTAAATTAAATTTATCAACAATTCACAATAGTTAATTTAAAATTCATTTATCAACAATCAACTTGGTTTTAGGTTAATTTGAAAGAAAAAATATATTATTTTAATTTAAATAGGATTTATCAACAATTAACCAAAGTTAATTTAAATCCCATTTATTAAAAAATATTTTATTAATTGGCTGAAAAAATGATATTTTTCAAAATTTAACCAATTTAAAATTTTAAAATCAATATCTAAACTGTTTTTCAAAAATATCTTGTGTTGTTACAACTATAAGCAAATATTTTAACCATTTAAAAAATATTAATAGTTATAACAATCATAAAATATCTCAAAACAGTTAATCAAATTCAAATATACATAAAAATACCTAACTAATAATATTCAAATTTCAAATAATTTAAATATTAAAAACTATAGAATAAAAAATATTTATATTTTCAAATAAAGAATTAATAAAAATATCAACCATTTAAAAGAAAATATCTTAAATATCTGATATCTTAATTCTAATATTTTAATATATTAAAATATTTAAAATTAAGTTGTTAGTCTATTTTTAAATTTGAATTTGAATCTTTGTTGAAAATATCTAATTATTTAAATCTCAACTAACAAAAATATCTTATTAAAAAAAAATTAAATACAAAAACAAATCTGATATTTTTGGCTTTGATTATAAATAATTAATTTTCACATTTTTAGTTCTTTAATTAAAAAAAATTGGATGAACAGTGCCATAGGTATTGTTCATCACGTGGCTGGTGCGCGCGGGTGACGGGCAGGGCACGCGCGCATGGCAGCCATACCAAATTTTTTCAAAAAAAAATTTGAGCAATTTTTCAAACCAAAACAATTTTCTAATTAATTTTTAACATGTTTTACACAAAATAAAGCGTATATAAAAAATTAATAGTATAGAAAACACAACAAAATAACCTAAAAATTGCTAATAATCACATAAAATCAATATGCTTCATAAAAACATGAAAAACCATTCAATTATTCAAACACATCAAATAATCCAATTTTTAACATGTTCATGCATGAAAATAAAGATTACCAAAGGCTCTGAGGCTAGTTGTTAGAAAAACTTATACATGATCTTCATTTATTTTCATGTAGATCTAATATTAAACAAATTAAAATTAATATGAGATAACCTGGAACATGTTTCTAAAATTGAATTCAAAGAGAAACAAAGATAAGAATACTTATAGTACACGCAGCGGAATGAAAGAGTCATTCCTTCAGTTTCTCTAACTCTTGTATCCTTTCTGTCGCAGAATATTATCAAGAAACTGAACTGTTATTCTAATTTCTTCACAGTCTTCCAATGTATCCTTACAATCACCTAGACTGGTGTGGGCAATTCTCAACACATGAGATAGATACATAGAGAAGAAGAGAAAATAACAAAGAGGTTTAGAAAATGATTTAGAGAGAATCTAAAACTATCAGAAAACCAGTGATTAAACTTATCTGACGTCTGTCCTGACTTCTCTCTAAGCACTCCTTTTATAGACTTAATTAGGCCATTTAATTTAATTAAAAAATAAATAAAATAATAGCCAATTTGAAGCCCTAGGTTGAAATTATCATGGGTTTTAGGCCCGTGAAATTTCTCATTTGATTATAAGCTCATTGGACTTAAAATCAAGGCCTGTGTTATTTTCTATTGATTTAATTAATTAAATAATTATTTAAATCCTTTATCAAATTGATTGTTTATAATTTGAACCTTGATTTAAACTTATTTATTAATTTAGATTTTAATTTTTCTTAATTAATAAATCTACCATAATTTCTCTTTTCTTCTCAAAATTACATAACTCTGTGAAACTATCCAAAATTGACCTGGTCAACTTTGATAATTCTAATTAATGATTACATCAATTAATTGAGACTATCTAGATGATTTTATCCAAGGTACAATGGGGACCATGGGCCTATGAAATCAAGCTCCAATAAGTTATCAGAAATCTAACAAATAAATTTACTAACTTATTAATTTCTCGTGACTCCACTAAAGACTCAGAATTGAACTCTTGAATTCATAGAACGCTCTATAACAAATATAGATACGCTATTAATTATCCATTGTTACAACCATAATTGTCATTCAATCCTCTATAGACGGTCTACAATGAGATAGGACTAAAATACCATTTTACCCATCATTGTATTTTATCATTAAAACACTTAGTTCCTTGTAAATGATATTTCAGTAAAATAATTTAATTACTGAAATGAGATCTCTATCATTTAACACCTTGAACCAAACTAAAAGGAAACCATCGTTTCACTTCTTCATCAGAAGCTATAGATGTTCATATCTATGATTAACACTCCTACTCAATTATACTACCGAGTTCCCAAGATGTAAGTATGGGCTAGTCCGTAGGATAAGCTGGTAACGAACAAGTCAAAGAACTCAAATAATACAATAAGTTAGAATACTAACCACTCAGAATTGAGATTGAATTGACCTATGGTCAACTATATGATATGACTAGAATAGATAATAACGGTATGTTTACTTATCTTATCAACTGTCAATATCTGTCCTGTCCGATGTAATAAATACATATGATCTTATCTACTTTTCTAATGTTCTGGAAAGAACATAGCATTGTGATGTGTAAGTAGATCATATAATAGATTGGCAAATCAGTGTAAATCCTGTGCACTGACTAATCTTAGGACTAACTTATATTGAACATATAATCATATTTATATTCCACTGTGATTACGTCACTATAAATACGATCAACTATATGTTCAGGATTTAATAGAAGTTTATATTAAACAAATAATCATGAAAATAAAACATGTGAGCAAAGTGATTGACCAAGTCAAAAAATGATTTGTATTCTCTTATTGATAATAAAATGAGATTACAAAGAATTTGGGTTTTAATTAGGGCATAAAACCCCAACATTATAAACCTCCTGTAGAAGCATGCGTGTCCCAAAAAGCTTTTAATCCCCTTGACTGTAGTAGGTGGTGGTAATTTTTCATTGACTTCCAGCTTTGCTCTATCCACTTCTATGCCATTGTTAGAAATTCTATGGCCCAACATAATGCCTTCTTGAACCATGAAATGGAATTTTTCCGAATTGAGTACCAAGTATGTTTCTTCACATCTCGCCAAGACTTGCTCCAAGTTAGCCAAACAAGTGTCAAAGGACTCTCCAAATACTGAAAAATCGTCCATGAAGACTTCAAGAGACTTTTCCACCATATCTGAAAATATCGCCATCATACAACGTTGGAAAGTAGCGGGAGCATTGCACAATCCAAACGACATCCTTCTAAAGGCAAAGGTGCCACAAGGACAAGTGAAGGTAGTCTTCTCTTGGTCTTCTGACGCAATGGAAATCTGATTATAGCCTGAATACCCATCAAGAAAACAATAAAACTCCTTTCCTGCCAACCAATCAAGCACTTGATCAATGAATGGCAGTGGGAAATGGTCTTTCCGAGTAGCCTTATTCAGCTTTAGGTAGTCCATACAAACATGCCACCTCGTCACTTGTCTTGTGGAAATCAACTCGTTATTTTCATTAGCCACCATCGTAACTCCACCATTTGTAGGAACACACTGAATCGGGCTGACCCAAGAACTATCTGAAATTGGATAAACAATTCCATAATCAAGTCACTTAATTATCTCTTTTCTAACCACTTCCTTCATGATAGGATTAAGCCTTCGCTACTGCTCAACAAAATTATTACAGCAATCCTCCAACAGAATTTTATGCATACACAATGAGGGACTTATACCCTTGATATCTGCCATGGTCCAACCAATGGCTCTTGTATATTTTTTTCAAAACAGCCAGCAACAAATGCTCTTTTTAAGCTCCTAACATGGCTGAAATAATCACAGGAAAAGTCTCATTATCTCTCAAATAGGCATACTTCAAGTGATTAGGCAAAGGCTTCAACTCTAATTTTGGTGGCTCATGAATAGAGGGATTAGGAGGATTAAAATTCCCTTCTGACAAGTCTAATGACTCAAAAGACCTCCTAACTTTAGTAAAGGGTTTCTTTGACTCTACCCATGTAACTTGGCTTTATTCCTTTTCACTTAAGTTCTCATGCTCTTCAAGTGACCTCACCGCCCATTCCATCTTTAAAAGCTTCCTTGTAGAATTTTTTAGTGACTATTGACTCAATTACACTCAGCCGAGAGCATTCCTCGATCTCATTCGGAAACTTCATAGTGTTGAACACATTAAATGCCACTTATTGGGCATTCACCCTCATAGTAAGCTCCCATTTTTGTACATCAATCAAGGTCCTCCCAGTAGCTAGGAATGGCCTACCCAAGATAATAGGAACATCTTTATCCGCTTCATAATTAAGAATGATGAAATCAGCCAGAAAAATGAATTCATCAACTTGCACAAGTACATCCTCAATATTGCCTTCCAGATGTGCCATAGATCGATCTGCTAATTGCAAAGTGACTGTGGTTGGTCTTGCTTCTCCAATCCCCAACTTCTTGAAAATCGACATGGGCATCAAATTGATACTAGCCCCCAAGTCACAAAGTACTCTACCAACATCTCTACCACCAATAGAACAAGGAATTGTGAAGCTACCCGGATCTTTCAATTTAGGAGGAATTTTATTTTTCAATATAGCACTACAACCTTCATTCAAGGCCACCGTTTCAAATTCTCCAAGCCTCTGCTTCTTAGTTAAAATGTCCTTCAAATACTTCACATAGTTGGGCATTTGCTCCAAAGCTTCCACCAACGGTATATTGATGTGAATTTGTTTCAAAACATCTAAAAATATTCATAATTGACCATCTTGTTGCTACTTTTGAAAGCGCTGAGGATATTGTGGAGGTGGCTTGCTCATAGACCTTTTTGTAGCATTTTGCTGAGGAATTGCGGCAGCAATTACTTCAGGATCAACATTTGACATTTTCGAACTCACCACTTTGTCTTCCTTTTCCACACTACTTTGGATTGAAGTGGGCTCACTGTTTCTCTTACAATTCTCCTCAGTCAATTCCAGATGTTTACCACACCTCAAGGTAACTGCCTTGCATTGCTTCTTACAATCTCTCCTTGGATTTTTGGTATCACTAGGCAAGGTTCTTTGTGGTCTATTTCTTAGCTCATTAGCTAGCTGCCCCATTTGAATTTCTAGGTTCCTCCAGGATGCCGCTTGGCTCTAAATCACAACATCATTCTTGGCCATATATTCTTTCATTAAACTCTCCAAAGAGCTTGATTGAGACACTTGAGGAGGAGGTGGTTGAGCTCTTGGTTGTTGATGAGAAAACCCCGGTGGATATGTAGGATTTTTTTGCATTGGTGCTCCACTTGAACTAGCTCATTGACCCCCCCCCCCCCCCCCCAATGAGAAGTTTGGATGCTGCCTTCACCCCGTATTATAAGAATTCGAATATGGGTTATTACAGTTGGCATTTTGATTCCCCACATAACAAACCAAAGCAGGATTCGAAGAACAACTCTCAAATGTGTGCCTATCTCCACAATAAACACAAGATACATCAACAACTTGTCCCATAGCAGTTGGTTGTACCATTCCCCCCCAAACTCATGTTCTTGAGAAGGTTAGTCATTGAAGAAACTTGAGCGGTCAAAGCTGTCAATGCATCCACTTTTCGACTTGTTGAGGCTCTAGCATTGGACCACTAATAATTGTTGCTAGCTATCCTCTCCAAAATATCATAGGCTTCATTGTAGGACTTAGAGAGAATAACCCCATTAGCTGAAGCATCTAACACCATGCGAGTGGAAGAATTGAGCCCATTGTAGAAATTTTCCATTTGTATACAATGCGGGATCCCAAGGTGTGGGAATTTCCTCAATAACTCCTTGAATCTCTCCCAAGCCTCACAAAATGATTCATCTTCCAGCTGCTGAAATGACATGATTTCATGGCGAAACTTGGCATTTTTGGTAGGAGGAAAGTACTACATCAAGAATTTTTCAGCTAACTCATTCCATGTAGTCACCGAGTCGGGAGGAAGGGTGTTTAGCCAAGCTCTAGCTTGATCCCTCAAAGAGAAAGGGAACAATTTCAACCTTAGGGCCTCGTCACTCACTCCTTGTAGCTTGAAAGAATCGCTCACCTCCAAAAATGAACAAAGATGAAGATGAGGATCCACAATAGGCAGCCCACTAAATTGACCCATTGTTTGCAACATTTGGAACATCACAGGCTTTAACTCGAATTGGGGTGCTTGAATTTTAGGCCTAACAATGCCCGGATTGAGCTCATTAAACATGGGGGTAGCATACTCCCTTATGGCTCTCTCTCTATCTTCAGCCATAGCAATCGCGTTAGTGATATTATTAGCACCCTCAACTCTTTCACCCTCTTCAGCCATATTAAGGCGATTTTGAGCCCGTTGTTCCCTTAGTCTTCTTCTAATTGTTTGTTCAATCTCAGGGTCAGTAGGAGCTAGTTCAATGTCTTCTTTCTCGTTCATATAGTAGATCACCTGAGAAAACACAAGAGTATGCAAACAAAGTTAGCACGACAAAGAAAAATAAATTGCAAGTGATTGATATTAAAAAAATTTCTAATTCCAATCCCCATCAATGGCGCCAAAAACTTGTTGTAGTAAATTTAAATGGATTTAAATACACAAGTGCACAAAGTCACACAGGTAATACAATGATAAGTAGATCATCTCCACAGGGATGGTGAAATAGAAAAATAAGCAAAACAATTACTACACAACTTAAAAGTACTAAAATCAAATGGGTTGTTTTTAGGCTAAAAAAACAAATTAAAGAGATGGAAATACTGAAATTAAAACTGAACTAAACAAGAAAATTGAAAGAAATATATGGATTGTAAAATTGACTTGAATTATTGATTCCCCCTATATTAATCATCCTGAACAGATTGTGGCAGCAATATTCTAGCAAAACTCCCAGGTTAACAAGAATTCAATAAACATTCATAAAACTTTCCCAAATTTTATGATATTAATTCCTTTACCTAATTAAACATATTCCTATGCAAAATCAGATTTAAGAATGCAAATTCAAGGTTCAATTCTCAAAAGTTACACAAGGCAATTAACACATCCCTATGTTACTTGCTAACATAATCTAACCTAGATTATGACTTGTGTCATCCAAGTTCTTCCCTTTACAGTTAATCTTTCCAGCATTAAATATAATTAAATATCTTGCCATTGTTGACCAAACAACAAGAAGAAATTAATATAAGAGAACTTGAATGAACAAGAGAGATTTTACTAAAGTAAAGTGCAATAAATTACTACACTATAACATAGGGTTCATCAACAATTCAAGCCACCTAAAAATTAGTTCATGGCTGAGTTAATAAACATTAATCCACAATCAATGCAGCCCATAATATTCAGATTCAGAAATCACTTAGAAAATATAAAAATGAAGCTTAGAAATAGAAGAAAGAACAAATCCAAAATGAAGCTTGAGCTCTCTTTTTCGTTCTCCTTCTTCTTGCTGATTTCTGGCTTTCTCCTTCTTTCTTGCTGGTTTTTCTTTCCAAAAATGGCTGCTCCTCTCTAAATTTCGGCTAATGCTTCTCTAATTATAATCTAGGTTTCCTCATTTAGCCCCCAAAGTATCATATTGCCTCTCCTCTTTGTAAAAAAATGGGTCTCATCTTTTCTTTTGGCATTTACTCTCAATTTTTTACTCATACTTTCTGTACTTGCCACCTCAGCCACTATTTCAACTCACCCCTTTGACTTTCCACGTGTTCCTAGGTGTCCAAAAGCTTCCTGATCAAAATGCTTCAGCAAAATCTGCTTTGCTGCAGCAAAACCTGATAATTCAGCCATCAAAAATTCAATTTAGATGGTTTCACATGTTAGTTCATTCTTTGTACAAATATCTATTCATGAAACTATTATCTTCAACTCATTGGCTATTAAAAACTACAAAAATAACTAAACTTAACTAAGATCATAAAAACACCAAAGTTAGCTACAAAAGCTAAAAATAAACTAACATCACCCATGATTTTTCCACAATTATAAGCTCAAAAGCACATGAAATAACTCTTTATTCAAGAGTTATCATGTGTTAGAGGATTGAATTGGAATGCTAAGCTATGAGCTTTCAGACAGGATAGGAAGATCGTTGATTTATACGAAAAAAATTAAAGGACACTTGATAGGTTACTAAAAGTAATCTCTTATCTTTTTATGTGTCATTTAATATATCTATATATTTATGATCCTGGTTGGTATTAATACATTTTTTAAAGATATATTTCTCAGAATTTGAGAAATACTTGGAGTTAGAGATCAAAATTTCAGACATAGATCAATATTAAATTCTTATTGGGAATAATAATTTTCTAGGATAAGTTCAGGTTTCCGAGAGGGGTATTTTGGTCATTTTACCCTAAGTGCTCAAGTTTGGGCCTGGAGTCCGGAATTTAGGATTTTGTGTCTTAAATCCCTAGGCTTATTTTAAGATCTTAGTATGTCATAAACTAAGTCATATTCTCCCAATATGTATATAGGATCTAAAAGCGATCGGAAACACTCACAAGGACACTTTTTAAGAAAAGCTCAGGACAAGAGGTAAGGAATTCTACACCAAGAGTAACTTAGATTTGTGAAATGTTTGTTGTGAGTGTTTTCATGCTATGAATGCTGCTAGATTAAATGTATTGTTGTATATTTGAATTATATGGCTAGGAACGTGCATAATAGTACCCATTGTCAGGTTTGAATGCATTAGTTGTGTTTGAATGTTGTAAGTGCAAATATTGTGACTCAGTACTTGCTATGCGAACTTTGTAAATGTGATCCCCCCCCCCCCCCATACAACCGTACAATAGGAATAACCACAGTACAGGTATCGTCATCGTGGAATTAGCGGAGTATGCCCTTTGGTATGGGAGGTAAGTATTCTCCGAGTCGCATAGGCTGCGAGGCTCATCACCTCTATGTTGGACCCGATGACAGGAATTTTTTTTTTGATGAATGAATGTTAGTCACTTCTTTTGGTGTCATGACTGTTCATGACCTAGTTGCAGATGGTTGACTCCTCCTTTGTTCAAGTTCTCTGTTGGGGGATGACTAAGTTTATCCATCCTATGTATTTTTAGTTGTTGTATGGACCTTTTCTTATGTAGTGTTGTAAACGAGACTTTTTCTATTATTTTTTTTGTATCCTGACTGGTTGTAGCTAACTGGTTGTAGCTTATGTTAACGTTCTATGGTGTATCGGATGCCGGTTGGCTGTATGACTATTAGTATCTTTATCCCCCCAATCTAAGTATGAAGTTATTAGGTTTATACTTAGATTTGTTATTGATCTGTTCATAGTATATGTAAAAAAAATGGTTGTGATAGGGGGCTGCGCTCCGTGGAGTTGCCTACATACCCTTTTGCAGGGATCAAGCCCAAATGTAGTTCTGACACTTCTTGCATGACAGTGTCAGTATGTTGCTTGAATGAAGATCTCGTGAGATCATTGATGAAAGAAAATGAAAGGAGACTAGATTGAGTTAAAAGTGATATTGTTTTAAGTGGATAGCATTCCAATTGTTGTTGATTTCGCGTCCCTCCTTAGTTTGTAGCTTGTATGCTCTATGTCTGACTACCTTTGTGATTGATAACTCTACAAAATAGAATTATTTTACAACTTTTTATGTGCTAATTGTTGCTTAATTCTTGAGTTTTTAATTGATTTATTAAGTTTTAAAGTAATTTTGAATTTATTAGGTTTATTTTGATTTTCTATATTTTTGTGTGTTTTTATAATCATTTTGTTGTAAAAAGTTGTAGTTAGTTAGTTGAATTATTATTATTTAGTTTGAGGTAAAAAAAATATTGTATTATTGAACTTAAATGTTAAATTTAAATTAAGTTATAATTAATATTTTCAAAGAATTAACTTGATTTATTTTATAGTGAAAATATTTTATTATGATTTATTTTATGTTTATTTTGTTAGGGAATTTGTGGTATTTTTGTGTTTGGAAAAAATGATAAAAAGCTAAAAAATATATGAAAATGTGGCATTTTTCCAAGTGCAAACCAGCCTTCATCACGGGCCCAGGCCCAACTGCAGCCACCCACACACCCAGCTGCTCCCTGCTACCTTGCAGGCCCAACGCTCCACACCTAGCCTCAACAAGGAGCCCCCAGATGCCTCCTGCCAGCCGCCTCACACCTGCCAGCATCAAAGTCAACCCGAGCCCAACGCCCGGCTTGCCTCCAGCCAGCCATCCAATCCCTACACCTGCCAACCTCTACTCACCAACAGCCCGCCTGCGTCCAATGCCTGGCCCAGTCCACCAGCAAACCTACAACATGCCCAAGCCAATTCGGCCCAGCTCCTCCCTGCAGTAGCCCATCACGTCTAGCACCTCACCAGCTGACTCACCCAGCCACTTTCCCACCTGCCACAACCTCCATGCCATTTTTATTGAGCCCAACATCCCTTTGTCCCCTTGTCCCTTTGTTTAAAAATACAACATTTTTTACCCAAACTTCTCTACACATTTTACCCCATAACATCATCATTACACCTTATAATTTACCCCTATATGCCATATTATTCTTCATTTCAAATTTAATTTAATCAATTTAATTAATTTAAATTGATTATTTTAATACACTTTTTTTTGCTATAAATAAGGGATTTCGGGTGCATATCACTACACACTTACCACATTTAAAAACCTATCTATTCTCTTCATCTTCTTCTTCTTCTTGGATATTTTTCTATGTATTTTTAGAGGAACAATTTGGGGGTTTTCCTCCAAATTTTCCTAAGTTATGTTTGTAATTTTTTTTTTTTGTAATTTCTATTCTAGTTATGTGCTTCGAATTTTTTTCATAAAATTATTAAGATCATGACGAAACAACTTGTAACTAGATAATGTTTATGTTGTATGTTGATTTCCCTTGTAATGCAACAAAGTTTATGAATTTTTCTTCTTCATATATGTCTTTCATCTTGAATATCTCATATTTTGGATTGTTAGATAATATGCACTTTGTTCTTCATTTTGCAAAACATAATATTCTTTGTGTAAGATGTGTCATTATTAAATTGTACACATCCAATGCTTAGAACAAAAATATTATGTTTTGCCTTATAAATAATGTTATTTGATTTTTTTTTTTGTTTCATTAGGTTGATTCACATTAAATACTTTGAAATTATACTTTTTTGAAAAGTGAAGAAAAAATCCTATCTTTTTAGAAGTAATTGTGCTTAAAATTATAAATCTATTTGGAAAATGATAGTTTGATTTATTTTAACTATCACTAAAACTTGGGAATCAATATACTAATAAATATTATTAAACTTACATTTTGTGGATTCTAGTATCTTAATAATCTTTCTTTTAACACTTATTTTCAAATCAATTGTAGTTTATTTTTATTCTCTTAAATAGTTTTATTTTCAATCTTTTATTTTATGTTCATAACATTAAAACTCATCAATCTTTGGAGCTAGGTTAGAATTTATTAATTTTGGTTTAAAATAGTTTTCTTTTTTATTTTAGACAACTCCTTTGGGTTCGATCTCGTGCTAACACAAACACTATATTCCATATATGATCCGTGCGCTTGCGAGTATTAGTTTTTAAAACACACCTGTTTTGGGTCTATCAAATTTTTGGCGCCGTTGCAAAAAGAAACGAAATTTATCTCAAGGTTAGTGAATTCTTCTACTAGTTATTTAGTTTTTTTGCATCTAAAAAAAATTATATATACAAAAATATAAAAAATATATATCTATATAAAAACTAAAAAAAAGGATAAAAAGAAAATTTGGGGCGGTTCTACCACCCATAAAAAAACTTACTTATATAGTTACATTTTTTGTTTTCTAGTTGACGGCACTTGTGCCTCCTATCTATCTTTTTAATTTGTATAGTTGATGGCACTTGTGCCTCCTAATTTTGTTGTAATTTTATTTCTTTTATATCTTTGTTAGTTGATGGCACTTGTGCCTCCTAACTTTTGTGTTATTATTAGTTTTATTATTAATGTTATTTTGTGATAGTTGATGGCATTTGTGTCTCCTAACTTTTTAGTATATTGTTATTAGTTGATGGCACTTGTGCCTCCTAAATTTTGTTTAATATCTTAACTTTGTTTTTGTTCTCTTAATTTTATTTTCTTGTTCTTTTTATGTTATTTGTCATTAAAATATATATATTTGTTTGTCATTTAGTTTTTACCAAATGGATCATTTTAGTTATAGTTGGAATTCTGAGTACAACTATTATGCACAATCAAATTTAAATTATGGAGAAACTAATGATATGTATGATATGCATGAATCCTTTGATATCCCTTTTACCCCTGCCCATAATCCAAATTTTTCATGGAGTCATACCCAGTCTCCAATAGGGGATGAATTCAACATGCATAATCAAAGTTATGCCCAATCCGACCTATCATATCCCATTCAACAAGAAACGAGCCCATCTTTAGAGGATACCCTACAACAGTTCATGCAATCAACCTACCAAATCTTACTAGCCTAGTCTCAGTCAATCTCAAAAATTGAGATAACAGTAGGACAACTTGCAACTGTTATAGAGTTGGAAAAACAAGTTTACCCCAACAAACACATTCCCAATCCAAATAGTCAAATTGAAAATGAAAAGGAGAATGAAGTTGTTGAAGAACTTGTAATATGCATCCAATCTTCTAATGAAACAAAAGACTTGGACGAAATAATTTTCGAGGCTCATGAGGAAAATGAAAAAGATATAATTATATCTCAAGAGCCCATAATTGAACAAATTTGTATATTTACTCAAAATGAAAAGGAGTCTAATATAGATATGCAATTTTCTTATTTTATTGATATTCCATTAAAATAGCATATTTCTAATTTTCTTGTAGGTGTGATGTTATCAATCATTATTAATGACATTTGCATCAAAGTCATAACCCACCCTAATAATGAAATTTTACACCATAAATTGGGTGTAGGTTGAAAGAAAAAAAATAATAGCCGAGCTAAAGACTATAAACTAAAGCGTTTTGTGGGAGGCAACTGTAATGCCCCGAATTCTCCAATGAGTTTATCGGCATGAATAGTAGGCCGGGAGGCCCATACTTGCTTAATTATGTCATTAATTGATTAAATGCATGTATATGTTGATTATATTATGATATGATGAGAAATGCATGCATAAGAGTCCATATTTACAATTACAGGGGTGTGATGATAATTTGGCCTGTTGAGGGTAATTTGTGTATTTGGGTGCATGATATTATTTGTGAATGAGATTCTATTATTATGGAGATATATTCGAGCTAAGCAACATGAGACGGTTATTTTTAGTGGATTAGCGATTTTACCATAACGGGGTCAATTTTGGGGTAATAGAAATGTTCATTTGATGATAGATTGGGAATATTTGAGATCAGGGTGAAATTTTGGAGGTTTTGACTATAATGTCCCTGGGGGTGTTTTCGGGACCCCAAGCATTAGGTTTTATTTGAGGTTACTTAAGGTTGAAGTAGCTTATCAGATAGAACATACGATAGAAAACCTCTCGTTTCCCTTCTTTAGTTTATTTTCGCCACCCGGAGCATATTTGACAGAATCTTGAGTTCTAGGAGTCAGAATCGAGTGAGGATCGAGGCATGGCGATCCTAGGGAAGATTAGAAGCTTCTTGACCGAAGGTTTCGACAGAAAACAACCCAATTGAAGGTAATCGAAGTTTAAGTTTTGAGTTTTTCCGAGTTTCTAAGCTTTGAATTGATTTTGTGAATCGTTGAGTTTTCGGTTTGTTCGAGCCTTGGGTTTTGAGGGTTTTGATGCATGGGGAAGCTTGGGAACTATGTTTTGATGATTGGGGAATGTTTAGGTATGTTTTTGGAGGCCTTGGAGTGCTAGAAACGCGGTTGGGAATGGCCCAGGGTGGAGCGTCGCGGCCCTGTTCTTGAGGCGCCGCAGCCCTTGCCTCTGGGAACCCTGGGGGTCGTGGCCCAAGGTGCTAGGGCCGCAGCCCTTGCCCTGTTTTTGCCCCGTTTGCTCATTTTGACCCCGGGAACCTAGTTTTAGGCCTCCGGAGTGTCCTTACTACCTGGATTAGTTTGGATTGATCTCCTGGAGGTTAGATAATGGTTTGAGAGCCTTGATTGTCTTGATTATTGATGGTATTCCAAATGTGTTGTGATTAGGTAACCGCTAAAGGACTAAAAGCTAAACCGTTCTCAAAGGTTGTTCTTTTGCTCATTCTAGCTCGAAGCAGAGGTAAGAAAACTGCACCCACAGTGTGATATGCATGGATATTTGTGAGGCATGTTGATTGTATAAATATGGACATGGATTGAATACAGAATCGACAAAAGTGTTAGTATCAACTGTGAAGCTGTGACTTATTTGTCAAGTTCGGCAGTGATACTGGACACAGGTCAGGTAACGCTGACTTATCTGTCAGAACGGCCTTAGCGTGAATCACGCAAGCCAACAGAGATTAGATCTAATCGACTACTAGCATTGAATGACTCAAGGAGCATTAATGCCTGACCGACCCTGAGGGTCGATGAATAAAACAGAGCTTGGAGGCTAGTGGCTTACCTAGCAGCCACTCTCCCGCTAGAAAACAGAGCTTGGAGGCTAGTGGCTTACCTAGCAGCCACTCTCCTGCTAGAAAACAGAGCTTGGAGGCTAGTGGCTTACCTAGCAGCCACTCTCCCACTAGAAAACAGAGCTTGGAGCCTAGTGGCTTACCTAGTAGCCACTCTCCCGCTAGAAAGAAGATCTTGGAGGCTAGTGGCTTACCTAGCAGCCACTCTCCTGCTAAAATCATGTGATGTTCATTCGCTTGTTTAAAAGCTTTATGTTCAGTGTGATTATAATGATAATCATTTGATAATGTTTATGAAAAGTATTATGTTTTCTTGCTAGGCTATGGCTCATGGGTGCTATGTGGTGCAGGTAAAGGGAAAGAAAAGCTCACCTAGCCTTGAGTGGAGAGCTGATGTGGTGTTGTGTGCATATGCAGCCGCTTGACCACCACGGCCAAGGAGTTCTCAGAGGAACTAGGGGGTTTACCCTATTTTTGCCGCTTAGGTCGGCGGGATTGTAACTTTAAAACAGTAGTGACCATTTTGTACTGAGAACCACTTGTAAATGTTTTGTTTAGCTCTGCAGAGCAGTTTGTAATAACATCTCCATTTCCTTTTTAATAGTTTTATACCTTAACCTGTTAATTACACTTAGAGCATGTTTTTGACCAAAGGACTCAGGCAACGAGTCAAATTTCCGGTCCACCGTTCACCGTAACTGTTCTGGGGTAGCCAGGGCGTTACAGCAACCCATACTTTCATGTTTCATTTTATATTTCACTTTTGTTGTATGCTTTTATTTCATGTTTTTCAAAAAGCTTGAAGGAAACTTCTTACCCAAAAAAAAAAGGAAAAAAGAAAAAAAGAGAAGAAAACAAAGGAGTCAAATCAAGGACGCATACATCCAAGGGAGTAGTTCTTAACTTTTTCCATTTTATTACTCATTGAGGACAAGATTTCATTTAAGTTTGGGGTAGTGTGTATGTGTTTTTCTTGGTGTTTATGTGTTTTTGCATGTTTTCCATTTGTTGTAAAATTAAAAAAGATATATATTTTCTTTGTTTTGTTTGAAAAAAAAAATATATAAATCTAGGTGATTTTCATTTTCCGATGATAAGAATTATGATTAAAATTGTTCTTAGTTCTTAGAAACATATAAATAAATCTTAAGCTTTGTTTTTAATTTTTGAGTTAGTTTTGTTTAACTATAGCTTTTTTTTTTCATTATATAACACTTTTCTACTCTATTTGAACTATTGTGATATTTGGACAAAGTATATTTAAACATTAAATTCTTTAAATCTCTAAAAAAAAAAATTGAAAAATCCTAGAATTTGCTTGATTATCTCTTGAGATTTAATTTATTTTTGTTTGCATAAGCTTGTCTAATGTTCGCACGATGAATTGATGTTTTTGTGTTTGCATGTTAAATATTTATTTTGAAAATAATTTTTAATTTTTAATTAATTACATAAGGTTTACTTTTATTTGTGATTTTCTTTGAACTATTTCCATTATGTAATTTTTGAGGTAAACATTTGACATCACCAATTAAAAAAAAATGTGTGTATTTTTAATTTTTCTTTTACTTGAGGACTAGCAAAATATTAAGTTTGGGGGTGTGATAACTCTACCAAATAGAGTTATTTTACCAATTTTTATGTGCTAATTGTTGTTTAATTCTTGAGTTTTTAATTGATTAATTAAGTTTTAAAGTAATTTTGAATTTATTAGGTTTATTTTGATTTTCTATATTTTTGTGTGTTTTTATAATTATTTTGTTGTAAAAAGTTGTAGTTAATTAGTTGAATTATTATTATTCAGTTTGAGGTAAAAAAAAATTGTATTATTGAACTTAAATGTTAAATTTAAATTAAGTTATAATTAATATTTTCAAAGAATTAACTTGATTTATTTTATAGTGAAAATATTTTATTATGATTTATTTTATGTTTATTTTGTTAGGGAATTTGTGGTATTTTTGTGTTTGGAAAAAAATGATAAAAAGCTAAAAAAGATACGAAAATGTGGCATTTTTCCAAATGCAAACCAGCCTTCATCACGGGCCCAGGCCCAACCACAACCACCCACACACCCAGCTGCTCCTCGCCACCCTGCAAGCCCAACGCTCCACACCCAACCTCAGCAAGAAGCCCCCAGATGCCTCCTGCCAGCCGCTTCACACCTACCAGCACCAAAGTCAACCCGAGCCCAATGCCTGGCTTGCCTCCAGCCAGCCATCCAAACCGTCCACCTGCCACCCTCTGCTCACCAACAGCCCGCCTGCCTCCAATGCCTGGCCCAGTCCACCAGGAAACCCATAACATGCCCAAGCCAATTCGGCCCAGCTCCTCCCTGCAGTAGCTCATCACGCTTGGCACCTCACCAGCTGACTCACCCAACCACTTTCCCACCTGCCACAACCTCCATGCCATTTTTATTGAGCCCAACATCCCTTTGTCCCCTTGTCCCTTTATTTAAAAATACCACATTTTTTACCCAAACTTTTCTACACATTTTACCCCATAACATCATCATTACACCCTATAATTTACCCTTATATGTAATATTATTATTCATTTCAAATTTAATTTAACCAATTTAATTAATTTAAATTGATTATTTTAATACATTTTTATGCTATAAATAAGGGATTTTGGGTGCATATTTTGGGGAGAGTTTACACTACACGCTTACCACATTTAAAAACCTATCTATTCTCTCCATCTTCTTCTTCTTTTTGGTTATTTTTCTATGTATTTTTAGAGGAACAATTTGGGAGTTTTTCACCAAATTTTCCTAAGTTATGTTTGTAATTCTTTTGTTTGTAAAAACTATTCTAGTTATGTGCTTCTAATCTTTTTCACAAGATTATTAAGATCATCATGAAGCAACTTGTAACTAGATAATATTTATGTTGTATGTTGATTTCCCTTGTAATGCAACAAAGTTTATGGGTTTTTCTTCTTCATATATGTCTTTCATCTTCAATATCTCATATTTTGGATTGTTAGATAATATGCACTTTGTTCTTCATTTTGCAAAACATAATATTCTTTGTGTAAGACGTGTCATTAAATTGCACACATCCAATGCTTAGAACAAAAATATTATGTTTTGCCTTATAAATAATGTTATTTGATTTTTTTTTGTTTCATTAGGTTGATTCACATTAAATACTTTGAAATCATACTTTTTTGAAAAGTGACGAAAAAATCCTATATTTTTAGAAGTAATTTGTGCTTAAAATTATAAATCTATTTGGAAAATGATAGTTTGATTTATTTTAACTATCACTAAAGCTTGGGAATCAATATACTAATAAATATTATTAAACTTACATTTTGTGGATTCTAGTGTCTTAATAATCTTTCTTTTAACACTTATTTTCAAATCATTATTGGTTTATTTTTACTCTCTTAAATAGCTTTATTTTCAATCTTTTATTTTATGTGCATAACATTAAAACTCATCAATCTTTGGAGCTAGGTTAGAATTTATTAATTTTGGTTCAAAATAGTTTTCTTTTTTATAATAGACAACTCCTTTGGGTTCGATCTCGTGCTTACACGAACGCTATATTCCATATACAATTCGTGCACTTGTGAGTATAATTTTTTAATATATACCCGTTTTGGGTTTATCAGTGATCAGGTAGGGACCTTCCCATGTCGGGTCGAGCTTACCTGCTCCCACTTCCTTAGTTTTCTATAACACTCTTCGTAGTACCCAATCTCCTACTTTGAATGTCCGAGTGCGAATGTTCTTATTGTAATGTCTGGCTATGCTTCGTTGATAGGCTGAGATTCTTAAGAGTGCTTTGTCCCTTCTTTCGTCGATGGTGTCGAGTTCATGGCACATGTTTTCCCAATTTACTTCATCTGTCATCAGCCCATTTTGGCTGTTGAAACTTCACTCTCAGTTGGGATGATTGCCTCCATCCCGTAGGCTAATGAGAAAGGTGTTTCTCCCATCGAAGTCCTGGTTGTGGTTCGGTAGGACCAAAGGACTCCTGGTAACTCGTCAGCCCATCTTCCCTTACCTTTTTCAAGGTGCTTCTTGATGTTGTTCATGATAGTCTTGTTGGATGACTCTGCTTGTCCATTTGCTCGGGGATACCTTGGCGTGGAGAAGTTGAGCTTGATATTTCCAGAATTTGTAGAAGTCTTGGAAGTCGAAACTGATTAATTGAGAGCCATTTTCTGTTACGATCTCTTTCGGTACTCCATACCTACATATTACATTCTTCCAAATGAATCCCTTTACTTCTTTGTCTCTGACTTGGTTGAACAGTCTGCTTCGATCCACTTACTGAAGTAGTCAGTTACTGCAAGCATGTACACCTTCTGTCCTGGTGCGGTTGGAAGCTTGCCTACTATGTCTATCCCCCATTTCATGAATGGCCAAGGGGATGTGATTGAGATGAAACACTCCAGAGGTTGGTGGGATATGTGAGCGAACCGTTGGCATTTGTCACATCGTCTTGCATAGTCGGAGGAGTCGGCTCGCATAGTTGGCCAGTAGTAGCGTTGTGTTAAGGCACAGTGCGCCAAGCTTCGTCCTCCAGAGTGGTTGCCGCACTCTCCTTCATGCAACTCAGCCAGTACGTATTTGGCCTCTACAGGGTCAACACATTTCAAATATGGACCAAAAAAGGAACATTTATAGAGTTTACCTCGTATAATAGTGAAGCAGGCTAATTGAGCCTTGACCTGACGTGCTTCGTTCTTATCTTCAAGAAGTATGTCCTTCTCCAAGTACTCGACTATTGGAGTCATCCATGTTCGGTTGTTAGAGATGTCACTAACTTGCTCTTCTTCATCTTTCCAGACTGCTGGCCAATGAAGATATACTACAAGTATTGTCTTGGGGTCGGTTGTCTGGATGGAGGATCCAAGGTTTGCTAATGCATCTGCATGACTGCTCTCCCCTCTTGGAACTTGGTTGATAGTGAACTCATTGAAGACCGACTGTAACTCTTTGGTCTTGTTGAGGTAGGATGTCATCTTGTTATCCTGGGCCTAATAGCTACCTTGCATTTGGTTGACTACCAACTAGGAATCACTAAAGACCATGATCTTTTTGACTCCCATGTCTTTGGCTAGTCCGAGTCCAGCTATCATTGCTTCGTATTCGGCTTCATTATTGGTAGCTTTGAACCTGCATTGGACTGCGTGTTTGATTACGTCACCTTGGGGTGAAGTCAAGACGAGTCCAAGTCCACTTCCTCTAGTGTTACTTGAGCCATCTACTTGAAACTTCCAGATCCTGGCTGAATGTCCCTCGGTCAGAAAGCAAAGTTCTTTTTCTGTCTGCACATGCATGTTAGGTGTAAAATATGCAATGAAGTTAGCTAATACCTAAGATTTGAGGGAATTATGTGGCTTGTATGTTACTTCGTACTCGCTGAGCTCTACCGCCCACTTGGTCAGTCTGCCAGACAGTTCCGGGTTATGGAGGATTGCTTTGAGTGGGAAGGTGGTCAGGACCGTTATTGGATGGCACTGGAAGTATGGGCATAGCTTCCTTGCTGCGTGGATGAATGCTAATGCAAGCTTCTCCAACAAGCTATATCAGGTTTCTGCATCAAGCAAGGCTTTGATTACATAGTAGATTAGAGATTGCTTGCCTTCCTCTTCTCGGACTAGGACCGTGCTAACTGCCGTCTCGGATACTGCTAGGTAGATGAATAATGTCTCATTGTCTTTTGGCTTTGAGAAGAGAGGCGGGCTGGTTAGGTACTGTTTTAGTTGGGCTAGTGCCTCTTCACATTCAGCTATCCACTCAAAGGTTTTTTATTTCCTTAGTGTGTTGAAGAAGAGGTGACATCGTTCTGATGACTTTAAGATGAATCGGCTGAGTGTTGCGATGCGTCCGGTTAACTTCTGAACGTCTTTTATGCACGTTGGGGAAGGAATCCTTTGGATTGACTCTATCTGTGCTGGGTTATCCCCGATTCCCCTTTGAGTTACTAGGTACCTAATGGACCCAAAACGGATATGTTTTAAAAATTTAAACTCGCAAGCGCACGAATCATATATGAAATATAGTGTTCGAGTAAGCACGAGATCGAACCCAAAGGAGTTGTCTAAAATAAAAAAGAAAACTATTTTAAACCAAAATTTATAAATTCTAACCTAGCTCCAAAGATTGATGAGAATTTGTAACAATAAAAATAAAACAAAAGATAACAATAAAGATATTAAAGACAATATATATAACTAAATTAATAATTGTAAACAAGATGGTAGAAGAAAGATTATTAAGATAATAGAATCCACAAAATATAAGTTTAATAATATTTATAAGTACATTGATTTCCAAGTTTTAGTAATAGTAGAAATTAATCAAACCATCACTTATTCAAATTAGATATTCTATTTAAGCACAAGTTTTTATAAAAATATAGGATTTATCTTCACCTTTTAAGATATAATTTCAAAGTATTTAGTGTGAATCAATCTAAAAAAACAACAAATAAATCAATGAAAATTATTTATAAGGCAAAACATGATATTTTTGTTCTAAGCATTTGATGTGCACAATTTAATGGCACACCTTAATCAAAGAATATTATGATTTTGCATTAATGAAGAACAAAGTGTAAATATGTGCTAATAATAAAAAATACATGATATTTAAGATGAAAGAAGATATTTGAAGAATAAAAATCCATAAACTTTGTTGCACAAATGGGAAATCAACATACAAAATAAATACTATCTAGTTACATATTGTTTCATCATTACCTTAATAATCTTAAAAAGATTAGAAACTCATAACTAGAATATAAATTACAAACATAAATAGGAAAATTTGGAAGAGGAACCCCCAAATTTTTCCTCTAAAAACTCATATAAAAAATTACCAAAAAGAAGAAAAAGATGAAGAGAATAGAGTGGTATTGAAAGTGTAGAACTTGTGTAGTGTAATCTCCTCTAAAATAAGCACTCCCAAATGGTCTTGAAAATTCCCTATTTATAGCCAAAATGAGAGTATTAAAATAATCAATTTAAATTAATTAAATTTATTAAATTAATAATAATATGGCAAATAGGGATAAATTGTAGGGGTGATGATGATTTTGTGGTGAAAATGTGTAGAAAAGTTGGGTAAAAATGTGGAAATTTTGGGCATTGTGGAACAAGGGGACAAGGAGACCAATTTTTGGGCTTAAGAGGAAAAGAAGGCAGCTTTGGCAGGCTTAGAGGCTGCTGGGCTCACGTGGTTGGCGCAGGCCCAAGTGGAAGGGTGCTGGGTGTTGGCCCTACGGCTGGCTGGGTGAAGGCAGGGAGGAGCTTCGGCAGGAGGCAACTGCTGGGCTTGGCTGGTGGGCTTTTGGTGCTGGGAAGCAGCTGGCGTGGACCTGGTGGCGGGCCCAAGGGGGCTGTCTTGTCGTTGGGCCTTTGAGAAAATGCCACTTTTCTTTGTTTTTTCACAAAAAATCCTACTTTTTTCATCATTTTCCTTGCTTTTCAAGAGCAAATAAAATACAACAAATTCCCTATAAAACAAACATAAATTAAATTAAAACTAAATATTTTCAATAATAAATTATACAATATAAGTTTCATGAAATTATTAATTAAAACTTAATTTACCTAACATTTAAGCTCAAAAGTTCAACTTTTTACTTCTAATCTTAACACTACTAACTTTAAATAATTAAACTACAACATATTATAATAAAATAACTATAAAAACACACAAAAATATATAAAATCAAAATAAACCCAATAAAATCAAAATTACTTTAAAACTTAATAAATCAATTAAAAACTCAAGAATTAAGCAACAATTAGCACATAAAAAGTGGTAAAATAACTCTATTTTGTAGAGTAATCAGTACCCAAGGAACTTTCATGCAGTCACACCAAAAGAACATTTAGTTGGATTCAGTTTCATGTTATATTTCCTAAGAATGTCAAAAGATTATTTTAAATGGCTGATATGGTCCTCTGCAATAAGGGATTTGACGAGCATGTCATCAATGTAGACTTCCATCGTCTTCCCCAGCAAGTTGACAAACATCTTGTTGACTAATCTTTGGTAAGTTGCTCATGCGTTCTTCAATCCGAATGGCATGAACTTGTAGCAGAATATGCCCAAGTTGGTCATGAAGGCTGTCTTTTCCTGGTCGTCTGGATGCATCAGGATATGGTTGTATCCTGAGTATGAATCCATGAAGCTTAGGAGTTCATGACCGGCTGTGGCGTCTACCAGCATGTCTATGTGTGGTAATGGGAATGAGTCCTTTGGACACACCTTGTTGAGGTCTGTGAAGTCGATGCAGACTCGCCATTTTCCATTCTTCTTCTTCACAATGACTACATTGGCCAACCAGTTGGGATAATGCACCTCCCTCACGAACCCATTATCAATGAACTTTTGAACCTCTTCGTTAATGGCTTTGCTCCTTTCAGGGGCAAATTTTCTTCTTTTTTTCTTCCTTGGTGGGTAGTTTGGATCAACCTGCAATTTATGGACAATTACTTCGGGGTCAATTCTAGTCATGTCCGCATGGGACCAAGAAAAATAATCATAATGGATAGATAGAAAGTCAATGAGTTTAGTTTTGATGTTAGGGTCCAATCGTGATCCGATTTAGACTTTGTGATCTGGGAAGTCCGGATGTATCTGAACTTCGTCCAACTCCTCCATGTCTAGTTGGTTGATCTGGGAGTCAGTCAGTATGTCTTCCTGTAATTGCTATAACTGAGCGGGTTTGGCCTTCATGGTAGTCTGGTAACATGCTCTTGAGTCTTTCTGTTGGCCTTTGATTTCTTTTACCCCCCATTTAGTTGGGAACCTTAGAACTTAGCGGTATGTTGAAGGGACTGCCTCCATTTCATGGATCCATAGTCGACTTAGTATCACGTTGTAAGCAGACGGAGAGTTTACTACCAGGAATCATGTGCACAGACTGACTCCTTCAGCATAGATAGGTAGCTCGATCTCTCCTAGTATGTTCTTTTGCTCTCCACTAAAACCGATGAGGATTGTAGTGTTCTTTATGATCTTTGATTCATCTATCCCCATTTCCCTGAGAGCACTTAAAAATAAAATGTTAGCTGAATTGCCATATTTATCAATAATAATATGTTTAGTAAGACAATTAGCAATATAAAGTGCAATAACAAGAGCATCGTGATGCGGGTTGAGGAATCTGGTTGACTCTATTGTTGAGAAACTGATGGTTTGAGCTGGTAGGTTGATGGTATTCTTCTCTATCCCCCTGGACTCTCCTTTGACCCAGTTGGTCTACCTAGCATATCTTTTGGCTGCTGAATGGGTAACTCCGCTTACCTCAGAACCACCAGTTATTATGTTCACTGTTCGTTCATGAGTAGGTGGCTTCGGTGGGGTTACTTCTCTTCGGATGATTGACCTGTCTGCCTCCTCCTAGAATGTTCTTTTTCCTTTGTCTGTGAGCAAGTCAATCAGGTGACCACGTCTTAATAGGTTGGATACTTCTAGTCTTAAGGCAATGCACTCGCCCGTTCGGTGACCGTGGTCATTGGAACTCACACCATTTTGTTTTGTCTTGCTGGTTAGATGGAGTCCTCATCCTTTCCGACCTTTTCACTTTGTCTCTGAGTCCTTTCAGTACGCCAACAACTTCGGCTGGTAAGATTGAAATATTGTATTCTGGTATCTTTGGTCCATCTCGGAGATGTGTCTCGGATGACCGGTTGTACTCCCTCCTTCTGGTCTCTGATCTACTAGGATACATGTATGGCTCGGATCGTCTGTTACTCTATCGTCTGTCTACCCTTGAGTCTCTTCGAGAGTCTTTCCTTGGAGAAGAGTGATAATAGTTATCTTCATCCTCCTCCCGTTTGATCTGTGCCCATGCCTTGGCGAGAACGTCTTCCATCGTCCTGCAAGGGTACTTGGCAAGTTCTTTGTATAGGTCTGAATCATAGCGGAGTCCTTTACAGAAGGCTGAGATGGTCGTGTTCCGATTACAATGGGTTATAGACACCTTCTCTTTGTTGAAGCTGCCTACGTGCTCTCGTAAGGGCTCACCTCGCCGTTGAACTATGATGTAGAGGTCTTTTGGAGACTTTTCAAGTTTCCTGCTACTAGCAAATTGCTCAACAAAAGTGTCAGTCAATTGTGCAAAAGTAGAAATAGAATTATTAGGTAAATTAGTATACCACTGGAGGGCTGGTCCAATCAGACTAGAACCAAACCCCTTACACATGCATGCTTCCCTCATGTCGCGTGGGATGGAAACGGTGAACATTCTCTGCCTGTATTGTGCGATGTGATCATCCGGATCAGACGTCTCGTCAAACATCTTCATATTTGGGAAGTTGAACTTCTTTGGCATTTCCACTAGTGCAATGTCATCTCCGAATGGAGAGTCTGCATAATAACTTGCTGCACTCTTCTTAATTGGAGTCGGCATCCCAGGAATCCGTTGGATGAGCGCCTCCATCGCAACCAACTTTCGAGCCAACTCGGGATCTTGGATTGGAAAAGAGTTTGTGGTTGCTTGGCAGACTGGCTCACTCATGACTGGGTGATTCAATCCAATTGTCTATTGCTCAGGTATATTCTGACCAGCTCCAATGATGGTCTGGCTAGCTCCAACGATAGGCTGACTAACACCCTAGAACCTGCTGCTGTCTGGGTCCAGTGGCTAGATGACTAGCTCCTGGAATCTATTGTTGTCCAGCTGCCGAGGCTGGCTGGCTGACTAACTCCTGGGATCTGTTGTGATACGGGCGCAGATAAATGTCCATGTTCAGTCATGGTTACCTGTTCACCCGTACTAACAATAGAATTTTGAATGTTAGACATGGTGGGTAGAGTTTGATAATTCCTTACCGAGGGTGATGGAACTGTTTGACTCGGTCCATCACTGTTAGAGATAGGGGTGAGGTCACCCAAAGGTTGCATAGGGCTAACTGGGCCTCGGAAGTGGGATGGCTGAACCTCGGTGGCTTGAGAGGACATGGTTGTTGGATTTTATAGATCAAATCAGAGATTATACGCAGCGGAACAACAATCAAAATTGTTAATTTAACCCCACAAGATTTCTAGATCCACTTCTTCACATACATATATATATATATTGAATCAAAGATATGAATAGAAAATTACCTCAGGTCCTTCCTTGCTGCTATCTTTTTGTATGGTAAAAATCATTGAGATCTCACACCAAGATCTTCCAAAATGTTCTCAGCACACAAAGAACGAGTGTGGGCTCGCTATAGAAAATAATAGGCAAAATCTATTTATCATATGTTCTCAACACATGAGAACTGATAAAGCTTGGTTCTAAGTTTGTGAAGAACAGTGACCTATTCTTGTAGCACTGTTCTCTTTCTCTCAGAGAGATTTCACGATATTTTTTTTATCCCTGAAAAAGTATCGTTCTGAAAAACTGATATCCTATATTTAATATATCCAATATATTAAAAATAAAATATTAGTTATTTTAAACAATTAGAAAATATCTAATCAGTTATCAGATTTTGTTTAAATAATAATATTTTAATCATATTACAATATCTCATTATTTATTTAATATTTAAATAACTAAAATTGTGGAACCAAGAAAATACCAAGAGCTTCGTATGCGTGTAGCACAGTGACTGTGCATTGTGCTACACGCGTACCACATGTCAGGGAAGGCATGTGATTTTTCCCAATTTTTATTATTATTTAAATACCAAAAATCCCAAAAATAAATTAATTCAAAAATTAATTATATTTTTGTTAAATAAAATAATTAATTAACTCTTAATTAATTAATTACACATAATTATACAATAATTATGTTTCATGCATAGAAAAATATTTTACTTATCAAATAAGTCATTTTGCCCATTTTTGTATTTACCTTTGTCAGTGTTTGTTTAAGCCATTTCGGGGACCATAGACCTATAACATTAAGCTCTAATAAATTGAAACTAAATAATTAAACTCTTTAATCATTATAGTTAATTTATTAATTCTAATATTTCTCCACTATAAATTCATAATTGCACTCTTTATGTTATAGATATACTTTTACAGAAATCTTATTTTAAGTCGTCCACTGATATAATCATCTTACAATAGTTCAACCCTCTAATTAATTAGTTCATAAATTAGAATGGAATAATTACCATTTTACCTTTCTAATTTACTTCTTATTCCTTAAGTACCATTAATTCACTAGTGAATAATTAATCTATAATCTAATTATAGATTTGAGCTCAAAATCATTCAGTTCCACAATTAACCCTTAAGGGAACCAATATACGATCCGTTAGGAAAGATTAGATTCTGTATTGTTGATACATGTTCCCAGCCATCAATGATATTAAATCTCCAAAACAAAACTCATTAGCCTCATTCTATGAAGAGACCTTAACGAATGAATCAAAAGATTTAATAAACATGAACAAGAGTTCATGAACACTGAGGATTTAGGTTGATCTATAAATGATCATCAGTTATGATATGAATTACAAGTCTTTATTATTAAAGGGTTTTTGGATAAAGACTTTTATTCATATCGGTCATTGTCATATATAATCATATTATATAATGCACATTTACCGAGATGTCTTACCACATCAATAATCTGAATCTAGATTATTTGTATCATCATGATACTCAGCAAACCGTACTTACAACCCCAATTAAAGAATTCCATAACTTTAATTTATTGTTGTTGACTATTTTTATTCATTCATGTGATCTTAATTCTCTCGTACTAATACAAGATCACATCCTCAATAATGAATATGGAATTTTTCTGATATTTACAAAATTATTCAAACAATAATTTAAAAATCTAAATATATAACAATAATAAATTATTGTATTTATTTATTCATTGAAATAATAAATGTCTTTTACATGCTTTTAGGACATACTCCTAACAATGGCCTCCATTCGTACGAGCAGGTCAGCATTCTCAGCTTCGAGCCTCCTCATTTACTCGCGTTCTTCATTCATCTGGGCAGTAAGAGCAGCGAGTTGAGCAGACAGATCGGGTGTCTCAATCACGTCTGACATGGCTCTCAAGTGAACTCCTTGATCTCTTCGTCGATCGTCTGATTCCTAGGGACCCACGGTGGGTGCCAAATTGTAGATGTGATTTCCTACAATTGATTAGAAGGGCACCAGAAACCACTCAAGAACAAAGAGAGAGACGAGAGTTCAATTGGGAGCACTGGTGGGGTGTCAGCCAAAGGGACTCCAATGCTCAAGTTAGTCGGGTTGTAACGAAAAGCTAATTGAAAGTAATAAAACTATTATGTATATAATGAAATAGTGATGGATGGATGAGTAATGGAATGGTCAGAGTAACGGTGGCGACGACGGAGGGATTGAACGACTGGGTCAAGTCTAGTCAAATCAAACTGACTGACTCATCTTGCTTGACTGGACCGTTGAGAAATAGAGTAGTCTTCCTTTCAATTAGAGAGTAAAGAGAGTCAAGTGATTATCAGATGTCTCGTTCTCAACCCCTGAGGGTCTTATTTATTGTCCTTCTTTTCATTCCGTTCTCCTCCTCCCTATCTGCCCGTCTGACTCGTTCTTAGTGGTTCTTCTCCGATCTTTATGGGAAAAAGAACATATACTTTTACTGCTTCAATGTCCCTAGCTGACTGAATGCATCCGGACTCGGGTCGGGGTACCAGCAGGCTTGTTGGATGGTTTATCCAATATGTGTGGGCCCATTTGCATTGGTTTGGGTCTTGTGAATTGGTGTGGCTGACTGGGCTTTAATTTGTAGACAAATTTTGTCCACTACAAGTTTATATTTAATTAAATTTTATTTAAGTTATAAAATGTATGATTTTATTATTTTTAAATAATTATCATTGTAAAATATCTCAAAAATATCATATTTTAATTTATTTAATTATTTATTATTTTTAAATAATTATCATTGTAAAATATGTCAAAAATATCATATTTTAATTTGTTTAATTATTTATTATTTTTAAATAATTATCATTGTAAAATATCTAAAAATATCATATTTTAATTTTTTTAATTATTTATTTTATTTAAGTTTAAGTGTTTACAAACTACCAGTAACTATAACAATATTCTGTTAAATATAAGAATATTTAGTTAAAGATAACATTAAAAAAAATAAAAACTGTTAAAATAAAAAATTTCAGTTATCTACACACTTATTATATAGAATAGATATAAATTCATAATTAATTACCTATGTATATATAAAACTAAAAATATATATAAAGATGACGTGTTACTAATTTTGTAACAATGAGTTATATAAGTTATTTGCGACAATGAAATACAATTTCTTATCAATGATTTACCGATTTGGCAATAACGAGCTATAAGTTGCCAATATCGTAACAATAAGTTAACAATTCATAATGATAAATTACTGAAATAGTAGCAAATAATTAATAAATTATTAAGTATAACTTATTAGATTAGTCACCAATATTTTTCTAACTATGAGTTACTAATAATTATAAAAGATATTGAACAAGTCGCTTATAATTTTGTAAATATAAGTTATAAATAGATTATTACAATTTGATAAGTATGAGTTACTATAGTGTGAATAGTGTTACAAAACAGTGATAAAATGTTACAATTTCGTAAGTGTTGGTAAAAGAAATCTTACTAATAATAGATTATTTAGATTTTTTACATTATATTTTTTTTCTTTTAATTATAATTTTTGCTAATTAGATTTTTCTAATATTTTTATTCATAATTCTCTATCTTAAAATTAATTTTTTTTTAAAGAAAATAATAGTTACAAACTTAGTTTTATAGATGTCTGTTACAAATATGTACTAAATTCACAACTTACTTTTATATTTGTTAGTCAAAAATATATAATTTTTAGTTATAAAATTAGTTCTATAAACTTTTGTTACAAAAATAATTTTTTTAGCAATGAATTATTATACAAATGTTGTTTACAAAAATGTAAAACTTAGTCATATATTTGTAAATGTTGTTTACAAAAATACTTTTCTGTAACTAGTTTTTGTAAATACTATTTACGAATTTGTATCAGATGTTTATAAATCTCTAACAGCAGTTTACAAAAAAAAAAATCTGTATTTTACTGTTGGTATTTAAACTTTTTCCCCTTTGTATTTTTCATAAAAATTCTGTATTTTTTTAATCCACTATATTTTTCATTTTTTTTAAATGTTAATATATTTTTTTGTGAATTTCTCATGTTTTTTTTTCTTTCCCTTCATTTTTTGTAATTACAGAAACATTATTGAATTTTTGTTTTGTAAAAAAGAAAATGTATTGAATTCTTTTAAAATACGAGAAGAGAAGTTATGTTATATATAATATACATCTAAAATGTAGAGCTTATTATAAATTACTGTCAAACATCACCAGCATGTCATGCCTAGTTAAAATTAATTATGTTAATATTTTAAATTATGATACATGAGAATCAATTATAAATTCAACAATTCATGTTATGAATTCAGATAATCTTAAAATAGCGAGAAATGTATTAAGATGAGATCATGAAATAAGATATTTCATCTAACCATTGAAAAAATATTCTTTTTAGTCTTAATTTTATTATTTTTGTCAGCAAAGGATAATGAAATTTTAATGCATAACGTTAAATTTAGGCAATGTTTAGTTGGGAGTAATTAAATATAAAAGAATGGAATGAAAACGACTTTTTTATTCCATTATTTAGTTGTCTTATAAAGTATTGAAATGACATTCTAATGGAATGAATTTTTTATCATTTTGGTAGAATAGGTACTCCATCTAAAACTGGGAGAAAAGACTGCAATTTTCCAATACACAAATAAAAAAAAATTACTCATATTAAATTTTATTTTATTCTACTCTATTCCTATTCTCAATACCCTTCTCATTCCTATTCCATTCTTTTTATTACTCCCATAGTATCCTTAAAGCTAGATCAAGTCATATAGTACATATATCTTTGTAAAAACCATGTTTTGTGCAAGTGCTTTTCAAAATGGCAAATCATGATCCCAGATGTATCTGTATAGTGTGTTTGTTGTATCTGGTGATCTTAGTGTTTTCACTTGCTTTAACTAATTCTGGTTAAGTGGTTGTTAACGGTTCTGTTAGGATTAATTAGTTGAACATATTTACAGGTCGTTTTGGGTCTTGGACCTGGAACTAACGAACTAATTTTTCACAGAGAGTTTTGGTTGTTGTCTTCTTAATTCTACTCTTTTATCTTTGATGCAGGTGTTTGTTAGGATTTGAAGCTTCATTCATGGAGTTGAGTTCGATATTCTTGAAGCAATAGAATAGAGGGATATGTTTTAAAATTTCTGAAGGGATTTCAGAAAAATGTGTTGAAGAGACTTCAACATTACTTCTAAGGGATTTAGAAGAAAGAAGATTGAGTGAAAGACTCAATAGTGGGTGAATATAATTCTTTCTATGTGTTTCATTTGTTCTTTAGCAAATTAGAGGTTTGAGATTGCAATTGGTAAAGAACATGATTTGATGTAGTGAAAGTTTTTACCCTGGTCTTTGTGACCCAAGGAGTAGCTGATTTATTCAATGAACCTTGTAAAAATCATAGTGTGTTCCTTACTTTTCTTCTACCTTGTCTTTACTTTTCGTCAAGCATGTCTATTATAGAATTTTTTGATTCATTCATATTGTTCATAGACAACGGAAGTAATTTTTCAAATTGGTATCAGAACCCTATTTCGTTTGAAATCGTGATTCATAGGGTGTTTTCATTGTTAGTTACTTTATTTTGTCTATTGATCGCGTTCTTATTCTCCATCTATTTGTTTTTTGGTTTTTAATTTCTTGAGTAAACTAATCCTATATGAGTTTCATCTCTGGGAGTATTTTCTTTGTTTGTATTGATCATGGAAATGTTTAGGTAAGGTGGATATACCACATGAACTGCTATGCTGGAAGGAGCCAATTACCCTTATTGGAAGACAAAAAAGATAGCATTTCTTAGGGAAGTAGATAAGTGTGTGTGGATGACTATTGACGATGGATGGAAACCTCCCACTGTAAAGGAAGGTGATGTCGAAAAAGCCAAATCCATGAAGGACAGGACCACTACCGAAATCGAAAGGCTAATTTCAATTCAAAGGCCTTACATGTTCTAAAATGCAGTCTCCACTAATAAACTCAAGGTCATTGCCAATTGTGAGATCGCTAAACAAGCTTCAGAAAATCTCAAAGTCAAGAATGAGGGTACTGATGCTGTCAAGAAATCCATACTTCGCTCTCTTGATAAGGACTTCAAGAATCTGACGAAGGAGGAGCATGAATCTATTTCTGAATTCCATGCCAAATTGTGTGACATATTGAATAAGTCTTATTCCTTGGGTGAGACTAATTCCAATGCCAAGCTTGTTCGCAAAGTTCTTGGAGTTCTTCCAAGAAGGTTCAAGGACAAAGTCACATCAACTGAGGAAGTACATGAAATTGAAGATTTGGATCTTGATGAATTAATTGGATCCTTGCAAAATTATGAGCTGGCTCTGAAATGATGGAGTAAAGACAAGAAGCAGCCAGAAAAGGAGAATGAAGAGCATGGTAAACTTGCAGATCGGCCGAATGTCTGGCAGATGAAAAAAATTTCTTATTGACAAAGAATTATGCCAAGTTCTTGAAAAATAATTTCAAAAAGAAAAAATATGGAGGTAAAGAAAATTCCTTCAAGAAGTTCAATTTTGCCACTAATAAGCCAATACAGTCACACAATAAGAAAAATAGAGGAATTCAATGTGAGGAATGTGATGGATTTGGCCATATACAAGCTGAATGTGCTAACACGCTGAAGAAGAAAAAAGCATTGGTAGTTACATGGAGAGATAGTGATGAAGATAAAGATGAAAGTGGTAGTGATTGTTCTAATCAAGAAAAGCAAATGGTGACATTCCTTGCAAAAAGTACTCATTCTAACTCATATGAGGAGGATGCAGATTCTGTTAACTCAGATTTCGATAGTGTGGATAAGCAAGTTGCATATGAGCAGAAGTTTGGACAACAAACATCTATGGCCAAGAAGTTTAAAGCATTGAATGACACAAATGCTCAGTTCGAGGGCATTGTCAAAATCCTCACTACAAAACATAAAGAGAAGGATGATTTGATCTATAAGTTGGAGGTTGATCTAGTTTGTGCCAAACAAGCTCTTGAGTTCATTCCATCTGGGACAACAGTGATTAATCAATCTCTTCAAATTCAAAATCCATATGGTGACAGAACTACTCTTGGTTTGTATAAAAAGGGAAATGACCTAACTATAGAGAAGTCATTATCATATTCATCAGTACGAAAGTTGCCCATTGTATCTGCTAGAGTAAGCAAAATTGATGGATCTGGCTCATCTATAGATGTCATCAGGAACTCTGAAGAGGTCACTAGCCGTACTAACCTCTGGCATTCATCTTTCACTTGTTGACAAGTTAGGCTCTTCGCTACATATTCAACTACGTCTTTCTTCATCCCTAACCACCAATATAAAGAATTCAAATCCTGACACATCTTCATGGTATCTAGATGTAATGAGTATGGAGAGGTATGAAACTCATATAGAATTTTTTCCTTAATACCATCAACCATCGGAACACATATCCAATCCTTATATCCCAATATATCTCTATCAGAAATGGTGAAGTCCTTAACCACTCTAGCTAAGACCTCATCTCCATGTTTCACCAATCATGGATTGCTTTCTTGCATTTCCTTGTAATTTTCATGGTAAAAGTAGATTGAGGGGTTCTATTTGCCAACTTACCAACCACGAACTCTATACCAATACTAGTAATCTCCTCAACTAACTTTATTGTGATCTATTTCAAACTATCCACTTGGCCTAAACCCTTCTGACATAAGACACTAGCCACCACACTAATTTTCCCTAAGTGATGAAGGATTTCACAATCATAACCCTTCATCGATTAACCAATATTTCTATCTCATATTCGAATCTTTCTGGATAACAGAATACTTTAACTCTTATGTCTGTGTATATCTCATGCTTCTCCCCCATATAAGCAGTGTGAAGACTCAAAAACAAAATAAATAAATAATAATAATAATTTTTTTAAGTGGTGGGACCCACTTATTTTAATATTTCTCAGATTTTCTTTTTCTTTTCTTTTCTTTTTCTTTCCTTTTCCTTTTTCTTCCCGAGCACTTCTCCTTCTTCTTCTTCTTCTACTTTTTCTTCTTTTTTCTCTCTGCAACAAACCACGTCGGGGTATCACAAAGCCATTGCCAGAGTTCCCTTTTGCTGCCACACACCAGAGCTGGAGCACTAGTGGCTGGCGACAACCCCCTCCCCCAAATCTTAGGGCCATCGGAGTTAAGACGCACACGAATGGAGCAGTCAAAGTTTCGTCATCAAAACTTTGACCGCACTTTCCAGCGAACCCAGACCTCCGTTCCGTGAGTGGGTGGCACCGTTGGAACCAGTGTGAAGGGAGGAGCGTTGCCCACTAAGTCATTTCAGTCAACTCACCGTTTTTCTCCGGCGAAATTTTGGGTATCTCTGCCCTTTGGAAGCATTTTCCGACGACACCAGAGGTCAATTGGGCAAAGGGGCTATACTTCCATGATGTAATACTTGAGAGGATCGTTTTGATATATGTCATGCATATATTTGTCGACGTTCCCGGTACCGCTAGCAACTGCTAGTGTGCACCGCTTGGGTGAGGTTTCGGAACTTGAAATTTTAAATATGGTCATATTATATGTCATTGGACACGATTTTGAATAAGGAATGCTATGATGATAATCGTTTTCTCATTTGGTGCACGTAGGAAAAATGTGATATTAAAATCGGACTAAATCATTCTAAGATCATCGTTAAGCTTAGGAGCGTCGCTTTAGGCTCGGATTAAATTCTAAGGAGGTATCTAAAGAGGTAGGGACTCAATTGGACTATTGGACTTATTTTACTCGTATTAAATTACATTCAACATATTCCCATTTTGAGATTTATAAAATGTTTGAAAAATTGAAAACTTAACCTACATGTTTTCTGATCTGTTCTGAGGGCACTGAGTGCCAAATATATATTTTTGTTCACTTATTTATGCAGGTTATGATTTTTGGGTTTATTCAAAGGTAGCTGTTATGCTGCCCAATTTTCTAAAATATAAAGGGAATATGTTTCTTTCTTTTCATGTTTACCTGCATTTGGTTATACCGATGAGAGCCATAGTGATCATGATTGGTGCATGTTGTTGTTTCACGAGCTAGTCTCTGTGTCATCATAGGTAGATCATGTGTTCACTCACCTATAGGTGTAAAGATCTAGCATCTGTATATAGGAAGTGTTCTGAGCCTCCCCCTTATGGTGGTTATCAGGTCCGGCTACCCAGTTTAGGATGTCGGATTTTCTATGGTGGGTAACAGGAACTAGGAACTAGTGGACGGTGTGATGTGCACTTGTAGCTATGCTCTTATGATTATTTGTGGTTTCTCTATTTTTGTTTATACATGATGATGTATGTTTTGTTTTCAAAGCTAACCATGCAGGGGTTGTATTAAACTTTTGGGTCCTATGTTATTAGTTGTTTTCCTACTGGGCTTTATAAGCTCACCCCTATCTCTCCCATTCCAGGAGCCTAGTGACGCGGACGTGGAAAAGATGAATCATCAATGGGGCCAGTGTGTTTAGCCTATTTTTATTTCGGGTCATTGTCTTATCTTTTGAGCATTATTTAAGTATTCGACTTCGAATCTATGATCGGTATATCTAAATGAGCTATGAAATAGTTAGGGATGAGGAATGGTGGGTGCTAAGTATTATTTTGGGTGTTTATGACTTATTAAATTTAACTATTTGGTGATTACTTAACTGTGGGAATATTATTGTTTTATGTATAATGATAAATGATCATACTTTTATTACTAATATTTTTATATATAATTATAGGAGTCATTTCATTATTTTAACTTATAATTATAGTATGATTTAATATAAATTAAATGATCATTTATAAAGACTACTTTTTAACGAGGGTCAAAGTTTGACCTTTGACCACCCAAGTTATGGATATTACAAATCTGCCATGGCCTAGGGCTCGGGTCGTGACAAGCAGTGTCACCACACCTTAAGTGCGAATACCACTGATATCATCTCTAGTCGTGAGTAGGACATCATTGTTTATATTTCTTTAACAATTGTGAGGCATAAGCAATCACCTTCCTATCCTGTCTCAAAACGTTGTAGTAAACCATCAAATTTTCTCAATCTGAAGGAAGACTAGGTACTAGCGCAGTGATTAACCGCCACTTCAATTCCTGAAAACTGTTCTCACACCTGTCAGTCCACCCAAACTTTACGTTCTTACGAGTAAACTTACTAAAATGTGTTGCAATCCTTGAGAACCCTTCAAATTAACACTGATAATAATGCGCCATACCAGTGAATCTTCTAATTCCTGAAGCACCCCTTGGCCTTGGCCAATCTCTCATTGGCTCCATCTTCATTTGATCCACCATAATACCATTCTTTCTCACAATATAACCCAAAATATTACTCGAAGAAGTCAACGCTTACACTTCTTGAACCTCACATGAAATTAATGTTCCCTTAGCCTCTGTCGTACCAAATAGAGATATTCTTTGTGTTCTTCTTCTGACTGAGAATAAACCAATATGTCATCAATTAACACCATCATGAAGTTTTCCAAATGATCCTCACACTCTCGATTTGTCAATTCCATAAAAGTTGATGGAGCATTGGTTAGTCCAAAAGACATCCCCAAAAATTCATGGTGTCCATACCTCATCCAAATAGCAGTCCTTGGAATGTCTTCTTCCTTGATCCTCAGCTTGTGATAACCAGATCGAAGATCAACCCTCAAGAATCTTATCTTCCCTTCCAACTAATCACACGAGTCATAAATCTTTAACGGTGGATACTATCCTTGATAATCACCTCATCCAATCCCGGTAGTCAATACACATCTGTAACAATCCATCTCTCTTCTTCACAAATAATACTGGTGCAACCCACAATGAGAAGCTCGGTCTAATAAATCCTACATCAAGTAGTCCTCGTAACTAAACCTCTAATTCTTTTAACTCTGTCGGTACCATTAAGTAAAGTTCTTTAGATGTTGGTGTTAGGGTTTTATACCCTAATTAAAACCCAATTTCTTTGTAATCTCATTTTATTATCAATAAAAGAACATAAATTATTTTTTGACTTGGTCAATCACTTTGCTCACATGTTTTATTTTCATGATTATTTGTTTAATATAAACTTCTATGAAATCCCGAGCATATAGCTAATCGTATTTATAGTGGCGTAATCACAGTGGAATATAAATATGATTATATGTTCAAAATAAGTTAGTCCTAAGATTAGTCAATGCACAAGATTTACACTGACTTGCCAATCTACGATATGATCTACTTACACATTGTAGTGTTATGTTCTTTCCAGAATATTAGCAAAGTAGATAAGATCGGATGTATTTGTTACATCAGACTGGATCGATATTGACAGTTGATAAGATAAGTAAACATATCGTTATTATCTATTCTAGTCATATCATATAGTTGACCATATGTCAATTCAATCTCAATTATGAGTGGTTAGTATTCTAACTGATTGTATTATTTGAGTTCGTAGACTTGTTCATTATCAAGGTGTTAAATGATAAAGATCTCATTTCAATAATTAAATTAGTTTACTGAAATATCATTTACAAGGAACTAAGTGTTTTAAGGATAAAATACAATGAGGGGTAAAAAAGTATTTTAGTCCCATCTCATTGTAGACCGTCTATATAGGATTGAGTGACAATTATGGCTGTAACAATGGATAATTAATATCATATCTATATTTTTTATAGAGCGTTCTATGAATTCAAGAGTGAAATTCCGAGTCTATAGTGGAATCATGAGGAATTAATAAGTTAGTAAATTTATTTGTTATATCTATGATAACTTATTGGAGCTTGATTTCATAGGCCCATGGCCCTCATTGTACCTTGGATAAAATCATCTAGTTAGTCTCAATTAATGGATTTAATTATCAATTAGAATTATCAAAGCTGACTAGGTCAATTTTGGATAGTTTCACAGAGTTGTGTAATTTTGAGAAGAAAATAGAAATTGAGACAGATTTATTAATTAAGATATATTGGTATCTAAATTATTAAATAAGTTTAAATCAGGGTTCAGATTATAAATAATTAATTTGATAAATGATTGAAATAATTATTTAATTAATTAAATCAATAGAAAATAATACAGACCTTGATTTTAAGTCCAATGGGCTTATAATCAAATGGGAAATTTCACGGGCCTAAAGCCCATGATAATTTCGACCTAGGGCTTCAAATTGGATATTATTTTATTTATTTTTTAATTAAATTAAATGGTCTAATTGAGTCTATAAAAGGAGTGCTTAGAGAGAAGTCAAAACACAAGTTCTGATAAGTTTGACAAGTTCAAAAGTTAAATTTTCTGATAGTTTTTAGATTCTCTCTAAACACAAGTTATTTTCTAAGCTTCTTTGTTATTTTCTCTTCTTCTATCTGTATCTATCTCATGTGTTGAGAATCGCCCACTCTAGTTTAGGTGATTCTAAGGATACTTTGGAAGACTGTGATGAAAATAGAAGATCGGTTCAGTTTCTTGATATTAATTTGCGATAGAAAGGATACAAGGTTTAGAGAAACTGAAGGAAGGACTCATTCATTCCGCTGCGTATACTATAAGTATTCTTATCGTTGTTTCTCTTTGAATTCAATTTTAGAAACATGTTCTAGGTTATCTCATATTAATTTGTTTAATATTAAATCTACATGAAAATGAATAAAGATCCTGTATAAGTTTCCCAACAGTTGGTTCTATTCCAGGCGCCAATTCTATCACCCACTCGGTCTCTCGATATGATAATAATTAAATAAAATATTTTGGAGACACATTCATAACTATCCAACCAATTTTGTTTCTTCCAATTCAACAGTTCTCATAATACATTTCTAGCCTTCAACACTGAGGTAGTCGGAACACAAGGTCCATCCATAACACCCATAATCACAAATGGATCTTCTCTTGCAGGCACAAAATTACCATCTTCCCTCTTTACAATATATAGCTACCCCTACTTGGCTATTAAGGTATAACTCTTACTATGTCAACATCCTCATTCTATAACTCAAGCAAATTCGGAAGTAATTTCTTATCATCCAAATCCATCAGTTATGATTTAATCCATCTTCTGGGGATTACTATTAGTCTAATAGATAACAGGGTACAACTTCACACCATGCCTATCACAAGGTCTTTAAAATTTGTTTATCGCCACACTTGATACAAACAAAGAAATGGCCTTAAGGTGTCGCCTATGCAGTATGCCCTCAAAATAAGTTCTTCAATTTTCTTTTCCACCCTGACGCTTGCCTTGAGTACCCCCAAAATCGTTTATCTAACCAGGTGGTACTAGAATTATTTACATCCTTTCCTTTAAATAAATGGGTTCACTACCCCTACTAGATCCTGTAAAGAAATGAGTCATTCTCGAAGCATCGTGCTTTACGACACCCTTTCCAGATCCATTGTTCCTTGTCCTCTTACCAATAAATGACTCCTTTACCACCTAAGCATACACAATGACTCTCGAAGCAGATGTGATTTGCCCATCACGAGCCCTCATACAAATTCAGCCCCCAAAACAAATCTTTCTTTCATTGCGACGTTTGTTAGCACTAAGTCATCAGTAATCCTTGCCAACCTATCAAGTTTCAAGGCACGTTCAGTCACAATACCATTGCCCTTAACCAACTAGTGAACTTGTTCACCTTTGCTGTCCAACTGTGTCAATATGATACTTTTTATTTAATAACTATGGGGACTCCTACTTGTTCATTGTAACCATTCACTATGTGTCTGGGATACAACCTCCCATCCTATTTATCTCGTATCATAATGTAGAGTCCAAGAACTTTACTTAGCTAGTTAGATAGTAGTAGCAACAGTAATAGTTGTAGTATTTTTATGACTGTGGATTTTGGTTCAGACCGGGATTTAGTTGGACACTCGTAGTAACACTTGTAGATTTTATAAGTTTAACCTATAGTTTAAGAATATTAATTATAACCTAAGGTTTAATTAATATGACTAATTATGAAGGTGATATTTATTATAATATAAGGTTTAGATAAACCCAATAAGGAAATGACACTTGTCATGTGTATGTTGAATGAATAATTAAGTATTTTGAGGAATAAATTTAATAAGAGTAATATTTGAATATCCTAGGGTCTGCCAGCAGCTTTGAAATCGTTAGAGGACTTAGTCAAGGCTATTTACTCAATTCAAATTAGGCTGAAAAAGTACAATTACGTGTATAATATTTCAGCGTATGCCGATATATCGCAGCACTAGGGGGCGATATATCGCCATACGGGCATACGAAAAACACGTAACTTCGCACGGCCACCTTGACGAGCCTTGGGCATATTAGCCTAGGCGATATATTGCCTACTAGGGGCGATATATCGGCTGTAGTGCCAGATATTTGAACATTTTTTAAACCGAGCGTATTTTATTCCTTAACCTCTTGATAAGTCCAGAATCTTTTTGACTGAGTCTTCAGCTTCTGCTGAACGATTATTCAAAGATTTTTCAATTAAAAAGCCATTATTTTATTCAAGCTAAATAAAGATCTTTTCATTCTTGAACTCTATAAATAGGACCTAGTACCCAGCCATTTATTCATTCATCAAGCTAAGTTCAGAGTCTGCAAGCTGCTAGGTTATTTTAGAGTGATAAACACTTGGGTTGGGGTTATAAGCTTTATCCTTATAAGCTTAATAAACACTCGGGAAGTAAGGTTTGTAGTATATTTCGGTTCGAGGTGTAGTTCGGTTATAAAAGCATTCAAGGTATTCCTTCTTCTAGTTCCTTTCTGTGTTATTCTTATAGTTTTTCTACTCAAAATCCTAAACTCGTATTCTTTATTCTTGGTTAGGAATCTAAGATCTTGAATGTAAGATTGTTGTTGGTAAGTATCCTTTCGATGGTGTAGTTCACTCTTTTCATCCTTTTTCTTTAGTATACTCACATTTCTATTATGATTTTTAGGAGTGTTCCAAAGTCCCGATCCTATTCTCATATCCCAGTATATTGGTAAGGAAAATAGGATAGGATTTTATATGTTATATGTTATCTTATGATTGATGTGTTATGAAATGTTATATTATGTATGTTGGTAGACTTGGGCATATGACTTGTATAGCTAACAAGCCCCAATAAATTTATGGGCATATGACTTGCTTAGCTAGCAAGCCCCACAAATCTAATGGGCATATGACTTGATTAGTTAACAAGCCTCAAGTAGTATAATGGTCATTGTAGTAGTATATGACATATGTTTATGATATAGTATATGTTTATGATATAGCATATGTTAAGATATAATTTTATGTATATGATTTATCTTGTTAGTTTTTCCTTGCTGGGCATTAGGCTAATTCCTTTATGTTTATATGTGTAGGAAATTAGCTATGGCGGCAGAAAAGGTTCTTTGCAGCTTGTGTAATGACCCACTAATCTAGACTATTTGGACCATTAACGAAACTATACATAAAACTTACATTTTTATGAAAATACCATAATTTTATTGAGTAACTTGTAAAAATAAGAGTTACTTACAAATAAACAGAATACTAAGAAGGATTTGGGATCCCATTGTCTTTAAAAATAAAACATGATTTAAAATAAAAGACATTACATAAATGGTGCGGAAAATACATGTAAAAAGACATAAAACAGAAACTACATCCTCGAATCGAAATAACGCTCGGCCCCTTGACTCCATTCACCATCGATACACATCCTCTAAGCGTCACGAATCTTTCCGCCTCTAAAGCTTATTTCCTGCACACAAACAGAAAGGAATGAGCCTAATGCCCAGTAAGGAAAAATCTAACACATAGTCATACAAATCAATTTCATAATAACGTAAAGACATATCATAACACATAATACACTTATTATAATGACCATTATTACTTGGGGTCCCATAGACTAAACAAGCTTATGCCCATGAGATTAGTGGGGTCCTACCAGCTAAATAGGCATATGCCCACAATCTTTTTGGGGTCTTGTTAGTCAAATAGGGCATAAGCCCAAGCCTACAAACAAACACATTTATAACATATTCATAACATATCATAACATATCATAACATATCATAACATAACACATAAGATAACATAAACATAAACATATAGATTCTAGCCTATTTTCCTTACCAAAGTTACCGGGATATAATGGACTGAGTTGGGACTTTTGGAACACTCCTAAAACCATAATGAACAAGAGTGAGTTGAAAGAAGGAAAGAGATGAAAAGGAAATGAGAAGACTAAACCATTTGAGAGACATGCTTACCGAAACTTATGTGCTCAAGAACTTAGATTCCCTAACCAAAATAGAGATTAAGGTTAGAGATTGAGTAGAAGACTATGAGAAAGAAAATAACATAATACAGAAATGAACTAGAGTTTTGGTTACCTCAAAGACTTGCAAGATCAATCTAACCACAACCGAAATACTAACGAACCTCACTTCCCAAAGTGTTTGATGAGCTTATGATGTTTAAGCTTATGATTTTCCCAAACCAGGTGTTTAAACTCTCACACTCACTTAACACTAGCAGCTTCTGAACTTAGAGTAAAAGGTGAAGAAATGGCTGGGTACTAGGTCCTATTTATAGAGTTTGGGAATGAAAGTATCTTGATTTTACTTGAATAAAAATAATGGCTTTTTAGGTGAAAATCATTTGAATAATCGTTCAGCAGAGGCTGAAGACTCGTTCAAAAGATGTTGGACTGTTGAAGAAGTTTGAATGGCTGAAAGGAAAAGAATTCAAAAGAGTTTGAATTCATGTTGGAGGAGGCGATATATCGCCCCCTGTAGGCGATATATCGCCCCCTGTAGGCGATATATCGCCTGGGCCAGTATGCCCGAGGCGACCGTGCATCGTCTCGTGTTTTCCGTATCTACGTGCTGCGATATATCGGCACACGCTGAATATTTAAACACGAAATTACACATTTTTAGCTAAGTTTGAATGGAGTAAACAGCCTTGACTAAGCCTTCAACGTATTCAAAGCTGCTGACTGACCCTATAACATTCAAACTTTACTCCTTATTAAATTTAATCCTTAAAAATACTTAATCCTTAATCACCATTCATAACATGTGCTTAAAATCCTATTGGTTGATGTCTAAACCTTATAATATAATAAATATAATCCTTAATATCAGTCACATCAATCAAACCTTAGGTTATACTAAATATTCTTAAACTATAGGTTAAACTTAGAAAATCTATAAGTACTACTATGAGTGTCCAAATAATTCTCGGTCTGAACCAAAAATCCACAGTAACAAAGATAATACTAAACATACTATAATACTACTGAACAATTAGCTAAGTAAAGTTCTTGGACTCTACAATTCTCCCCTACTACAAATAATTTTGTCCTCGAAATTTACTTACCAAATAACTCCTGATACCGGCTCTGCATGTCCTCCTCCAACTCCCACGTTGCCTCGCGTTCAGAACTATTGCTCCATAGGACTTTGACTATAGGAAATCTCTTGGACCGTAACTGCTTCATTCCTCTATCTAGGATGCTAATCGGTCGTTCCTCGTAACTCAAGTCCTTCTGGAGCGCTATCGTATCGTACTTGAGGACGTGAGATGGGTCTGACACATACTTGCGTAGCATCGAAATGTGGAAGACGTTGTGACTATCGGCTAGTGTTGGCGGTAGGGCTAGTCTATAAGCTACTGGTCCCATTTTGTCCAATATCTCAAAAGGACATATGAATCGGGGACTGAGCTTGCCTTTCTTCCCGAACCGCTTGACACCCTTCATAGGAGATATCTTTAGGAAGACTTGATCTCCAACTTGGAACTCCACATCGCGTCGCTTGGTATCCGCATAGCTTTTCTGACGGCTTTGAGCAGTAAGCATACGCTGTCTAATAAGCGCTACTGCTTCTTGAGCTTGTCTAACAACTTCGGGCCCTAGAAGCTGCCTTTCTCCTACCTCGTCCCAGTGCAACGGTGATCGGCACCTTCTTCCATATAGCAACTCATAAGGTGCCATTCCGATCGTCGACTGGTAGCTGTTGTTGTACGAGAACTCGATCAGTGGTAAGTACTTGTTCCATGATCCTCCGAAATCAAGTATACACGCTCGTAGCATATCCTCTAAAATCTGAATCGCACACTCGGACTGCCCATCTGTCTGAGGATGGAAAGCTGTACTAAGGCTTAACTTAGTACCCAAAGCTTGCTGTAAGCTTCTCCAAAATCTTGACGTAAATACTGATCCTCTATCTGACACTATCGTCTTGGGGATTCCATGCAATCGTACAATCTCTTGGATGTAGATGTCTGTATATTGGTCTGCCGTATATGAAGTCTTAACAAGCAGAAAATGAGCCGACTTGGTTAGTCTATCTATGACTATCCAAGCGGAATCATGCTGCTTATTCGTCTTTGGCAGACCCGTCACGAAGTCCATGGCTATATCGTCCCACTTCCATTCCGGTATGCTAAGCGGTTGCAATAATCCTGCAGGTCGTTGATGCTCCGCCTTCACTTGCTGGCATACAAGGCACTTAGATACATACTCCGCTATGTCCTTCTTCATCCCTGGCCACCAATAGACTGCCTTGATGTCATGAGTCATCTTGGTAGACCCTGGATGAACCGAGTATGGGGTGCTGTGCGCTTCTTCTAGGATCGTCTTCTTAATACTCTGATCGTCTGGAACGCATACCCGATCCTTATATCTTAATAAACCTTGACTGGATATTGAGAAATATGTAGTCTTGCCTTCTCTGACTGCATCCGTGTGTGCTGCTAGCGAGTCATCATGTCTCTGACCATTCCGTATGTCTTATAGCAGATTTGATTGGATAGACAAGTTAGCCAGCTTGCCTACAACCACTTCGATTCTGGCACTGATCAGCTCCCGCTGTAGCGGCTTTTCTATTCTGGATAAGGCTGCTAAGTTCCCATAGCTTTTCCTACTAAGCGCATCGGCCACTACGTTCGCCTTTCCTGGGTGGTATAGGATTTCGCAGTCGTAATCCTTGACTAATTCTAACCACCGGCGCTGCCTCATGTTGAGCTCCTTATGCGTAAAGAAGTATTTTAAACTCTTGTGGTCCGTATAAATCTCGCACCGTTCTCCGTAAAGATAATGGTGCCAGATCTTTAACGCAAAGACCACCGCTGCCAACTCCATATCGTGAGTTGGATAGCGTTGTTCATACTCCTTTAACTGACGTGAGGCGTAGGCTATCACCTTGTCATTTTGCATCAGTACGCATCCCAATCCTAACTTTGATGCATCACAGTAGACAACGAACTTGTCGTTGGGTGTTGGGACACTAAGTACTGGTGTTGAGCAAAGCTTATCTTTAAGCAACTGGAAGCTTTCCTCACACTTATCATTCCATTTAAACTTTTGTTGCTTCCGGGTCAGGTTGTTGAGTGGAGTGGCTATCTTAGAAAAGCCCTCTACAAACTTTCTATAGTAACCTGCTAGCCCAAAGAAGCTTCTTACTTCTGACGCGTTCTCTGGTCTAGGCCAATCCTTCACGACCTCTACCTTCGATGGATCTACTGCAACTCCGTCTTTTGATATGATGTGCCCGAGGAACGCCACTTGCGAAAGCCAAAATTCGCATTTCTTGAACTTGGCGTAGAGTTTATGCTCCTTCAAACGCGTCAAAATCAACCTCAAGTGTTCCTCGTGCTCTTCTTCATCCTTGGAGTAAATTAAAATGTCGTCGATGAACACAACGACGAATTTATCCAAGTAGTCTTTGAAGACCCTATTCATTAAATCCATAAACGCGGCTGGTGCGTTAGTAAGACCAAAAGACATAACCAAGAACTCGTAATGTCCATAACGAGTCCTAAAGGCTGTCTTAGGAATATCTTCTCCCTTTACCTTGAGCTGATGATACCTGGACCGTAAATCGATCTTAGAGAATACAGTCGCACCTCAGAGTTGATCAAACAAATCATCAATCCGAGGTAGCGGGTATTTGTTCTTAATTATTACTTTATTCAGCTCACGGTAGTCTATGCACATGCGCATACTTCCGTCCTTCTTCTTCACAAATAGTACCGGAGCTCCCCATGGTGAATGGCTTGGCCTAATGAAACCGAAGTCTAGGAGTTCTTGTAGCTGCGTCTTTAACTCCTTGAGTTCCGTAGGTGCCATCCGGTATGGTTCCTTAGAGATAGGCTCGGTGCCCGGTACTAATTCTATCGTGAAGTCTATTTCTCGATTTGGCGGCAATCCTGGCAAGTCATCGGGAAATACCTCTGGAAATTCTTGTATAACCCGAACATCTCCAACTTTAAGTGATGTCTCCTTCTCCATGTTCGTGATGCTGGCTAGGAATGCTTGGCATCCTTTCTCCATCATTCTTTGAGCTTTGAGAGATGACACTAATAGGGTGCGCAATCCTGAAGCTTGTCCCATGAAGCATCGTCTCTGGCCGTCAGGAGTCTCGAACATTACCTTCTTGCGTCTGCAGTCAATCGTTGCGCCATGTCGTGCTAGCCAATCCATGCCTAGTATGACGTCGAAGTCTTTCATCACCAGTTCTATCAGGTCCCCTTCTAGTTCCTTGTCCTCAATCTTGATTGGTACGCCTCGTACAATTCGTGATGATAGAACTACTTTGCCCGAAGGCAACTCGGTTGCAAACCTAGTTCTAAATCTTTCACTAGGTTTGTCTAGTTTATCTATCATTCCTAACGAAATATACGAATGAGTGGCTCCCGAATCAAATAATACATGACATAAATTATTGAGGATGGAAACCTGACCTGTGACCACCTTGTTGCTAGCATCCGCCTCTCCTTGGGTTAAAGCAAAAACCCGAGCAGGAACCATCTTTTCGTCCTTCTTTCCTTCCTGCTTTTGCTGAGGACAATCTTTCTTGCGATGCCCCTCTTGACCACAATTGAAACACTCCTTGGTGTTGGCACGGCATTCTCCGGGGTGCTTCTTCTGACATTTGGCACATGGCGGGTATTCCACGTAGCCCGACCTATTTCCCCCATTATTTGGTCGTGCTCTTTTATTGTTGTCAGATTGCTTGTTGTCAGGATGCCTTCTCTTCTGTCCGTTATCGTTGTTGTTGGACTGATTCTTGCCGCTATTGCTAGACTGATTGTTGTTCCGACTGGCCTGAGGTTGGCTCTGCTGTCTGGGTTCAGGCTTGCTGGCTTCTTCTTTGCTCACGTTGGCCTGCAACCTTTCTACTTCAATTGCCGTCTCAAGAACGTCGGCATATGAAGTGTTTCCCGTGTTCGCTAGTTTCATCCCCATCTCGATCTTTGGTCGGAGTCCTCTCACGAATTTGTTCACCCTCAGAAAATCGGTTGGAACTAACTCTGTCGCGAACTTGGCCAAGCGGTCAAACTGACGAGCATATTCCGCCACTGTTAAATTCCCTTGCTTCAGATTGGTGAACTCCTCAACTCTTGTAGCAAGTACCGCTGAATTGTAGTACTTCTTATGGAAGAGCTCCACAAATCGGGTCCACGTCATGGTGGCAGCATCGTGGGATTGCTGGACCAAATCCCACCATATCCTGGCATCTTTCTTGAGTAAAGACAAGACGCAGGATATGCGGTCCGCATTACTGAGGTTCATGTGGGCTAGGATCGGCTCCACATTCCTTAGCCATTCTTCTGCTTCAAAGGGGTCCGTAGTCCCTTCGAAGTTCGGAGCGTGCTGCTTGCAGAACCTTTCGTACACTGGCTCCATGTGCTGCACAGGATATGGAGCGTAATTTGTCATAGGCCATCCCCCATATGGACCAACTTGTTGGGGTGCTGGGGCCATTTGCTGTGGCTGCGGCTGCGGCTGTGGCGGAGGCTGAGGCTGAGATTGAGCCTGTTGGCGCTGTTGCTGCAGAAGTTCCTCGACTTGTTGTCGCAGTCTGGCAATCTTTGCAGTGTTGTCAGCTGGCTGTGCCGGCGCGTTTCGGCGAGCAGTAGCACGTACTCCCCTTCGGCGAACTGTTGGAACCGCATTGGTCGCTGGAACATCGTTAGCGGCGTTTCCGTTGGTGCGTGTGGATCTTCGGAGAGACATCGTAGTAGAGTTCTAACAGTTGAAAGAAACATGTTAGAACTTTTCCTAATAGGCTCTAAGGCAAAATCTTATGCTAAAACAAACATATCTCGGACCTATTCATTATGACTTTTTATGAAAAATTATATAGGTCTTTATTTATTATTAGAGTGGGTTTCTATACTTAAAAAAAAAAGTCATCTTTATTTTCTAAGTGTGTTTCTAATCATCCTATATGACTTAATTCTCAGGCTCGAAACTTATCTTTGTTCCAAAGTTAACCATATTGAGGGAGGGCTGGGATCAGTAAAATCGTTCCCACTACTATGGCCCCCTAACTCTCAATAAGGAAACTAGGTTCATTGATTTGTATCCACCCTTGCCGAACTTAGTCATTATTCATTTTATTTAGTATTTATTATGATTGCGAAAATAGAATCAAACTCACACATGATATTCAAATAGCATGTTATTCATTTGGAAAAACAATTTCACTTATTACAATAAAAAAAAAAACAAATAAAAACTACTAATCTAAAAATCGGGATCTTCTACATCTGATCCTTCATCTAACATATCATCATCTATTGCCTCATAGTCATCATTATCATGAGCATCAAAATTCCCTCTAGGAAGGTTGGTGAGAATCCTATGTTTTTGCTCATTTGTGAATTAAAACTCAAATTTGGCGGTGAACCTAACTAAGAGGAAATAGTATCTCATTGCTAATGGTGATTCATCCTCATCATTCATTTCTTCCCATATTTCTTCTAAGGCTGCTATTACAGGATGGAAATCTTTAAACAACCTAATTACTAATACATATTGTTCCATTGATCTTAGCATTATTTGCTTAGCCTCTTGAAGGCCACCTTTCTCTTGGTGAAACAAAAGCAACCTTCGAGTGATCCTTTCTAGGGCTCCTACGGTGTTTCTTGGCTCCCTTACTCTTTTTAAGGCCTTAATGGCTCGGATATCTTGGTAGGTTAAAGCTCCGTTCATTCTTAACTGAAACATAAACACTAAAGTTGTTAGCTATATACATAAGTAAGGTAACTTGTAACTTAAACACTTACTTGGCGGTCAGATTCGGAGCTTTGAGCATGTGTATCGAGGAGAACTTCATGCGAAGGAACCGTTTGCTCTGATACCAACTGTAATGACCCACTAATCTAGACTATTTGGACCATTAACGAAACTATACATAAAACTTACATTTTTATGAAAATACCATAATTTTATTGAGTAACTTGTAAAAATAAGAGTTACTTACAAATAAACAGAATACTAAGAAGGATTTGGGATCCCATTGTATTTAAAAATAAAACATGATTTAAAATAAAAGACATTACATAAATGGTGCGGAAAATACATGTAAAAATACATAAAACAGAAACTACATCCTCGAATCGAAATAACGCTCGGCCCCTTGACTCCATTCACCATCGATACACATCCTCTAAGCGTCACGAATCTTTCCGCCTCTAAAGCTTATTTCCTGCACATAAACAGAAAGGAATGAGTCTAATGCCCAGTAAGGAAAAATCTAACACATAGTCATACAAATCAATTTCATAATAACGTAAAGACATATCATAACACATAATACACTTATTATAATGGCCATTATTACTTGGGGTCTCATAGACTAAACAAGCTTATGCCCATGAGATTAGTGGGGTCCTACCAGCTAAATAGGCATATGCCCACAATCTTTTTGGGGTCTTGTTAGTCAAATAGGGCATAAGCCCAAGCCTACAAACAAACACATTTATAACATATTCATAACATATCATAACATAACACATAAGATAACATAAACATAAACATATAGATTCTAGCCTATTTTCCTTACCAAAGTTACCGGGATATAATGGACTGAGTTGGGACTCTTGGAACACTCCTAAAACCATAATGAACAAGAGTGAGTTGAAAGAAGGAAAGAGATGAAAAGGAAATGAGAAGACTAAACCATTTGAGAGACATGCTTACCGAAACTTATGTGCTCAAGAACTTAGATTCCCTAACCAAAATAGAGATTAAGGTTAGAGATTGAGTAGAAGACTATGAGAAAGAAAATAACATAATACAGAAATGAACTAGAGTTTTGGTTACCTCAAAGACTTGCAAGATCAATCTAACCACAACCGAAATACTAACGAACCTCACTTCCCAAAGTGTTTGATGAGCTTATGATGTTTAAGCTTATGATTTTCCCAAACCAGGTGTTTAAACTCTCACACTCACTTAACACTAGCAGCTTCTGAACTTAGAGTAAAAGGTGAAGAAATGGCTGGGTACTAGGTCCTATTTATAGAGTTTGGGAATGAAAGTATCTTGATTTTACTTGAATAAAAATAATGGCTTTTTAGGTGAAAATCATTTGAATAATCGTTCAGCAGAGGCTGAAGACTCGTTCAAAAGATGTTGGACTGTTGAAGAAGTTTGAATGGCTGAAAGGAAAAGAATTCAAAAGAGTTTGAATTCATGTTGGAGGAGGCGATATATCGCCCCCTGTAGGCGATATATCGCCTGGGCCAGTATGCCTGAGGCGACCGTGCATCGTCTTGTGTTTTCTGTATCTACGTGCTGCGATATATCGCCCCCTATAGCTGCGATATATCGGCACACGCTGAATATTTAAACACGAAATTACACATTTTTAGCTAAGTTTGAATGGAGTAAACAACCTTGACTAAGCCTTCAACGTATTCAAAGCTGCTGACTGACCCTATAACATTCAAACTTTACTCCTTATTAAATTTAATCCTTAAAAATACTTAATCCTTAATCACCATTCATAACATGTGCTTAAAATCCTATTGGTTGATGTCTAAACCTTATAATATAATAAATATAATCCTTAATATCAGTCACATCAATCAAACCTTAGGTTATACTAAATATTTTTAAACTATAGGTTAAACTTAGAAAATCTATAAGTACTACTATGAGTGTCCAAATAATTCCCGGTCTGAACCAAAAATCCACAGTAACAAAGATAATACTAAACATACTATAATACTACTGAACAATTAGCTAAGTAAAGTTCTTGGACTCTACAGCTTGGGGATGTGTATTGAGGCAGGATAGAATCGATGGACTGAGCGTTTGATTAGAGGATGAAGTCTTTAAGCCTTTAAATTATGATTTCTATGTATTATTTTCCGCACTTGATTTTTGTAACCCATTTATTTAAGTTATGTTTTGCTTTATTTGCAAAAGAATGTGATCCCATATCCTAATCACATTTTTATGTATTCAACATTTGCTTTACAGTTTTAAATAAAGTTTTGATGTTTTATATGTAAGTTTTCTTATGATTAGTATAGTAATTATTAATGGTCCAATGTATAGAATAGTTGGGTCGTTACAGTTGGTATCAGAGAAAACGGTTCATTCACATGAAGTTCTCCTCGATACACACACTCAAAGCTCTGAATCTGACCGCCAAGTAAGTGTTTAAGTTATAGTTATTATGTTTATATGTATAGCTAACGATTTTAGCATTTATGTTTTTAGTTAAGAATGAACGGAACATTAACCTATGAGGATATCCATGCCATTAAGGCTTTAAAGAGAATTAGAGAACCGAGAAACACCGTAGGAGTGCTAGAGAGAATCACTCGGAGACTGCTTTTGTGCCACAGAGAAATAGGTCACCTTCAAGAATCTAATCAGATCATGATGAGAGCAACGGAGCAATACGTTTTAATAATTAGACTATTTAGAGATTTTCATACCGTAATTGCAGCCTTAGAGGAAATATGGGAAACAACAGATGATGAAGATGAACTGCCGGTAGCAATGAGATATTATTTTCTCTTAATTAGGTTAACTTCAAAAATGGAGTTTCAGTTTACAAATGAGCAAAAGCATAGGATTTTTACGAACCTTCCTCGAGGGCATTTTGAGGCACATGATAATGAAGACTATGAAGAGTTAGATGATGATATGCTAGATGAAGGATCGGATATAGAAGATCCCGATTTTTAGAATAGTTAGTTTCATTGTTTGTTTTATTTATTATTTGTTTTATGGTTGTAATTAGTGAAAACTCTTTTCCAAATTAATATCATGTTATTTTGTTATCATGTATGAGTTTGATTTTTTTTCGCAATCATAATAAATAATAAATAAAATAAATAATGACTAAGTTCAGTGAGGGTGGATATAAATCAATGAACCAAGTTTCTATATTGAGAGTTAGGGGGCCATAGTAGTGGGAACGATTTTACTGATCCCATCCCTCCCTCAATATGGTTAACTTTGGAACAAAGATGAGTTTTGAGCCTGAGAATTAAGTCATATAGGGTGATTAGAAACAAACTTAGTAAATGAAGATGGATTGTTTTTCTAAGTATAGAAACCCACTCTAATAATAAAGAGGACTTATATAATATTTTCATAAGAAGTCACAATCAATAGGTCCGAGTTATGTCTGCTTAGAATAAGTTTTTGCCTTAGAGTCTATTAGGTAAAGTTTTAACATGTTTCTTTCAACTGTTAGAACTCTGCTGCGATGTCGCTCTGAAGATTTTCACGCACCAACAGAAACGCCTCCAATGTTGCTCCAGTGAACAATGAAGCCCCTCCAGTTTGCAAAAGGGGAGTGCGTGCTATTGCCAGCCGCAACGCGCCGGCACCGCCAGCTGACAACACTGCGGAGATCGCCAGACTGCGACAACAAGTCGAGGAACTTTTGCAACAACAGTGACAATAGGCTCAGCCTCAAACTCAGCCTCCGCCTCCACCGCAACTGCAGCCGCAGCAAATGGCCACATCACCCCAACAATTTGGTCCATATGGGGGATGGCCAGTGGCAAATTATGTGCCATAACCAGTACAGCACATGGAGCCAGTTTATGAGAGGTACCGTAAGCAGCACGCTCCAAACTTCGAAGGGACTACAGACCCATTTGAGGCAGAAGAGTGATTAAGAAATGTGGAGCCAATTCTGACGCACATGAACCTCAGTAACGCGGACCGCATATCCTGCGTTTCGTCTTTGCTCAAGAAGGATGCCAGAATATGGTGGGACTTGGTCCAGCAATCGCATGATGTTGCCACCATGACATGGACACGATTTGTGAAGCTGTTCCACAAGAAGTATTACAATTCGGCTGTACTCGCTTCTAGAGTTGAGGAGTTCGCCAGCTTGAAGCAAGGAAGCTTATCAGTAGCAGAGTAAGCTCGTCAGTTCGACCGCCTAGCTAAATTTGCACCGAAAATGGTTCCAACCGACTACCTGAGGGTGTCTAAGTTCATTACAGGACTTCGACCGAAGATCGAGATGGGGGTTAAGTCAGCAAACCCAGGAAATACTACATATGTCGGCGTTCTAGAGACGATAATAGAAGTAGAGAGGCTACAGGCTAATGTTAGAAAAGAAGAAGCCAGTAAGCCTGAGCCTAGACAGCAGGGTCAACCTCAGACCAGTCGGAACAACAACCATAACAACAACAATCAGTTCAACTATAACAGCAACAATCAGTCTGGCAACAACAGTAACGGTCAGAAAAGAAGGCATCCTGATAATAAGCAATCTGACAGCGATAAGAGGGCATGGACAAATAATGGGGGAAATAAGCCAGGTTATGTGGAATACCCGCCATGTGCTAAGTGTCAGAAGAAACATCCTGGTGAATGCCGCAGAAACACCAAGGAATGTTATAACTGTGGTCAGGAAGGACACCGGAAAAGAGATTGTCCTGCTAGGGTTTTTGCCTTAACCCAAGGAGAGGCTGATGCTAGCAATAAGGCCGACTCAGGAAATTGACTTCACGATAGAATTAGTACTGGGCACTGAGCCTATCTCCAAGGCACCGTACCGGATGGCACCTACAGAACTCAAGGAGTTAAAGACACAGCTACAAGAACTCCTAGACTTGGGTTTTATTAGGTCGAGCTATTCGCCATGGGGAGCACCAGTGCTATTCGTGAAGAAAAAGGACGGAAGCATGCAGTTGTGTATAGACTATCGCGAGCTGAACAAGGTAACGATTAAGAATAAGTACTCGCTACCCCTGATCGATGACTTGTTTGATCAACTCCTTGGGCGACTGTATTTTCAAAGATTGATTTACAGTCCGGGTATCATCAGCTCAAGGTAAAGGGAGAAGATATTCCTAAGACAGCCTTTAGAACTCGTTATGGACATTACGAGTTCTTAGTTATGTATTTTGGTCTTACCAACGCACCAGCCGCGTTTATGGACTTGATGAATAGGGTCTTCAAGGACTACTTAGATAAATTCATCGTAGTGTTCATCGAGGACATCTTAGGTACTCTAAGGAAGAAGTAGAGCACGAGGAACATTTGAGGTTGATTTTATCACGACTGAAGGAGCATCAACTCTACGCCAAGTTCAAGAAATGTGATTTTTGGCTTTCGCAAGTGGCGTTCCTCGTGCACATTATATTAAAAGACGAAGTTGCAGTAGACCCATCAAAGGTAGAGGCTGTGAAGGAGTGGCCAAGACCAAAGAACGCATCTGAAGTAAGAAGCTTTATGGGGATAGCAGGTTATTATAGGAGGTTCGTAGAGGGCTTTTCTAAGATAGCCACTCCACTCACCAACCTGACCCGGAAACAACAAAGATTCAACTGGAATGATAAATGTGAAGAAAGTTTCCAGTTGCTTAAGGATAAGCTTTGCTCAGCACCAGTACTTTGTGTACCGACACCCAACGATAAGTTTGTAGTCTACTGTGATGCGTTGAAGCAAGGGTTGGTTTGCGTGTTGATGCAGAATGACAAGGTGATAGCCTATGCCTCACGACAGCTGAAGGAGTACGAGCAACGCTATCCAATGCATGATATGGAGTTGGCAGCGGTGGTCTTTGCGTGAAAAATCTGGCGCCATTATCTTTACAGAGAAAGGTGCGAGATTTATACGTACCACAAAAGTTTGAAGTACTTCTTTACTCAGAAGGAGCTCAACATGAGGCAGCGTAGGTGGTTAGAGTTAGTGAAGGATTATGACTGCGAAATCTTATACCACCCGGGGAAGGCAAATGTAGTTGCCGATGTGCTAAGTAGGAAAAGTTATGGAAGTTTAGTAGCATTAGACGGACTAGAAAAGCCACTGCAGTAGGAGCTGATCAATGCTGGAATAGAAGTAGTTGTCGGCAAACTGGCTAACTTGTCTATCCAGTCAAATCTGCTAGAAGATATACGGATTGGGCAAGAACAGGATGACACACTAGCGACACACGTGGATGCAGTCAGAGAAGGCAAGACCACAGATTTCTCAATATCTAGTCAAGGTTTATTGAGATATAATGATCGGGTATGCATGCCAAATGATCAAAGGAATAAGAAGATGATTCTAGAAGAAGCGCACAGTACCCCATACTTAGTTCACCTAGGCTCGACCAAGATGACTCATGACATCAAGGCAATCTATCGGTGGCCAAGGATGAAGAAGGACATAGCGAAATTTATGTCTAAGTGTCTAGTATGCCAGCAAGTGAAAGCAGAGCATCGGCGGCCTGCAGGCTTATTGCAGCCACTTAGCGTACCGGAATGGAAGTGGGAAGATATAGCTATGGACTTCGTGACGGGTTTGCCACGAATGAACAAGCAGCATGATTTCGCTTGGGTAGTGATAGATAAACTAACCAAGTCAGCTCATTTCCTGCCTGTTAAGACTTCATACACGACAGACCAATATGCAGAAATCTATGTCCAAGAGATAGTACGATTGCATGGAATCCCCAAGACAATAGTATTGAATGGAGGATCTGTGTTTACTTTGAGATTTTGGGGAAGTTTACAGCAAGTTATGGGTACTAAGTTAAGTCTTAGTACAGCTTTTCATCCTCAGATAGATGGGCAGCCTGAGCGTACGATTCAGATTTTAGAAGATATGTTGCACGCTTGTGTGCTTGATTTCGGAGGATCATGGAATAAGTACTTATCGCTGATAGAGTTCTCCTACAACAATAGCTACCAGCCAACGATCGGGATGGCACCTTATGAGTTGCTATATGGAAGAAGGTGTCGATCACTGTTGCACTGGGACGAGGTAGGAGAAAGGCATCATCTAGGTCCCGAAGCTGTTAGACAAGCTCAAGAAGCAGTAGTGCTCATTAGACAGCGTATACTTGCTACTCAAAGCCGTCAGAAAGCTATGCGGATGCCAAGTGACGGGATGTGGAATTCAAAGTCAGAGATCAAGTCTTCTTGAAGATATCTCCTATGAAAGGTGTGAAGCGGTTTGGGAAGAAAGGCAAGCTTAGTCCCCGATTTATAGGTCCTTTTGAGATATTGGACAAAGTGGGAATAGTTGTGTATAGACTAGCCCTACCGCCAGCTCTAGCAGATAGTCACAACATGTTCCACATCTCGATGCTACGCAAGTATGTGTCAAACCTATCTCACGTCCTTAAGTACGATACGATAGCACTCCAGAAAGACTTGAGTTAGGAGGAACGAACGGTTAGCATCCTGGATAAAGGGGTGAAGCAATTACGGTCCAATAGTATTCCTATAGTTAAAGTCCTATGGAGTAATAGTTCTAAATGAGAGGCAACGTGGGAGTTGGAGGAGGACATGCAAGGCCGGTATCCGGAGTTATTTGGTAAGTAAATTTCGAGGATGAAATTCTTTTTAGTAGGGGAGAATTGTAGAGTTCAAGAACTTTACTTAGCTAGTTAGATAGTAGTAGCAATACTAATAGTTGTAGTATTTTTATGACTGTGGATTTTGGTTCAAACCAGGATTTATTTGGACACTCGTAGTAACACTTGTAGATTTTATAAGTTTAACCTATAGTTTAAGAATATTAATTATAACCTAAGGTTTAATTAATATGACTGATTATGAAGGTGATATTTATTGTAATATAAGGTTTAGATAAACCCAATAAGGAAATGACACTTGTCATGTGTATGTTTAATGAATAATTAAGTATTTTGAGGAATAAATTTAATAAGAGTAATATTTGAATATCCTAGGGTCTGCTAGCAGCTTTGAAATCATTAGAGGACTTAGTCAAGGTTGTTTACTCTATTCAAATTAGGCTGAAAAAGTGCAATTACATGTATAATATTTCAGCGTATACCGATATATCACAGTACTAGGAGGCGATATATCGCCATACGGTGATACGAAAAACACGTAACTTCGCACGACCACCTTGACGAGCCTCAGGCATATTAGCCTAGGCGATATATCGCCTACTAGGGGCGATATATCGGCTGTAGTGCCAGATATTTGAACGTTTTTGAAACCGAGCTTATTTTATTCCTTAACCCCTTAATAAGTCCAGAATCTTTTTGACCGAGTCTTCAGCCTCTGCTGAATGATTATTCAAAGATTTTTCAATTAAAAAGCCATTATTTTATTCAAGCTAAATAAAGATCTTTTCATTCTTGAACTCTATAAATAGGACCTAGTACCCAGCCATTTATTCATTCATCAAGCTAAGTTCAGAGTCTGCAAGCTGCTAGGTTATTTTAGAGTGATAAACACTTGGGTTGGGGTTATAAGCTTTATCCTTATAAGCTTAATAAACACTCGGGAAGTAAGGTTTGTAGTATATTTCGGTTCGAGGTGTAGTTCGGCTATAGAAGTATTCGAGGTATTCCTTCTTCTAGTTCCTTTCTGTGTGATTCTTATAGTTTTTCTACTCAAAATCCTAAACTTGTATTCTTTATTCTTGGTTAGGAATCTAAGATCTTGAATATAATATTGTTGTTGGTAAGTATCCTTTCGATGGTTTAGTTCACTCTTTTCATCCTTTTTCTTTAGTATACTCTCCTTTCTATTATGGTTTTTAGGAGTGTTCCAAAGTCCTGATCCTATTCTCATATCCCAGTATATTGGTAAGGAAAATAGGATAGGATTTTATATGTTATATGTTATCTTATGATTGATGTGTTATGAAATGTTATATTATGTATGTTGGTAGACTTGGGCATATGACTTGTATAGCTAACAAGCCCCAATAAATTTATGGGCATATGACTTGCTTAGCTAGCAAGCCCCACAAATCTAATGGGCATATGACTTGATTAGTTAACAAGCCCCAAGTAGTATAATGGCCATTGTAGTAGTATATGACATATGTTTATGATATAGTATATGTTTATGATATAGCATATGTTATGATATAATTTTATGTATGTGATTTATGTTGTTAGTTTTTCCTTGCTGGGCATTAGGCTCATTCATTTATGTTTATATGTGCAAGAAATTAGCTATGGCAGCGGAAAAGGTTCTTGGCAGCTTGGGGATGTGTAATGAGGCAGGATGGAATCAATGGACTGAGCATTCGATTAGAGGATGAAGTCTTTAAGTCTTTAAATTATGATTTCTATGTATTATTTTTCGCACTTGATTTTTGTAACCCATTTATTTAAGTTATGTTTTGCTTTATTTTCAAAACAATGGGATCTCATATCCTAATCACATTTTTATGTATTCAACATTTGCTTTTACAATTTTAAATAAAGTTTTGATGTTTTCATATGTACGTTTTCTTATGATTAGTATAATAATTATTAATGGTCAAAGGTCTATAATAATTGGGTCGTTACACATAATCTTGGCATAAGCTAATCTATCATTACCCACCATCCTCGCAAAATCTAGGATGGAACTATTCATACTTATTCGTTGTTCAGTTCTGCTCTACTGAATCTACGCCACCCTAAAAATTGAAGGGTGTTACTTTTGGAACTTTTCTCACGATGGTCCCAACTAATTTCCTTACTTTAGGTTGCACCCCCAACCTATCAGTGTAGAAGTCACATGCTGAGCAACATTCTCTGATAGAATCTATTGCCTCAACTACCCAGTTTCTCCTCCTGTCTTAGTAATTTAGTTTGCACCTTAGTTAACATTTTCTCCCACTCCATGAGGACAAATATAAGGTTCCACAATAATATAATCTGCATCCACACTTCTGACGCAAAGTGTAATTAATCGTCTCAGAAGCACTATCCCAAATACTTCTACAGTCAGTGCCTCCGGTTTGTCAAACAATGACAAAAACCTTTAGACCATCTCACTGTCAAATGAATAAACACAAAATCCACATGCAATAATAATACTAATATACATGTCTATAATATTCACATATCCATCAAAAGGTCATGCTCTCTATTCTAGCATGCTTATAAGGCCTATAGTTCAATTAAACAATTAAACAGGTATTAAACCCATTAATTACAAAATAGTTAGTCGAACTTGTCTTTAGCAGCGAACGTACATGTTCAATCATTCTTCATAAACCATAAGTCTTGGCAGCTATCATACCAAGTTGTAACGTCCTACTAATCCAGGAATGTTACACCGTGTTTTTAAAATAGTGCTTAACTCGATAAGCAAGTCATTTGAATTCAAAGTGTAATTAAAATTAAACTATGGTTTAGGTACTAAAAATTTTGGTCAATAAAATTAAAATTTTCATTACAAGGTTCGAATATATACACAGGATCCCAAAAGTTTATAAACAAAACAAATAGTTATATTAAACATTACAAAAATAGGCAACCTAAGCGGAAAAACTGAACTAATTGTTCTAAGTTCCTTAAAATAACTTGATCGTGGTGGCCAAGCAGGCCGAATATGTATGCGCCGCTCGAAAGTCCTCTAACTCATGGCTGGTCCAACTCTAGCTTGCCCTTACCTGAACCATAGAGCACCCATGAGCCAAGGCCCAACAAGAAAACCCCACATGGCATAATGATAATCCAATTGTTTATAAGCAATAAACACATTATTCATAGATACAAAGTGCATTTATTTCAATCATATAAATCGTAAACATGTTTCACAGTTCACAAGTAAATTTATTTTAATTACATGAATCATTTACACGACCTAGGAAAATAGGCTTTCTGAACGACCCAACCATGTGAGGTGCATACTCCAGTGCCAAGCCTAGGGTCCATGCTGTCTGAGTGGGGACTGCACCCTTAAACTCGACTCGTCTTCATGGACTACATTACACAGGTTTCCTAACCTCCCCACGTTCAACACAATGGCCGAGTATAGATTGTACCAATCAATCATAGATAATCCAATGCTAACATGCATAGCAACCAGTTGGCTTTATGTGCATATGCCAGTTTTCTTACCTCAGCTCCTATGCAAAAGACGGAGTGACCTCGAGTACGATCCCTTTCTTGAGCCCCATGGAACCCTAGTCACAACATAAATGGTACGCTTAATAGGGATATCTTCAGATCCTGAGTTCCAATCTCGACCCTATCTCTTGGAACCATTATTCCCAGTTAACGGAGTACTAGAAACATCCCACAAGTCCCCTAGTGGTTCCTCAAAACAGGCCCTCAGAACCCCAACCCTTATCTCCAAAACTCAGAAAATTCACCTATATGGGGCACTGGCGCGGTCGCGCCACTAGCTCCAAAATCTAAAATTGAATTAAAAAGTTCTTACTTTCTGGAACACTAGCGTAGTCGCACCTCAATCTAGCGTGGTCACGCTAAGTCGCCAGAAACCCAAAAATGAGCCCAAATATTTGTGTTCTTCCCCAATTCATAAGTTACGACTTATACCTACGAATTTCAATCCATAACTCGGTCCCAATATGTTTTCCAACATATTGTTAACTCCAAAACAACCACAAACAAGTTTTATAACCCCAAAACAATATCAAAACATCATTAAAACACCTAAAACATTAAAACATCAAAAGTTGCAACATTGAGCTTAGAACTCAAGCTCCTACCATCCAAATCCAAGAATTCCTAACAAAATTATGTAAATTCCAATTCGATTTTGAACCTTAAATCCATTCGAAAAAGGATTCTAAGCCTACCAAACTCTTCTGAACAACACAACTTACCAAATTCCAAAACTACACCACAAATTCCTAACTTTTCCTCAAGAACACAAAGTTGAACAAAGAGACAGAGACAGAGAGAGAGATTTACCTCTAAAATTTTTAATATCTTAGGTATAGTTGTGTCTTGAGCAGCTTCTAATCCTTCCAACAACTTCAATTCTCTTGGGAAAATTCCTCAATCCAAGCTTGGACCAATTCTTGAGTTTAATGACCTTGAGAATGTTCCTAAAAGTGATCCAAAAGTAGAAGGTGATAGTGCTTGAATGTGGATGGCAGCTGCCTACACACTTAGCCAAATTCTGTCTATCCCATGGCAAAAAGATCAACATACTCCTCCCCACAAACTCCTTTCTTAACACACCTCAAGGAAAAATGGTCATTTGCCTATAATTCCTACTAAACCTCAAATTCAACCACTAATTCCCAATTTAACAACTAATCCATCAAACACAATAATTCCACCATTTAATTTCACTTTACCAATTATCTCAAAATATATACGAAATTACCAAAATACCTCTTGGCTCACCCCGAGCTGGGCATTTATTCCCATTGTGAAAGAATCGAATCATGTTGAATATCACAAATATATCAACATAATAATTTGGTCCCAAGCACATAGCATATAAAATTACAATTTTACCCTCAACGGGTCAAAATTACGAAAATGCCTCTTTTTTAACAAAGCGGGTCTTTAAACATATTTAATACCCATATTCATGCATACTCAATTACATAAGCATATAAATCACATAATACAATTAATCAACACATAATTACCCCATGTGTCCTCCCGACATGTTAATCCATACACTTAATCCATATGTAATGCCCCAAATCCCTAATGTGGTTTAATGGTTGGATTAGTAGGCCGGGAGGGCCATAATTGTTTTATTATGTCATTAAATGATTATATGCATGTTTATGTAAATTGTATTATAATATGATGTTAAATTCATGCATGTGGGTCCACATTTGATTATAAGGGTATATTGGTAATTTGGCCCGTTGAGGGCATATTTGTATATTTTGGTGCATGTTTGTGATTAATTGTGAGGCCACATTATAATGTGGATTTTTTTGAGCTAATCGGCATGAGATGATCTTTGAATATAAACTATCGGTTTGGTCATAACAGGCTTAGGCTTGGGGCTCGGGGTGAGTCTCGGGGTGTTTTGGTGAATAGAGTGTTGCCGGGAATTAAAGGGTAATGGGATATGAATTATTGGTATTTGAGGATATTTATAATAACGATAATTGGAGAACGTTAATTATGATTTGCGGGTTTAGAGGATAAACGTCATTTTTGCCCTTACTAGCCTTTAGAGGGTTTTATTTAACCTAGGGGTAATATGGTCTTTTGGCAAGGGTATATGAGATTCTAGTATACTGTAGAATGAGCTGAAGCAAAACAGAGCCAAGTTTCCCTTCCTCACGTTCATCATCTTCCTCTTTTCTCCTTTGGAGTTTTTGATCCCAATTTGAAGAACTAAGCTAAGTAATCAAAGTTTGGAGCTTAGGACTTTAGTTCAACCATTGAAGAGGAATTAAATCCAGCTTGAGGTAAGAATTTATCCATGAAACCTTTGTTACACTCTATTTTTCTTATGGTTTTCAGTTGTGAAATTTAAGGTGCTAAGTTGAGAATTAATGGAAGTTTTTGGAGGAAGTTCACTTGGGTTTTGATACCTGTATGGTGGGTAAGTTGTGGTAGCAAATGGGGGCTTTGCTTGGTGATGTTGGGGGAATTTTAATGAGGTTTTAGATTGACTTCGAAGGGAGGAGAACATGGTTTTTGGCTGAGTTATAGGTGGGGTCGCGGCTCTGTTCTAGAGCGCCGCGACCCAATCTTGAGAAAATGGGAGGAAAAGGCTGAAGGGTCGAAGGGCCGCGGCATGGCCAGAGAGGGTCGCGGCCCGTGCTGGGAGCTAAAGGGAGGCCGCCTCTGGTTGAGGGGTGGGCCGTGGTATGGCCAGGGAGGGTCGCAGTCCTTAGTGGCATTTTGGCCAGAAATAGGTTTTTGGCTTGGGGATTCAAGTCTTAGGCCTCGGGATCGATCCTACTACCCGGTTTAGTAGGATTCGATGTCTCAGAGGCTAGGTTTTGATTCAGGAACCTTTGTTATTTATTTTATTGATGGAATCCCATAATTGGTTATGACCAGGTAACCGCTAAGGAACTAAAAAACAGATCATTCTCAAGGGTCGTTCTTTATCTCATTCTCGCTCGAATCAGAGGTAAGAAAACTGCACCCCATATGTGACATGCATGGTTATTCATGGGGCATGTTGAATGTTTAAATGTGGACATGGATTGAATATTGAATGCTTAGAAAATCTTTCTCATTTGTGTATGGCATTGACTGAATAGTCATAATTGGCAATGGTGTCAGTATCAACTGTGAAGTTGTGACTCATTAGTCAAGTTCGGCGGTGGTACTGGGTGTCACGGGCCGCCAACTTCGATACTCAAATGGACGGAATGTGTGGCACTTGTTAGCACTTTTAACTAGCAAGTCAGCCTAGAATTCACACCTGCGGCAAGCAAACTCAATGGTTAGCCATGTTACAAGTCTCACACAAGTAAGGGCAATTATGAAGCGGAAGCAAGCACGAGACAAGCTATCTAGAGGCAACATCCCACACAACAATCAGAGCCAACAACACAGTCAAGTGGCACGCAATGGCCCAACGAAGGCAACAAACAAGCAACACATAGACTGTAAAGAATGCATACACAAAGGGACATGGCAAAGCATCATTTTATTCATATAAGGCCTTGATAGGGCAAGGGAGTACACAGCTTAAGCCCCTATCTGCTGGTGGCCATGGTGCTTCCTTAAGTCACCAGGTCACCCCCCCCCCTAAGGAGCATTCTAAGAAAATGAAGTCTTCCCAGGAACATATATGATTTTTGTCTGGGAGACATATGCATAATTACAAAAGTGCCATTCCTTACCCCTGAGGTTACTTGGTGCAAGACTTGACTAATGATCAAGCACCAAGGCATGCTCATACATACAAAATGCCCCCCTGGAGATGTGCCATGACGCAGCACATCACACTCTCCCCCACTTAAATCTTCGGCGTCTTCGACGAACTTGCCCCTTGCTGAACTTCAATCTTCTGCGTATGCTTGTGCAAGTCCTCCGCCCTTTCCTAGCAAATTTCTTCATCTCCGAGCCCTTTCCACTTCACCAGAAACTCTTTCTTCTTCTTTCTGTCCACGACCATGGTCCTCTCTGCTAGGATTTCTTCAGGTTGTCTGCTGCTTCGTGGCTTGATGCTGACTCCTTCTCTGGTAGACTGGTTGCGCGCTGGCTCTTCTGGATCTTCGTGATATGGTTTGAGGTTGCCGACATGCAAGACTGGGTGTATCTTCATCCATTCTGGTAAGCTGACTTTGTAAGAGGTCAGGCCCACTTTCGAGATGACTGGAACAGGACCCTCGTATTTTCGGATGAGTCTGATGTCCTTATTCCCTCAGAATCTCAGTTGTTCGGGCCTCAGCTTGATCATCACTAAGTCGCCTGCTTTGAATTCCAGCGGTCGTCTCTTTTGATCTGCCCATTTTTTCATTCTCTTGGATGCCTTCTCCAGGAAGGCTCGGGCAATCTCGGTGGTTTTCTTCCAGTCTTTCGTGAAATTGAAGGCTCTCAGATTTCTTCCGCGATACTCATCCACTGTGTGGGGTAACAGCGGTTGCTGGCCGTTAACAACTTCAAAAGCACTCTTGTTTGATGAAGAACTCTTCTGAGAGTTGAAACAAAATTGAGCTATGTCTAGTAGTTGCGGCCAATTCTTTTGGTTAGCACTGACGAAATGCCGCAAATACTCTTCCAGCATCCCATTGAATCTTTCAGTTTTTCCATCTGTTTGAGGATGGTAGCTTGAGGAAATATTTAGTTGTGACCCCAAAAGGTTGAATAACTTCGACCAAAATGTCTCTGTGAATCTTCCATCACGTTCACTAACTATATTTTAGGGTACTCCCCAATACTTAACTACATACTTGAAGAAAAGTCTCGCAGTCTCTTCTGCCGAGAAATATTTTGACACCGGTATGAAGGTTGCATACTTTGAAAATCTGTCCACGATCACTAAGATCGCACTCAAGTCTCCCATCTTCGGTAAACTAGTAATGAAGTCAAGAGACACACTCTCCCATGGTCGGCTTGGGACTAACAAAGGTTCCAACAACCCTGGCGTCTTGTGTCTCTCCACTTTGTCTTGCTGGCAGGTGAGACAGGTTTTGGTATACTCCACGGTATCGTCGCGCATTTGTGGCCAGTAGTACCCCTGCTTCAAAAAGTCATGGGTTCTCTGCCACCCTGGATGACCCGCCCACAAGGTGTCGTGACACACACTCATTAGTGTCCTCCGCAAATCTCCTGTCTTGGGAACATATAAGCGGCCACCCTTGGCCCACAAAAGATCGTCTTCTACCCAAAATTGGCGAGTCTTTCCCTCTTTTGCGAGATTCATGATGGTCTTCACCACCGGGTCTTTCACTAGGTTCTCCTTAATGGGCTCTCGGAGTGGAGTGGTCACCATGTTAGCCGACATATTAGCCAGCAATTTTAGAGCCGCTAACTCAGCTTTGCGACTCAGGGCATCAGCTGCCTGGTTTAGACGGCCCACCTTGTGTTCGAAATGAAAGTCGAATTCTGCTATGAACTCCTACCATCGTGCTTGTTTAGGGATAAGCTTTGGCTGGGTGAGGAAATGACTCACCGCGGCATTATCTGTCTTTACCACAAACTTCGACCCCAACAAGTAGTGCCTCCACACTCGTAGACAATGAATTACTGTGAAAAGCTCCTTCTCTTGGGCAGTGTACCGCCTCTCTACCTCTGTGAGTTTGCGGCTTTCATAAGCTACGGGGTGGCCCTCTTGTACAAGCACCCCTCCCAAGGCAAAATCAGACGCGTCTGTCTGCACTTCAAAGGGCCTACCAACATCCGGTAAGGCTAGGACAGGATCTCGCATCATGGCTTCTTTCAGACTCTTAAATGCTTCGACACACCTATAGGTCCACGTCCAAGTTACACCCTTCTTCAACAACTCTGTCAAGGGTGTCGCCCTTCTTGAATAGCCCCCCACAAATCTTCGATAATAGTTGGCTAAACCAAGGAAAGAGCGTAATTCCTTCAAATTTGTGGGGGCCTTCCAGTCTTGAATGGCCAGCACCTTCTCTAGATCCATGCGGATCCGACCACGTTTTACTATGTGGCCTAGGAACTTGATTCTCTCTTGTGCAAAGGAGCACTTCTCTCGCTTCACATAGAGTTGGTTCTCTCTCAATTTCTGAAACACTTGGGATAAGTGTCGTTGATGTTCTTCTATTGTGGAGCTATAGACCACAATGTCATCCAAGTAGACTACCACGAACTTGTCTAGGTATTCTTGGAAAACTTGGTTCATCAACGTACAGAATGTGGCTAATGTGTTTGTCAACCCAAATGGCATGACTCGAAACTCATATGCTCCATATCGAGCCACACACGTTGTCTTCAGCTCATCCCCTTTGGCTATCCGCACTTGATAGTTGCCTGATCTCAAGTCCAGTTTTGTAAATAATTTAGCTCCACTCAACTGGTCGAATAAGTCGGCGATCAAGGGGATGGGGTACGTATTACGCACTGTCACTTTATTGAGAGCCCGGTAATCAATACATAGTCTCAAGCTCCCATCGTGCTTTTTCTGGAATAGCACGGGTGCACCATATGGTGCCTTCGATGGCCTGATGAAGCCTGCCTCTAGTAAATCCTTCAACTGCTTCCTCAGTTCTTCTAGTTCGGGGGGCGCCATTCTATAGGCCGCCTTTGCAGGTGGTTTGGCTCCCGGCACCAGCTCAATCTGGTGATCAATACCTCTTCTAGGTGGTAAGGCTTTGGGGAGTTGGTCCGGCATCACATCCCCATACTTCTTCAAGACCATTCGAATTTCTGGTGGGATGACTTCATCCACCGTATCCTCATATATTGTGGGTAGGATAATATACGTGGGCTCTTGTCTTCTCACACCCTTCTTCAACTGCAAGGCTGACAACAGCTTGGTTTCTGGGGGCTGTTCTACTTTAGCAGGCACCACTGCAGGTGTCTCCCCCATTATGAGTAAGCTTCCCGTAGCTGGGATGGGAATGGCTCCCTCTTCCGTAAGGAAGTCCATACCCAATATCACATCAAAGTCGTCCATTTGCACGACCACCAAGTCAGTCTACCCCTCCCACAAGCCAATCTTCATGTTCACATTTTTAGCCACGCTGGTTGTGGCCAAGGCTTCTGAGTTAACCGCTTTCATGCGGCCATGGTCCTTCTCCCATTTCAGTCCCAAACGTTTAGCTTCGATCTCCGAAATGAAGTTGTGAGTGGCGCCCGTGTCGATCATCACACTTCCGGCCATTTTACCGTTTAGAGCAGCATCCACATACATTAGTCCTTTTCCGGGGGTCTTCTTCACTTTCGCACCGTGTTTCTTGAGAGCATTCAACATTCGGAGGGCACCCATGTGCGTATACTCCTCCTCCTCCTCTTCGTTGTTTTTTTTCTACTTGGACAAATGTCGCCTGGAGGGCACTCATCTTGCCTCTGTGAGGACACTCTATTGACTTATGAGGTCCGGTATAGATCCAACATGTAAGAGGCTTCTTGAACTGGGGGTTGCCACCTTTGCTAGGAGCATTAGACTCCACAATCCTTTTCTTTCCTCCCCCACTCTTGCTCTGCCAAGACTTCCCAAACTTTTTACTCCCAACATTACTTCCACTAGTCAACGGATTGGTCTTCTTGGATTGAATGTTCCCTGATGAGTAATCAGTTAGTCGTTCGGCAGCAGCCTGAGCAGTGGCTAGGTTAACCACTCTCTGTCTATCGAGCTCTTACTTTGCCCAAGGCTTCAGACCTTCTAAAAACGCAAAGAGTTTGTCCACTTCGGACATGTCTTTTATATCTAGCATCAATCCAGAGAATTTCTTAACGTATTCTCGGATTGTGCCAGTGTGCTTCAGCTCTCTCAACTGGCGTCGAGCTATGTAGGCAACATTTTCGGGGAGGAACTGCGTCTTCAACTCTCTCTTGAGATCTTCCCAGGTTGTTATGGTGCATCTGTCGTTCTGAATATCATCATACTTTGTCCTCCACCACACTTTGGCATCCGCAGACAAGTACATCGTCACCATGGCAACCTTGCCATCTTCCGATTCAGCTCTCACGGCTCACAAGTAATGCTCCATATCAAAAAGGAAGTTCTCTAAGTACTTCGCGTCTCTAGCCCCACCGTAGGGCCTCGGCTCCGAGACTTTTACTCTGCCATATTCCATGCCAATGGGTCCAGTTGTAGGCTGGCTCCCAACTGCCCTCATGGTGAGGTTCAGCTTGGTGTTCATCTCCAACATTTCATCTTTAATTGCCTCAACCAACACCCTCCATACGTTCCTCCCTCTGAGGACTATGGGATGTGCTTGAAAGGTTTTCTCTCCTCTTGATTGTTGTTATGCGGGCCAGTAGATTGGTCGTATCCCACTCCAACACAGCCACGCGGTTTAGTGCGTTAGCCATCTCCGGTTCTAGCCTGACAGAGCTAAGATCCCTGACTCTTTCGTCCAAGCCATCTAGTTCTCCGACGCGCCTCTCCAGCGCTTTAATCCTTTGAGTTTTGCTCACCATTCTGTAGGGTCCTCAAGCTTTCTCAACTTAGCTCTGATACCAACTGTCACAGGCCGCCAACTTCAATACTCGAATGGACAGAACGTGCGGCACTTGTTAGCACTTTTAACTAGCAAGTCAGCCTAGAATTCACACCTGCAGCAAGCAAACTCAATGGTTAGCCACGTTACAAGTCTCACACAAGTAAAGGAAATTATGAAGTGGGAGCAAGCACGAGGCAAGCTATCCAGAGGCAACATCCCACACAACAATCAAAGCCAACAACACAGTCAAGTGGCACGCAATGGCGCAACGAAGGTAACAAACAAGCAACACATAGACTGTAAAGAATGCATACACAAAGGGACATGGCAAAGCATAATTTTATTCATAAAAGGCCTTGATAGGGCAAGGGAGTACATAGCTTAAGCCCCTATCTGCTGGTGGCCATGGTGCTTCCTTAAGTCACCAGGTCACCCCCCCCCCCTAAGGAGCATTCTAAGCAAATGAAGTCTTCCCAGGAACATATATGATTTTTGTCTGGGAGACATATGCATAATTACAAAAGTTCCATTCCCTACCCCTGAGGTTACTTGGTGCAAGACTTGACTAATGATCAAGCACCAAGGCATGCTCATACATACAAAATGGCCCCCTGGAGATGTGCCATGATGCAGCACGTCACACTGGGCACTGGTCACACAGTATTGACTCATAAGTCAAGATCAGTCTTAGTGTGTTCAACGCAAGCCAACAAAGATTAGATATAATCGACATCTGCATTAAATGACTTGAAAGAGCGTTAATGCCAGACCGACCTTAAGTTCGTTGAATACTATAAGCGCTTATCTAGCCAAAGGCTAGTTACTTAGAGCCACAGTGACTGTTTGGTCACACGACTGTGGGTACCGAGCCCCGTAGTGACTTACCCATCTGTCACTTATCTGTTTAAGCTAGTGACTTACCCATCAGTCACTCATATGTTAAAGCTAGTGACTTACCCATCAGTCACTCTTCTGCTTAAGCTAGTGGCTTGCTCGTCAATCACTCATCTGTTCAGAGCTATAAGCTCTGTGTGATTATAATGATAATAATTCAATTATATTTGTATGCATTATTGTGTTTTCTTGCTGGGCTTTGGCTCATGGGTGCTATGTGGTGCAGGTAAAGGGAAAGAAAAGTTCACCCAATCTTGAGTGGAGAGCTTAGGTGGTGATGTGTACATATGCGGCCGCTTGACCACCACGGCCAAGGAGTTCTCAGGGGAACTAAGGGGTTTACCCTATTTTTGCTGCTTAGATCGGCGGGTTGTAAATTTCAAACTGTAATGACCATTTTTCATTGTAAACAACTTGTAAATGTTTTTATGGGCCCATGAACAGTTTTATGTTTTAAATAAAACATATCCTTTCCTTTTGATTGGTTTTCCACCTTAACCTATTAATAACACCTAGAAGCACGTTTTTAACCAAAGAACTCGGGTAGCGAGTTAAATTCACAGTTCAACATTCACCGTAACAGTCTTGGGGTAACCAGGGCATTAAACCATACATGCCAAAAACATTTCCAATAGATTCTGGGTTGAGGCGTTGAATACTTCTTGTTATATAAGCAACAGAGTGCATCTTTGAGCTGGCCCAACACAAACACCATATGAACTCTGGAAAGAGAAGACTCCTAACTTGAGCTATCTACACATTTTCGGTTGTATTTGTTATGTTCTTAATGACAGGGAGCATCTTGGAAAATTTGATCATAGAAGTGATGAAGAATATTTCCTTGGCTACTCCCCAAAGATTCGAGCCTATCGTGTGTTTAACAAACACATTCTCACGGTGCTCGAGTCAATAAACGTGATATTTGATGACTTGGAAGTCTGTGAGGAAGATAATGCTAATAATGAATGTTTTGTTCTGAAAGTTCCCCCAAAAAGTTCTCAGGCATAGACTTAGGAAGCCTCTCAAACTCACTTTGACTTCTCCTCTAACTGATCAGACTGACTCATCTGCAGCTGCAACAGATCCATCTGTCTCTAGTCCTGTATTTGACGGAAATAACACACCTCTACTGGAATCACCTCATGCTAGACTTTACAAGAACAGTCCTCCATCTTGTGTACAGAAGGCTCATCCTTCTGTTGTCTCCATTGGTGACCCAAATGATACAATGGTCACTCAGAGAAAAGCTTCAATCAAAATTTCACGTTCATGCTACGATCCATGATCGAGCCTAATTCTATCAAAAATGCTCTGGCTGATGAGCATTAGATTGTAGCCATACAAGATCAACTGGCTCAGTTTTAAGAAATAATGTATGGGATTTGGTAAAGAGACCAGTTGAGATTAACATAGTTGGAACTAAATGGATATTCAAAAACATGTCTAATGAGTTGGGCACTGCTACAAGAAACAAGGCACGACTTGTGGCACATGTTTACAAACAGGTTGAGGGAATGGATTTTGAAGAGACAGTCGCTCCAGTTGCTCGTCTTAGGTCTATTTTATTTTTTCTAGTTGTTGTTTGTCACCTTAATATCTAACTACATCAAATTGATGTGAAAAGTCTTTCTTGAATGGCATTCTTCGAGAAGAAGTGTATGCCAATCAACCTTAAGGTTTTATGGACCCCCAGTTTCCAAATCATGTGTATAAGTTGAAAAAAGCTTTATATGGCCTCAAGAAAGCCCCACGTACATGGTATGATAGACTTACCTCTTTCTTGCTATCAAATGGTTTTGTACGAAGGATTTCAAATAACACACTATTCATCAGGTATTTGAACAATGGAATTTTTGTTGCGCAAATCTATGTGGATGATATTATTTTTGGGTCAATATGTGAAAATGAAGTACATAGGTTTGTCAAGTTAATGCAAAGTAAATTTGAAATGACTCTTATGGAGGATCTTAGCTATTTTTTAAGCTTGCAAATAAAGAAAAATGATCAGGGCATCTTCATTTCACAGTCTAAATACACTAAAAGATGCTGGAAATTTTTGGTCTAGAAATTTCAATACATGCTAGGACACCCATAGGCACTACCACTCAACTCACCAAAGGTGAGTCTGGAGTAGATCCTATATTGTTTAGAAGCATGATAGGCAGCTTGTTATATCTTACAGCCAGTCATCCTGACATTTATTTTAGTGTGGATCTCTGTTCTTGATTTCAGTCAAATCCTAAATAATCTCATTTGATGGATGTCAAAGAATCTTCAAATACATATCTAGGACTGTGGAGTTTTGTCTGTGGTATGCTCATGATACTAATCTTTCATTAGTAAGGTTTAATGACTTTGATTGGGCTGGGAGTCTGGATGATCACAAAATCACATCAGGTAGGTGTTTTATGTAGGTAAAAATCTTGTTAGTTGGTTGAGTAAAAAAAACAAAATTCGATCTCCTTGTCCACATTTGAAGTTGAATATATAGCAGCTGGTAGTTGCTACACTCAACTTATATGGCTTAATTAAATGTTAACTGATTATGGCTACCCGCATGAGTGTTTAACACTATATTTGTGACAGCACAAGTGCTACTAACATTTCAAAAAATCATGTGCAACACTCAAGAACTAAACATATAGATATCAGACATCATTTCATTAGAAGTTTAGTTGAATAAAAAATGCTCACTATTTCACATGTTTTCACAGATACAGAATTAGTTGATCTTTTCACAAAATCATTGAATGCTGACACTAGTGTGAACTTAAGAAACAATATTGGCCTCTGTGCCATTAGAATTCCTTTTTGTTGACTCTGTTTATTTTTATCTGAAATTCAATATCCAGCTTTTCACTACAAGAAAATGGCGTCTTTACCTACCAATTGTAAGTGTAGGTAAAACTAGCCTAATGGTGGGTAATATGGTTTACCTACCAATATTGAATTGGTAGAGACTGGTAGGTAAATGTTAATGGGGAAAGAGTCTTTACCTACACTTATTAATACTGGTAGATAAAAGAATCAGTGACCCCACTAAGTTATAAATCAATTGATGAGTCATTAGATGACGTGTTTGATGACTTGTCATCCTACGTGTCTGCTGACATGGTTTCCATAGTAGCATACACGTGGCATATGTCAATAATGCCACTTGGCATCTTGTGGTTACTCCACGTGTCAAATAATAATTTGTCCACGTGTCGTTTGATGATTAGTACATATGTCATCATTTGATATAGACCACGTGGCATCATTTTATTAGTCCACGTGGCATCATTTTATTGGTCTACATGGCTTGATTTTATTGGTTTGTTACACAATTTATATTTTGGTCAAATTTAATGGTTATGTGTAGGTAAAAGATAATAACAGTTATTTATAAATATTCTATATTAAAAATAAACTAGAAAAAAACCATACAATCATCTTATGACTCCCGAACCGAACTCAAATAAATTATTTAACATTAATAATAAAATAAACATACACATATTATAAAATATTCATTACTTATTAAAGATGAGTGTTAAACTAATTACATTTCATAAAAAAATCATCAAGTCTATTCTTCACTTTGAGATTATTACACGAGAGCATCCTTTTTCTCGAACTTGTGAATGTCGATGATGGCTTTGTGAGGTGGACAACAACGATGGTTGGAGGTGGGGTTTGGGTTAGCAACAATGAGAAAATATAATTAATCTCAACACAATAATTATCCCCAATTTAATCATCATAAGGATTTCAGAAAATATGACTTATTATTATGGGTATTTATGACACTTGATATACCAGCATATATTAAAAACAAATATATGAGCACATCAAGTCCCATAATCACCAACATAAAATAAAATCATTTATCAACATCACAGGCAAAAAAAAAAATCAAAGTAGCATAATGATCCAAATCAGAAAAAGAAAATATAAGTCAACATTCAAAACTACTTTAATAGGAAATATGCATCGAAAACTAGAATTCATGTGATAAAACAAAGAATTTCATATGCAGTATATATGAACATGTAAACAATGATGAAGATAATACAAACTAGGTTCAAAGTTTAACATAAAAAAAACTCAAAATAAAAAGTAGATGTCTCTTCTCCTTTTTAAGAAGAAAAACATATTCATGTATATAATCAATGAACATAATACATAACACATCTCGGAGCCTCAGAACATTTGAAACAATAATCCAGACAATGAAACAAAACTCTAGAACACAACTTAATACCTCAAACCAATAAAGCACATAAACCTTATTAAAGTACTTAATATATCAGCATAGCCAAATTAGGCAGTTGAGTCTATACCAAATTTATAAATCTAATTCATATTTGATAGCAAGAGCATTGGACTTTGATATACCATATATTTATTAGAAAAGGAGCAAATAATTATGTCAAACATTATCTCAATAAAATAATAAATAAAGTTTTAATATGCAAAAGAATAATAAAAACTAGTTTCTTAATTACATATATAGATAGCAAGCATATAAGTTAGTTCAAACAAATCCAGAATTATGCCAAATTCAGCAAGCATAAAGATTATGATGTCACAATCAAAGAATCTCACCAAAATCAGTTTTTCACCCATACTCAAAATCTTATATTTCATTCAAGCCAATTAGTCAACAACATACAATATAATTTGACATAAATCATTTAATAAATTTGAATAACCACAGAAAAACTAAAAAAAAAAATCATAGAGCTACTCTCATTAGAAACAATACATCATAAGCAAGCATGAGAAAATAGTAAGACAGTAATGAATGAGTTACTCTCATTAGAAACTAACTGAACACCCTTTCGATGAGTAAATTTGCATTTCCCTACAGAGGAAACAATTAATCTACATAACACTGGAATAAACATTTAATTTCTCACTAACATATATCACCCATTGATTCATTCAATCCAAACTTTTAATTTCAAAATCACACAAAATGCAAAGAACTGATAAATGTTCACCATCACAGTAGGCAATATTACACAGATAATAAAAACTCATCAAAATATCTAGATTATAAAAACTCGTCAATATTAATAACTATTGCTTTCAAACAAGATAAAAATGAAGATATACAAGACATTTTAGAGCCACAAACTATGACATTTAAAGCTTTTCATCTAAACACAACCAAGCTTGTAATTCATAAATACAAGAAGTATCCAAAGCCCAAATGAAGACAACAATGAAGAAAATACAAACCAGAAAGCAGAGTCCCTAATCTAAATACAAATCATTTAAAGTCCCTTAAAAACATGTTCATTGGTAATATGTTCTTAAAAACATGAGACATTAAGCTAATATGTTCTTGAATAAACCCATATCAATTTAAAAATCAGGAACACACGCAAGAAAAGATAGATCATATCCAAAACTACTCAAACACTGAAAATTTAATCTCATAAAGAGATCAAAGACCAGATCTGAAATATGCCACTGTCAGAAGCAAAATGCCCAAAACCATCAACATAGCAAGATGCAAACAGACCCACTCAAACTAATTGTTACATCATATCAAACACTTGCATAAAAAAAATCATATAATAGGATTAAATATCAGGTCCAAAAAATAATTAGAAACAATAAAATAACTAATCAAATTCAAATCATACTCAAAACACAGAATCACAAAATAGCATCATAAATCAAAACTCCAAAATATATTCAAACAAAATATGCCTCAACAATTAAAAATTCATCATCAATCCTTCAGAATTGGGGATTTTCATCAACCAAGATGCTGAAAATATACCTCAAAGCCACCAGGCCAATAATTCAACATTCCGAGAGCCACCAAGCCAAGTGCTCATCAATCTTAAAGCCACCAAGCAAAATCTGAAACCAAATAACCATCCAAACAAATCAAACCTACAAAACAATGTAGAAATTAATATCAAATTTCACAATAGCACAAACTACAGTATTTACCAATAAATAGAAAAGAAAATACCCATGGAACAGTCGGATTAGGGATAGAAAACAAGGCAGAGACTCACAGTGAAAGTGAACAAGGCGGCGACCCACGGTGAAAGCGAATAAGGCAGTGACTCACCGTGAAAGCAAACAAGGCAGAGGCTCACGATGAAAGAGAACCAGGCAGCGACTCATGGTGAAATCAAACCAGGTGGCGGCTCTAGGTGAAAGGGAACCAGGCGATAGCTCAAGGTGAAAGTGAACCAGGCGGTGGCTCAAGGTGAAAGTGGACCAGATGACGGCTCATAGTGAAAGCGAAGAAGGCAATGTCTTATCATGAAAGAGAATGTAATGACCCAACTACTCTAGACTTTGGACCATTAATGACTACTATACATAGACACTAATTTTTAAAGTACTTACAAGTGAAATAATCATAACTTCATTAAAAACTTGTAAAACAAATGTTAAACTACATAAAATTTAAAGTAGGATATGGAATCCCATTGTTTTTAAAAGAAAACATAACATAATTTTAAATAAAATGGATTACATAATAAAGTGCGGAAAAATACATATAAAATTTAAAGAGACTTCATCCTCGAATCGAACGCTCGGTCCATCGATTCCATCCCGTCTCAATACACATCCCTAATCTTCCAAGAACCTTTCCCGCCACCAAAGCTATTTTCCTGCAATTATAAACATAAAGGAGTGAGCCTAATGCCCAGCAAGGAAAATCTAACACATAAATCATATACATAATATTCATATCAACATATACTAAAACATATCATAACATATGTCACATATACTATAATGGCCATTATTACTTGGGGTCCCATAAACTAAACAAGTCATATGCCCATTAGATTTGTGGGGCTTGCTAGCTAAGCAAGTCATATGCCCATAAATTTATTGGGGCTTCTTAGTTATACAGGTCATATGCCCAAGTCTACAGACATACATATTATAACATATACATAACACTTAAATCATAAGATAACACATAACATAACATATAAAATCCTATCCTATTTTCCTTGCCAAAAGTACCGGGATATGAGAACAGGTTTGGGACTTTGGAACACTCCTAAAAACCATCAATGAAAGGGTGAGTATACTTAAAGAAAAGGGGATGAAATTAATAAAAGAACTATACCATTGAAAGATACTTACCAAGAACCTTATGTTAAAGATCTTAGATTTCCTAACCAAGAACAAAGAATAAAGTTAGGGTGCTGAGTAGAAAACTATAAGAACTTAAAAAAAAAAACAATACCAAAATGAACTAGAGTTTGGAATACGTTGAATGCTTCTATGACCAATCTAAACCTTGAACCGAAATGTGCTATAAACCTTACTTCCCAAGTGTTTGGTAAGCTTATAATGATTAAGCTTAAAATCCCCAACCCAAGTGTTTACACTCTCAAAAATAACCTAGCAGCTTGCAGCCTCTGAACTTAGCTTGATGAATGAATAAATGGCTGGGTACTAGGTCCTATTTATAGAGTTCAAGAATGAAAAGATCTTCATTTAACTTGAATAAAATAATGGCTTTTTAAGTGAAAAATATTTGAATTATCATTCAGCAGAGGCTGAAGACTCGGTCAGAAAGATGTTGGACTTATCAAGAGCTTAAAGATTAAAATGAGAACGTTTTCAAAAACATTAAAAATTATAGCAAGGGAGCCGATATATCGCCCCTTGTATGTGATATATCGCCTGGGCTAGCATGCCCGAGGCTCGTCGAGGTGATCGTGCGAAGTTACGTGTTTTTCGTATCCCTGTACTGCGATATATCGCCCCCTATAGCTACGATATATCGGCATACGCTGAATATTTAAACACGAAATTGCACGTTTTCAGCTTAATTTGAATTGAGTAAACAGTCTTGACTAAGTCCTCTAACGTTTTCAAAGCTGCTGACAGACCTTAGGATATTCAAATTTTAATCTTAATAAACTTATTCCTCAAAAATACTTAATTATATTTAAACATACACATGACAAGTGTTACTTTCTTATTGGGTCTATCTAAACCTTATAATATAATAAATATCACCATCAATATCAGCCATATTAATCAAACCTTGGGTTAAAATTAATATTCTTAAACTATAGGTTAAACTTAGAAAATCTACAAGTGTTACTATGAGTGTCCAATTAAATCCCGGTTTGAACCAAAATCCACAGTCATAAAAATACTACAACTATTACTATTATACTACTATCTAACTAACTAAGTAAAGTTCTTGGACTCTACAATTCTCCCCTACTAAAAAGAATTTCGTCCTCGAAATTTACTTACCAAATAACTCCGGACACCGGCCTTGCATGCCCTCCTCCAACTCCCACGTTGCCTCTCGCTCAGAACTATTATTCTATAGGACTTTGACTATAGGAATGCTCTTGGACTGTAACTGCTTCACCCCCCTATCTAGGATGCTAACCGGTCATTCGTTGTAACTCAAGTCTTTCTGGAGTGTTATCGTATCGTACTTGAGGACGTGATATGGGTCTGACACATACTTGCGTAGCATCGAGATGTGGAACACGTTGTGACTATCTGCTAGTGCTGGCGGTAGGGCTAGTCTATACGCAACTGCTCCCACTTTGTCCAATATCTCAAAAGGACCTATAAATAAGGGACTAAGCTTGCCTTTCTTCCCAAACCGCTTTACACCTTTCATAGGAGATATCTTCAAGAAGACTTGATCTCCGACGTTGAATTCCACATCGCGTCGCTTGGCATCCGCATAGCTTTTCTGACGGCTTTGAGCAGCAAGCATACGCTGTCTAATAAGCGTTACTGCTTCTTGAGCTTGTCTAACAGCTTCGTGACCTAGAAGTTGCCTTTCTCCTACCTCATCCCAATGCAACGGTGATCGACACCTCCTTCCATAAAGCAATTCATAAGGTGCCATCCCGATCATTGACTGGTAGCTATTGTTGTAGGAGAACTCTATCAGCAGCAAGTACTTATTCCATGATCCTCCGAAATCAAGTACACATGCGCGTAGCATATCTTCTAAAATCTGAATCATACGCTCGGACTTCTCGTCTGTCTGAGGATGAAAATTTGTACTAAGACTTAACTTAGTACCCATAGCTTGCTGTAAACTTCCCCAAAATCTTGATGTAAACACCGATCCTCTATCCGACACTATTGTCTTGGGGATTCCATGCAACCATACTATCTCTTGGACGTAGATGTCAGCATATTGGTCTGCCGTATATGAAGTCTTAACAGGCAGGAAATTAGTCGACTTGGTTAGTCTATATATTACTTTCCAAGCAGAATCATGCTGCTTATTTGTCCTTGGCAAACCTGTCACGAAGTCCATAGCTATATCGTCCCACTTCCATTCTCGCACGCTAAGCGGTTGCAATAAACCTGCAGATTGCTGATGCTCTGCTTTCACTTGCTAGCATACAAGACACTTAGACACAAACTCTGCTATGTCCTTCTTCATCCCAGGCCACCAATATATTACCTTGATGTCATGAGTCATCTTGGCAGACCCTGGGTGAACTGAGTACGGGGAACTGTGCGCTTCTTCTAGAATCATCTTTTTAATCCTTTGATCATTTGGCACACATACCCGATCCTTATATCTCAATAAACCTTGACTAGATATTGAGAAATCTATAGCCTTGCCTTCTCTGACTGCATCCTCATGTGCTGCTAGTGTGTCATCATGTCCCTAACCAATCCGTATATCTTATAGCAGATTTGACTGGATAGACAAGTTAGCCAGATTACCTACAACTACTTCTATTCCGGCACTGATCAGCTCCTGCTGTAGCGGCTTTTCTAATTCGGCTAAAGCTGCTAAATTTCCATAACTTTTCCTACTAAGCGCATCGGCAACTACGTTTGCCTTCCCCGGGTGGTATAAGATTTCGCAGTTGTAATCCTTTACTAACTCTAACCACCTGCGTTGCCTCATGTTGAGCTCCTTCTGAGTAAAGAAGTACTTTAAACTCTTGTGGTCCATATAAATCTCGCACCATTCTCCGTAAAGATAATGGCGCCAGATCTTTAACGCAAAGACCACCGCTGCCAACTCCATATCGTGAGTTGGATAGCGCTGCTCGTACTCCTTCAACTGTCGTGAGGCGTAGGCTATCACCTTATCATTTTGCATCAGCACGCAACCTAACCCTTGCTTTGATGAATCACAGTAGACTACGAACTTATCGTTGGGTGTCGATACACAGAGTACTGGTGCTAAACAAACCTTATCCTTAAGCAACTGGAAGCTTTCTTCACATCTATCATTCCAGTTGAATCTTTATTGTTTCCAGGTCAGGTTGGTGATCGGAGTGGCTATCTTAGAAAAGCCCTCTACGAACCTCCTATAATAACCTGCTAACCCTAGAAAGCTTCTTACTTCAGATGCATTCTTTGGTCTTGGCCAATCCTTCACGGCCTCTACTTTTGATGGGTCTACAGCAACTCCCTCTTTTGATATAATGTCCCCGAGGAACGCCACTTGCGAAAGCCAAAATTCGCATTTCTTGAACTTGGCATAGACTTGATGCTCCTTCAGTCGTGACAAAATCAACCAAATGGTCCTCATGCTCTACTTCATCCTTAGAGTATACTAAGATATCGTCGATGAATACTACGACAAATTTATCTAAGTAATCCTTGAAGACCCTATTCATCAAGTCCATAAATGCGGCTGGTGCGTTAGTAAGTCCAAAGGACATAACCAAGAACTTGTAATGTCCATAACGAGTTCTAAAAGCTGTCTTAGGGATATCTTCTCCCCGCACCTTGAGCTAATGGTACCCGGACCGTAAATCAATCTTTGAAAATACAGTCGCACCTCGGAGTTGATCAAACAAATCATCGATCTGGGGTAGTGGGTACTTATTCTTAATCGTTACTTTATTCAGCTCACGATAGTCTATGCACATCTGCATACTTCCGTCTTTCTTCTTCACGAATAACACTGGGGCTCCCCATGGCGAATGACTTGGCCTAATAAAACCCAAGTCTAGGAGTTCTTGTAGCTGCGTCTTTAGCTCCTTGAGTTCCGTAGGTGCCATCCGGTATGGTTCCTCAGAGATAGGCTCAGTGCCTAGTACTAATTCTATCGTGAAGTCAATTTCCCGAGTTGGCAGCAATCCTGGCAAGTCATCGGGAAATACCTCTGGGAATTCTTTTACAATACGGACGTCTCCAACCTTAAGTGATGTCTCCTTTACTACATCCGTGATGCTGGCTAAGAATGCTTGACATCCTTTTGCCATCATTCTTTGAGCTTTGAGAGATGATACTAACGGGGTGCGCAATCCTGAAGCTTGTCCCATGAAGCATAGTTTCTGGCCGTCAGGAGTCTCGAACATCACCTTCTTGCGTTTGCAGTCGATGGTTGCGCCATGCCATGCTAGCCAGTCCATGCCTAGTATTACGTCAAAGTCCTTGATCACAAATTCTATCAGGTCTCCTTCTAGTTCTACATCCTCAATCTTGATCGGTTCGCCTCGTACTATCCGTGATGATAGAACTACTTTGCCCGAAGGCAACTTGGTTACAAACCTAGTTCTAAATCTTTCACAGGGTTTGTCTAGTTTTTCTATCATTCCTAACGAGATATACGAATGAGTGGCTCCCGAATAAAATAATACAGAGCATATGTTATTGAGGATAGAAACCTGACTTGTGACCACTCTATTTCTATCATCAGCCTCTCCTTGGGTTAAGGTAAAAACCCTAGCAGGAACCATCTTGTCGCCCTTCTTCCCTTCTGGCTTGCACTGAGGAAAATCTCTTTTTCGGTGTCCTTCCTGACCATAGTTAAAACATTCCTTGGTGCTTGCGCGACATTCTCCAGGATGTTTTTTCTGACACTTAGCACATGGCGGGTATTCCACATAACCCGGCCTATTTCCTCCATTATTTGTCTGTGCCCTCTTATCGCTGTCAGATTGCTTGTTATCAGGATGCCTTCTCTTCTGACCATTATTTTTATTACTGGACTGATGGTTTCTATTATAGTTGTTGTTCTGACTAGGCTGAGGTTGACCCTTCTGTCTAGGCTCAGGCTTACTGGCTTCCTCTTTACTTACATTAGCCTGCAGCCTATCTACTTCTATTGTCGTCCCAAGAACGTCGGCATACGTAGTATTTCCTGGGTTTGCTAGCTTAACCCCCATCTCGATCTTTGGTCGAAGTTCTCTAACAAACTAGTTCACCCTCATAAAATTAGTTGGAACCATCTCAGATGCGAACTTTGCTAGGCGGTCGAACTGTCGAGCATACTCTGCTACTGATAAACTACCTTGCTTTAAGTTGGCGAACTCCTCAACTCTTGAAGCGAGTACTGCCGAATTATAATACCTCTTGTGGAACAGCTCCACAAATCGAGTCCATGTCATGGTGGCAACATCATGCGATTGCTGGACCAAGTCCCACCATATCTTGGCATCCTTCTTGAGCAATGACGAGATGCAGGATATACGGTCTGCATTATTGAGATTCATGTGCATCAGAATTGGCTCCACATTCCTTAGCCACTCTTCTGCTTCAAAGGGGTCTGTAGTCCATTCGAAGTTTGGAGCGTGCTGTTTGCGAAACCTCTCATACACTGGCTCCATGTGTTGTACTGGATACAACGCGTAGTTTTCCACTGGCCATCCCCCAAATGGATCAACTTGTTGGGGTGCTGAGGCCATTTGCTGTGGCTGCGGCTACGGCTGAGGCGGAGGCTGAGTCTGGGGCTGAGCCTGTTGTCGTTGCTGCTGCAAAAGTCCGTCGACTTGTTGTCAGCTAGCGGTGTCAGCACGTTATGGCTGGCAGTAGCACGCACTCCCCTTCTGCGAACTGGAGGGGCTTCATTACTCACTGGAGCAGCATTGAAGGCGTTCCCGTTGGTGCGTGCAGATCTTCGGAGCGACATTTTAGCAGAGTTCTAACAGTTGAAAGAAAACATGTTAGAACTTTACCTAATAGGCTCTAAGGCAAAAAATTATTCTAAGACAAACATATCTCAGACCTATTGATTATGACTTCTTATGAAAAATTTATATAAGTCTTCTTTATTTTTAGAGTGGGTTTCTATATTTAGAAAAACAAGCCATCTTTATTTTCTAAGTTTGTTTCTAATCATCCTATATGACTTAATTCTCAAGCTCGAAACTCATCTTTGTTCCAAAGTTAACCATATTGAGGGAGGGCTGGGATTAGTAAAATCGTTCCCACTACTATGGCCCCCTAACTCTCAATGTAGAAACTTGGTTCATTGATTTGTATCCACCCTCACCAAACTTAGTCATTATTTATTATTTATTATGATTGCGAAATAAAAATCAAACTCGTACATGATAACAAAATAACATGATAACAAAATAACATGATATTAATTTGGAAAATAGTTTTTCACTTATTACAACCATAAAACGAACAATAAATAAAACAAACAATGAAAACTAACTATTCTAAAAATCAGGATCTTCTACATCTAATCCTTCATCTAGCATATCATCATCTATCTCTTCACAATCTTCATTATCATGTGCCTCAAAATGTCCTCCAGGAAGGTTCGTAAAAATCCTATGTTTTTGCTCATTTGTAAACTGAAATTTTGATTTTGCAGTGAACCTAACTAAGAGAAAGTAATATCGCATTGCTACTGGCAGTTCGTCTTCATCGTCCATTATTTCCCATATTTCCTCTAAGGCTACAATTACGGGATGAAAATCTCTAAATAGTCTAATTATTAAAATGTATTTTCCATTGCTCTCATCATAATTTGCTTAGACTCTTGAAGGTGACCTATTTCTTTGTGGAACAAAAGCAGTCTTCGAGTGATTCTCTCTAGTGCTCCTACGGTGTTTCTTGGTTCTCTTATTCTTTTTAAAGCCTTAATGGCTCGGATATCCTCATTGGTTAATGCTCCGTTCATACTTAGCTGAAAACATAAATACTAAAATTGTTAGCTATACACATAAGAAAAATAACTATAACTTAAATACTTACTTGGCGGTCAGATTCGGAGCTTTGAGTGTGTGTATCGAGGAGAACTTCATGCGAATGAACCGTTTGCTCTGATACCAACTGTAATGACCCAACTACTCTAGACTTTGGACCATTAATAACTACTATACATAGACACTAATTTTTAAAGTACTTACAAGTGAAATAATCATAACTTCATTAAAAACTTGTAAAACAAATGTTAAACTACATAAAATTTAAAGTAGGATATGGGATCCCATTGTTTTTAAAAGAAAACATAACATAATTTTAAATAAAATGGATTACATAATAAAGTGCGGAAAAATACATATAAAATTTAAAGAGACTTCATCCTCGAATCGAATGCTCGGTCCATCGATTCCATCCCGCCTCAATACACATCCCCAAGTGATGGACCCAAAACGGGTATGTTTTAAATATTTATAAATCGCAAGCGCACGAATCGTTCATATAGAATAGTGATCATGTAAGCAAGGATAACAAACCCAAAGGAGTTGTCTTAAAATCGAAAAGAAAATTATTTTAAACCAAAATTAATAAATTCTAACCTAGTTCCAAAGATTGATGTGATTTTTTTAATAATGAAATAAAATAACAGACAATAATATAGAAATTAAAAACAATATATATAAATATAAATTAAAAGTAAAAATCAAGATAGTAAAATAAGATTATTAAGATAATAGAATCCACAAAATATAAGTTCAATAATATTTATAAGTACATTGATTCCCAAGTTTTAGTGATAGTTAAAATAAATCAAACTATCATTTTCAAAATAGATTTATAATTTTAACCACAAATTAATTCTAAAAAGATAGGATTTTTCTTCAATTTTCTAAATTATAATTTCAAAGCATTTAGTGTAAATCAATCTAATGAAATAACAAATAAATCAATGAACATTATTTATAAGGAAAAACATAATATTTTTGTTCTAAGCATGGATGTGTACAATTTAATGACACATCTTACACAAAGAATATTATGTTTTTGCACTAATGAAGAACAAAGTGTAAATATGTGCTAACAATCCAAAATACATGATATTTAAGATGAAAGAAGATATTTGAATAAGAAAATTCCATAAACTTTGTTGCACAAAATGGGAAATCAACATACAAAATAAACACTATCTAATTACATATTGTTTCATCATCACCTTAATAATCTTAAAAAGATTAGAAACACATAACTAGAATAGCAAATACAAACTAAAAATTACAACATAAATAGGAAAATTTGGAGGATGAACCCCCAAATTTTTCCTCTAAAAATACATAGAAAATAACCAAAAAGAAGAAGAAGATGAAGAGAATTGAGAGGTTTTGAATGTGTAGAAATTATGGTATAGTAACCTCCCCCCTTAAAATGGACACCAAATTCCCTTATTTATAGCCAAAAAAGTGGTATTAAAATAATCAATTTAAATTAATTAAATTGATTAAATTAAATTAATTAATTATAATATGGAAAATAGGGATAAATTATAGGGTGTAATAATTATGTTTTTGGGTAAAATGTGTAGAAAATGGGGTAAAAATATGGCATTTTTAGACACAAGGACAAATAGACATTGTTGGGCTCAAGAATTTGAGGCATGCATGGGATGGCTGCTGGCAGTGTGAATTCGGCTGGGCATTCATCAGGTGATGGTGTTGGCTGAGGAGAAAAGCCTTGGGTGGTTTGCTGGCAGGCGTAGGAAGCAGGCCACTTTGGCATGATGTGCTTCAGGTGGTGTAGGGATCCTTCGTGGGCCTTGGGTTGGCAAGGGGCTTTGGCTGGGCATCTTTATGGTATTTCAATAATACAATTTCTCTTTTCGTTTCTTGCTTTCTATCATTTTTTCCAAACACAAAAATACAATAAAATCCCTACAAAATAAACATAAAATAAATCACAATAAAATATTTTCAATTATAAAATAAATTAATTTAATTATTTGAAAATATTAATTATAACTTAATTTATATTTAACATTTAAATTCAATAATACAACATTTTTTTACCCCAAACTAAACAACAATAATTTAAATAATTAGCTACAATATTTTACAACAAAACAACTATAAAAATACACAAAAATATATAAAATCAAAATAAACTTAATAAATTCAAAATTACTTAAAAACTTAATAAATCAATTAAAAACTCAAGAATTAAGCAACAATTAGCACATAAAAAGTGGTAAAATAACTCTATTTTGTAGAGTTATCACCAAGCTTTCAAGAACCTTTCCCACCACCAAAGCTATTTTCCTGCAATTATAAACATAAAGGGGTGAGCCTAATGCCCAGCAAGGAAAATCTAACACATAAATCGTATACATAATATTCATATCAACATATACTAAAACATATCATAACATATGTCACATATACTATAATGGCCATTATTACTTGGGGTCTCATAAACTAAACAAGTCATATGCCCATTAGATTTGTGGGGCTTGCTAGCTAAGCAAGTCATATGCCCATAAATTTATTGGGGCTTCTTAGTTATACAGGTCATATGCCCAAGTCTACAGAAATACATATTATAACATATACATAACACTTAAATCATAAGATAACACATAACATAACATATAAAATCCTATCCTATTTTCCTTGCCAAAAGTACCGGGATATGAGAACAGGTTTGGGACTTTGGAACACTCCTAAAAACCATCAATGAAAGGGTGAGTATACTTAAAGAAAAGGGGATGAAATTAATAAAAGAACTATACCATTGAAAGATACTTACCAAGAACCTTATGTTCAAGATCTTAGATTTCCTAACCAAGAACAAAGAATAAAGTTAGGGTGCTGAGTAGAAAACTATAAGAACTTAAAAAAAAACAATACCAAAATGAACTAGAGTTTGGAATACCTTGAATGCTTCTATGACCAATCTAAACCTTGAACAGAAATGTGCTATAGACCTTACTTCTCAAGTGTTTGGTAAGCTTATAATGATTAAGCTTAAAATCCCCAACCCAAGTGTTTACACTCTCAAAAATAACCTAGCAGCTTGCAGCCTCTGAACTTAGCTTGATGAATGAATAAATGGTTGGGTACTAGGTTCTATTTATAGAGTTCAAGAATGAAAAGATCTTCATTTAACTTGAATAAAATAATGGCTTTTTAAGTGAGAAATATTTGAATTATCGTTCAGCAGAGGCTAAAGTCTCGGTCAGAAAGATGCTGGACTTATCAAGAGCTTAAAGATTAAAATGAGAACGTTTTCAAAAACATTCAAAATTATAACAAGGGAGTCGATATATCGCCCCTTGTAGGTGATATATCACCTGGGCTAGCATGCCCTAGGCTCGTCGAGGTGATCGTGCGAAGTTACGTATTTTTCGTATCCCCATACTGCAATATATCAGCATACGCTGAATATTTAAACATGAAATTGCACATTTTCAGCTTAATTTGAATTGAGTAAACAGCCTTGACTAAGTCCTCTAACGTTTTCAAAGCTGCTGACAGACCTTAGGATATTCAAATTTTAATCTTAATAAACTTATTCCTCAAAAATACTTAATTATCATTAAACATACACATGACAAGTGTTACTTTCTTATTGGGTCTATCTAAACCTTATAATATAATAAATATCACCATCAATATCAGTCATATTAATCAAACCTTAGGTTAAAACTAATATTCTTAAACTATAGGTTAAACTTAGAAAATCTACAAGTGTTACTATGAGTGTCCAATTAAATCCCGGTCTGAACCAAAATCCACAGTCATAAAAATACTACAACTATTACTATTATACTACTATCTAACTAGCTAAGTAAAGTTCTTGGACTCTACAGAGAACTAGGCAACCACTCAAGGTAAAAGCAAAGCAAAGGGAGGGAGAAAGGACGACAATGGTGGGAAGGGATGGATTGGAGAGAATAACAGAGAGAAGAAAATTTAGGGGGCGGCTGATACAACCCTAATCTATTTATATAAATAAATAAATAAATTTTTAATAAAAATGTTTTTTATATATAATATAATTAAAATATATTATAAATATATTTTATTTATATTTTTTCCAACTATGTACACACGTGGCATGCCACATGTTATACAATGTGTACACATCATACTATTTACTCCACATAAGCTTCCAAATAATCATTTATAATAATAAAATAATATAATAAAAATAAAAAACGGGGGGAAAATTGAGCGGGAATGGTTAAAAAATTTCCCTCCATAATATACGTAGGTAAAGATCATTACCTACTGATATTATTGGTAGGTAAAGCTATGTTCCGAATTATAATATAATGGACGAGCATTTACCTACTAATATTATCTACCAAAAAATATTGGTAGGCAAAACATTACTTTCCCTACCAATATATATTGGTAGGTAAAATATTGGTAGGTAAAGATCAGATTTCTTGTAGTGTTTTGTTTGTTTGTTTTGTGGTTCAGTTGTTGCTTCTCATGTCATCCTCTAGTTGAAAGGTACTTGCCATCTCTCATTCTTCCAAGATTGATTTGAGTCTTTATTTGTCTCAGCTAAAACGGCTACCATTTTAGGAAGCAATGGGAAGAGCTGCCCTTTTGAAAATTTATGCTTTGAGAAGTTTGCTCATTCTTCTTAATATTCTTTTTTTACTAAGGGAGATGGCTACATCACTAGAAAGGAGTGGAAGTCAGAGTTGATTACTTTGTAAAACTTAATGAGTGATACATTAATAAATCGACATTTTCAAAAACAAAAAAACATCAGGAGTGAGTGAGCCATAACTCTGGCTCACATGAGGTTAAGTGCACACACATAAGGTAAATTTAGACTTAAAAATCTTGTTGAACAAAATGGGTGATGTTTTATCTCACAATCCATTTTAAGAGCTTTGCTTTATGATATCTTATGAATCATAACATATTCTTACAATTGTTGGCTATTGATTTTATTTTAAACAGAGTTTCATTTTTTGTCCTATCTGTTGTGAACATGAGGTTAGTGTGCATTCTTTTTGTGAAAAATATCTTTTTTTTTTTGGTTGTTTGTGGTTACATGTATATTTAAATGCTTGTTTGTTTTGACCTACTTTTAAATTATGAAAAAAATTGATATTTGTTTGTTTTGTTTGTTAGACCGTGTTCATTGATTTTTTTTTTAAGTAAGGGATTTGTTTTGTTGTTCAATTTTTTTGTGCCAAACACTTTCTTAAGGGAGAGCTTATATCACTAACATTTTCTAAGAGCCCTATAAGCTTTGTTTCTCTTTACAGCTCCAACGATAAATATAGTCTCTGATGTGCCTGCAATTAAGGGGGAGTTGTGTCCTCCATAAGATATAGTTTGTTCACCAAATCCTAATATTCAGGGGGAGTCGCCAATTCAGGGGGAGAAATCTCGGTCGTCTCCTTATTCATCTGAAACTCCACCAAGGCATTCTATGAAGAACAAACCCCGTCTCAAGAAAATTGTTCTTTGATTATGATCATCGAGGGGGTGAAGTGATAGATTATTAGGCTTCTCATATCTTTTGATGTTTTCATGAATTTTGTTGTCTTCCTTTATATTCTGTTCTGGTTAGTTTTAGTTTGGTTTGTGTTATTTGAACAATTGTGTTTTTCACTTGACATGGTTCTTTTCTGATTTTAGTTCTGATAATGATTGTTGCTTGTGTGCTTTGTTTTGTTCATTGATCATGAAGAACTATGTTTTGTGCAGGTGTTTTTTCGAATGGCAAATCAGGATCCCAGATGCATATGTACTGTGTGTTTGTTGCATCTAGTGATCTCAGTATTTTCACTTGCCACCTAGGATAAGTTTTAGTTAGCTTTAACTAATTCTTGTTAAGCATATGTTAATTAATTGTTCTGTTAGGATTAGTTAGCTGAACATATATACAAGTTGTTTTGGGTCTTGGACCTGGAACTAACGAACAAATTTTTCACAGAGTTTTTGTTGTTGTCTTCTTGGTTTTAATGTCTTGTCTTTGATGCTGGTGTTTGTTAGGGTTTGAAGCTTCATTCATGGAGTTGAGTTCAATATTCTTGAAGCAGTAGAACAAATGGATTTGTTCTAAAATTTCTGAAGGGATTTCAGAAGAAGGTGTTGAAGGGATTTCCACACTACTTCTAAGGGATGTAGAAGTAAGAAAATTGAGTAGGAGAATCAATAGTGGGTGAATGTAATTCTTTCTATGTGTTTCATTTGTTCTTTAGCAAATTAGTGTTTTGAGATAGTAATTTGTAAAGAACATGATTTGATATAGTGAAAGATTTTACCTTGGTCTTTGTAACACAATGAGTAGCTGATTTATTTAGTAGACCTTGTAAAAATCCTTGTGTGTTCTTTACTTTTCTTCTAGCTTGTCTATTATAAAATTGTTTGATTCATTCATATTTTTTATAGACAACTAAAGTAACTTTTTATCATATATGCATATGGATATGGATATCGTATATATAGCAAGGAAATTCTATAATGCATATGATTTTGGCATATTTTTTTTTATGATTATGTACATTGTTTTTATTTAGAACATCATGTAAATTTTTAGGAAATTATAAATAATTTATAGTATTAAAAATATGATTCAAATAATTTGTTGCACGTGTAACTATTTTATTTTATGCACGTGAAAAGTAGCATATTTAAACTTTGTTTTTGACATTATAAATTATTAATAATTTTTTTTTAAATTTCCAAAATACTTTAAATATCTACAATATACACAATTTAAAAAAAAGTTGCTCAAAAACATCCAAATACCAAAAAATCATCCAAAGACAATTTGTGAAACAATCTCATTAACATTATTAAACAATATTCATTAAAGAAAATAATGACACAGAACATTATAAACTAAATTCGAATTAGCATCAAAGGTTTATATAACCAAAAACAATATAAGCTAGGTAGGTCAGGTAATACTCACTCCTTCGATAAATAAAAATACAATAATAGAAAAACTAGAAATCTTCATGAATTCAAGTAGGTACTCCTCTTCTTATTTATTAATAATATATTACATAGTTTTTGTAATCATTGATATTGTATTTATTACACTCACTTTCCGTTGTCGTCGCGACCGGATCCCGACCCAGCCCTCGACCCGGCATACGAACCAGCAGAAGAACCCGCTTCTGACCCAGCACCGCCGCCCGACCCTGAGCTTGACGACGAAGAGGAGGAGCTGGAACTCGACGAAGATCTTGACCCCGACCCGGACCCAGAACCCGAACCCGCTCCAGCACCACTGCCACTACCTCCTCCACCCAACCCAATCCCTATCCCAGTTCCTATGCCAATCCCCACCCCGCCAAGGTCCAATCCCAACTCTTTTCTGGCCACTATTCGACTCTCGGACGCCATGAACAAGCTCGACACAAGCAAAGCTATGAACCACAAGCACTTCAAAGACGCCATCTTTTTCTTCAAAAGGGCCACACAAATATATAACGCAATGTTTTGTAAGTAGGAATGTTTGAAGAAGTGAATAGATAAATATATATTATTGTACGCAGTGATGAGTTTTATGATGATATAAGAATAATGAGAGTTATGGAGGCATTTTATAGCAAGAGAATACGTAGGAGTAAGCGTGTATATAATGAACTGTAGATTATCGTGGGACATGTGGCATGCAAATTATGGTTACACGTAACACATGTTACAAATGTTAGAGTTAAGGATCATCAATAGTTTTTGAGTGGAGATGTCAGCTAGCAGAGTTTGGGGACATTATTGTGTAGCCGACCCATGTTTTCTTATCACGCTTTGCAACTCCACTTACTCTAGTGGAGTGTAATTAATTGGTATGCTTCACAGCTCAAAGTTTTATGGTAAGAGAAATCATGATCCATCACATATATAAATATATTTTATGTACCATATACACAGTGTGTTAACAAATTTGTGGTGCAATTAGTTATATTGATTAGTACAAAATCAATAATATTAGAGGATGACACATTATATGTGTTGCTAGCTAAACGATAATCTAGATATATATGTATACTAATTAAGGTAGTGGAAAATAATTGTGGCACGTAGCAAAGCTAGGCACATGTTATATATACTAGAAAATTCTAGAATATGATCGATTATATGTTAAAAGGTTAACATATAATAACCAGCAAAATTATAGAATATAATTCTAACAATTAACTATCACTTATAACCAGCAAAATTGTTTCTCTAATAATAGTACACTAAAAAAGATGAATACTTTATTCACAACAAAATTTATTCATAAAAAATACGAATTTATTATTGAAAAACATCAACGTACGTATATATAATTTTGTCTTCTCTAAAACATTGTAAAAATAGTAATTATAAAGTATAATTTTTTGTGAAGTAATTAATTGTATAATTAATAAATATATGAAAAAAATTAACAAAGAACATGCATGCAATCAAAAAAATATATAAACTGAAGCATAAAACAGAAAAATTACATGTTAGAAGGACTACATATTAATATAAATATATAAATTAAGGACTAATACATAAAATTAAATAAATATCTATTAAAAAGATTAGAGAAGCAGCTGTAGCCCTAGGACTTAGCTGGATCCGCCATTGACTAAAATTATTTAGCAACACATTGTGAGTAATATTAAGTTTTTATAACCAAGACATTATCCTTAATAAAATGGCATAAACTACTTTCTTTTTACTTTTTATTTTTGGTGTGGTGATTATATATACATATCACTCCTATATATATTTCATGGGATATCTTATTAGTATTAGTACAGTATATATTTGAATTATCATTAATTGATCAATCGACAGACTCAGATCTATATAAAAACTAATTAATATTAAGCTAAAAGGTTTACTTAACTCTCTCAATTGTAACATCAATTAATCCCAAGAGCATCTACACATTTTCATGATTTTGTTTCTGATTCAGAGATAGCTTAAATGAAAAAACAATGCCTTTTTTTTTTATATGCGATACATCCGATAATTTGTAAAGCAATGATCTCTAAAACTTGCCTAGCAATTCGTGTATTTTTAACATAATATTTTAAAAGAGAGATTTAAAACTAAGGGTGATGATATATAATTCATTTAAAACTCTTTCACATAGCTCTACATCAAGATGATTTTGCATGGGCCAATTACTTGATTCATTCTTTTCAGTTTTTAAAGATACTTCAAAGTCATCCAATATACTTCAAAATAAAGATAGATTATAAATATTTGCTCATTTTAATATATGGCGGATTATGAAACATTGAGCTAATGTATAAGAACTGCTGCACGAATAAAATCTAGCTACGTACAAACATTAAAAAGAGATAGATATATAAACGTTGGAATATTATTATTAGAAAGAATACATGTAAATACAAAGAAGATAAAGCTATATATTTCGCCCTCGAGTACTTGAGCCATAGCTAGCTAGACCAACCTATATATTACAAGCATAACATTATTTCAGAAAATATAAACTATAATTATAACACACAGTTCTACTAAAAGTTCATCACACCATCTACTAATTTATTGATGCCACGCATAAAATTAAAATGGTGATCATATAATATTATATAATATATGATATGAAAACTTAATTAGTCATTATTCTATATTATTAATTTCTAGCTTTATTCATTCATCATCATCTCTTTCATGTCTTGGCCTTCCTTTCCCAATTCAATCACCGCCTCCTCCACCATAACCCTCACCATAGCCACCACCCTCGCCGGAGGCATCACCGGTTCCGGAGCCGCCCCCGCCGCCAGAACCTTGACCACCACCACCACGTCCGGAACCACGACCACTCCCTTGAGCCGACCCATGTCCTTCGCTTCTGCCTGATCCTGGCCCGGCCCTAGACCCAGCATGAGACCCTGCTCTGGAACCTGCCTCCGAACCCGAACCCGACCCGGTTCTTGATCCTGCATTTGACCCAGCATGAGATCCGGATCTTGAACCTGCCTCCGAACCCGACCCGGAATCCGATCCTGCATTTGACCCAGCATATGAGCCGGCTTCAGAGCCTGCATCAGACCCACCTGATGAACTTGAACCAGACCCTGATGATGATGACGAGCTTGACCCAGAACCGGAACCGGACCCAGCTCCAGCCCCAGCTCCTGAGCCACCTCCGCCTCCCAAGCCTAACCCGATACCTGCTCCGACTCCGACTCCAACACCACCGAGATCCAGACCCAGATCCTTCCTTGCAATCCGGCTTTCGGATTCAGTAACGACCAATAACACTCCAACTAGTAGAGCCAGGAGAGAAAGTGGCCTAAATAAAACCATTTTCTCGTATATAACAACGACAATTAATGGAAACCAAATAAAGATGTGTCACAAACTTAATAAGATAAAGATGAGAGGAAGAATTTAAGCTGTGTATGATATATTTGAGTTGTATATAAATTTGGAACGATTTCATCTCCTATTTATAGCTGTTATTCATGCTAGCTGGCTATGCATGTGACATACATATCCATATAATATTGGTGGGAGTGGGAGATATTAACCTTAATCTTTTATTTAATAGAACAATAATTTGTTCGTTAAGCAATGGAGTTGAGGTTAGTACGTAGTGGTAGTAGTAGTAGTAGTAAGTGGTTGCATTTTTTTTTTTATAAATTAATGTCCAAATTTTGTGGATGAGAAAGAGAGAGAAGAAGTGCAAAAGTTGGAGAAGTGTGAATGAAGATTTAGATATGGTTTGGACAAGTGTTTAGGATGTCGCCGACCCAATTGGTGTCCACTACTCACAGTAGTGGAGACTGGAGTGGCACACACATTATTATTTTACAGTTTTCGTTGACCACCCACGTCTCTCTTTTTTTGTTATATAAATATATATATATACATATAAAGAACAGAAGACACGTACTATATAGGATATATGTAACTTAGGTCTTTGTTGTGTTAGTAGCTTTCATGTTCTTGGTAGACTGCAAAAGAGATATTTGGCCTCGTAATCGTAATATACTGTAGAAAGCCTTTATTTAGTGGGATCCGAAAGGGGTGTGCCATCATTTTAGGAGGAGAGTTTGCCAATGCTGCTAAGAGTTGGTGCAGCTTCGACACCAAGCATATCAACACTTCAAAGAAGATCTCAAAAATGTACTTGTGTTGATTGAGATGAATCAGACCGATCGAGTGTGACAGATGCAACCATGCCAAGAAAGTAATGGATTAGTGGATCCAAATCACGAAGAGCAAACAAATTGTGTAATGTGTTGATCATGAATGCTTGCAGCTGCTGAGAGTCACTACTTGTAATGATGATATCTCGTCTTCGTATATGAGGAGGTAGATTGAATATGTTGCTACATACAAAATAAAAAGTGAATTGTCAAGCTTAGAACACATAAATTTGTATTGTTGTAACGCATGGCTAAGTTTCAAAAACCAAGCCCTTGGGGCTTGTTCTAAGCCATACAAAGCTTTTGATAACTTGCATACATGATTTGGTTTGGTGAGGTCTATAAAACCAGGTGGTTGTTCATATAGACAACTTTATCAAGATCACCATTTAAAAGGACAATTTGGATATCTATTTGTCTAATGTTTGATTTTATTCATGGGGATTCCGTAAAAAATTTCATTCCAAAAAGAAAAAATTTGAATTAATTAGGATTTCCTCGTTCTCGATTCTAGGAGAATTTTTATGAAAATATTTCATTTGCTTCTCTTCAATGGAAATTTTATTTTATCATAATGTATCTTAATTTTTGGCCAAATTCTTCTTTTAATGATCCATTCAATATTATTTTATATATAATTTTGCTTCTCTTAGATCATGCATATTAGCTCATTTTAATATATATATATACACACACGGCGGATTACGAAACATTGAGCTAATGTATAATAGAAGTGCTACATGAATAAAATCTAGCTACCTGCAAACATATATATATATATAAACGTAGAATATTAATGTTGTTATTATTATTCCAAAAAATATAAACATGTAAATACAAAGAAGATATATATAAAGTTATTTCGCCCTCGATCGAATACTTGAGCTAGCTAGCCAGACCAACATATATATTAAAAGCATAACATTGTTACAGAAAATATAAACTACAATTATAACACACCATCTACTAATTTATCTATGCCACGCATAAAATTAAAATGGTGATCATATAATATTATATAATGTATGATATGAAAATTTAGTCAATATATTCTATATTATTAATTTGTAGCTTTATTCATCATATATATGTCTTGCATGTCTTGGCCTTTCTTTCAAAATAAAATCATCGCCTCCTCCGCCATAACCCTCACCATAGCTACCACCGTCGCCGGAGGCGTCACCGGAGCCGCCCCCTCTACCATTACCTTGACCACCACCACCACTTCTAGAACCACGACCACTCCCTTGAACTTCCCCATGTCCGTTGCTTTTACCTGATCTTGGCCCGGTCCTTGACCCAGCATGTGACCCTGCTCTGGAACTTGCCTCCGAGCCCGAACCCGACCCAGATCTCGATCCTGCATTTGACCCAGCTATGAGACCCAACTCTGGAACCTGCCTCCGAGTCCGAACTCTACTCGGATCGTGACCCAACATTAGACTGGCTCTAGATAGGGGTGCACACAAGTCAGATTTTTGGGTTTCGAGTGCCTCAGGTTCTAGTTTTGTAGGTTTTTGGTGGAGAAAAGTAGTACCGAATTCGGTCTGAATTTTTGGGTTTTGTTCGGTTTCAGGTTTTAGGTTTGGTCAGGTCAAGTTTTGGGTTGGGCTGGGTCAATTAGGCTTTGGACCAAAAATGAGCATTGGTACAAATTTTTCAAAAGTACCATTTTTTTTAATTTTTAAAGTTTCAAAGTGATTTTTTTACAAATTTGGCCATGGTCAAAATTTTGAAAACACATATAATCATGAAACATTAGTTTATAGAAAATTAGAAATTAGAAAAGAAATGTGATTTTAATGCATTTCAAGAAACAAACTACAAAAGTAATATGCTAAAACACTTATACAAAAAGTCAAAAGTCCAATCACTTACATATTATCTATTACCTAATGTACAAAGTCCAAATTACAAACATAAAAATGTCAAAAGTCCCAAAATACAACCATAAACAAACATAAAATCCATAAAGTACATAACTAGTTAACTTAACTACAACCATAATAAATATAACTCTACAACCATAAACATAAAGCTCATAAAAATTTAAACTACAAAGAAAGTCCATGACCACTCCTTCCTTCCTTTCAAAATTAAAATGTTCAAATAAAAAAAATTATTAAAGAAAAGAAATCAAGGATAATAAATAAGAGCACACTAAGTAAAATAAGGCACGAATAAATTCTTATAAGCAATTCTTTCAATTCGAAGATTGTTGTACAGTTGTTGACCACTACAAGAAAAATGTCTTTCAACAGCGACACAAGGTTGCCGCTCATAATAGGTCGCCGCTGATAACTATCGCTATTAAAATTTTATTTTGGGGAGTTATCAGTGGCGACACTGTCGTCGCTACTTGAGAATATATGTCCCACTGATGGTTGCATCAAATAAAAACTGATTATTTGCAGCGACTTGTTGCTGCTAATGTTGTACGAATTTTTTGTGGGAAAAATGGGTGGTTAACTTTTTGATATGCTACTATTAGCGGCGACTACGCTGTTGTAGTCGCCGCTAATAGTTATCTGCATATTAACAGTGTTGTTTTTTTAATTGACGGCAACTTTTAGCGGCGACACCTGTTAAAAGTGACCTCGATAAATCAGTTCAACCATCATCTCCTTCCTCTTCTTTCTGTATGACCTCAAGAACCAGATATACTTGAGGAGTTATGCCTCCAAGGTGATCAATGCGACTAGCCAGCAATGATATCAAGGCTAGAGATGATAATCATGGTCAGGACTGTAACGACCCAAATTCGCTAATGAGGCATAAGGGCCTTGATTAGTGTGTCGGGAGGGCATTATTGGATTATTATGTGATTTAAATGTGTAATTATATGTTTAGTAATGTTTTTATGATAATATGATATATATATATATATGTGATAAATGTGAGAACCACATTATTATGTGGGTAGGTTTGCAGAGCACGACTCAAGGTGATCCTAGGGCTAGTTAGCGGGGAAAAGTCACAACAGGGCTTAACAGCTGACTTTGGATAAGTCGGGGGTATTTTAAGTATTGGGTAGTGCTTTGGACTATCGGGTTATGAAAATAAATATATGGAGATATATTTGAGGTTAGGAAATCTAGGTGGGAATACTGGAGAATTTTACCATTCTGCCCTCGGGGACGGTTCCGGCACCCCGAGCCTTGGGAATTTACTTAGCGGGTAAGATAAACATAAGGAAGCCCTTAGAAGGAAAATAAACCGACTTATTTCCTTCCTCAATTAGACTTCTCTCTCAAGGAACACTCAAGAAACATTCAAGAGGAAAAACAAAGGAAAATTCTTGAGAAATTGGAGCTGTAGATTGCTGGGAATTCAGAGGAATTCATGGGGAATTTAGAGGCTTAGCTCAGTAAACAATCCAAGACTAAATCAAGACTAAGGTAAGGGTTAATCCATGTGTTTTCCTGAAGTTTAACTTTGTGTGTCAACTGGTTATTGAGGTGCTGTCCAATTATAGATTAGGGTGGAATTGAGCTGGGAAACTTGGGAATCAGTTGGACTTTGGATAGAGGAAAGGTTCTGTTAATAAGCTAAGATTTACTCCATGAATTAGAGGTTTGAATTTGAGTTCTTGACTGGTTAGTTTTGGGTGTTCATGTTCTTGGGTTTCATAAATTAAAAAGAGAATTCTAGTGTGTGTTGGGCTGGGTTTTCTGTGGAATTGTGTTGTTTAAGTCATACTAAAAGTGTTGGGATTGTTGGGTGTTGAAGTAGGGAGCTTAAGGGTGGTTTTGGCTGAGGTTTTGAGCTTTAAAATGGTGGGTTTTCTGGGCACAAAGGGAAGGGTTGCGGCTCTGTTCTAGAGCGCTGCGGCCTTAGGATGAAGAAAGGCCAAGGAGGCTCGGCCAAGGGTGGACGCCGCAGCTCCCAAAGCAAGGGCTACGGCGCGTGTCTTTGTCCAGGTTGGTCCTTGGCTCTGTTTTGAGGCTAGGGCTGCGACTAAGCTTCATGGGCCGCAGCCCTTAGTTGTGCACATGAACTTTTGAGGATTTTAGGCATGGGAATGTGGTCTAGTATGCTCGGGATTGGTTTCACCAACATGCTTGCTGGAATTCAGATTCCCGGGAGTTAGTTTTGTAACCAGAAACCTATATTTAAATATTAATGGAACCCTATACTTTGGTTGTGACTAGGTGATAAAGGCTTAGGCTCGAGAACGGATCGTGCTTGAGGGGCGTTGCTCGTAATTCAATAACTGTAAATATTAAAGGTAAGAAAACTGTACCTGGTTGAATATATGTGATGGGACTAAGGGTTCCCTATTGTAAATGCTTGAAAAGTTGGTATTATGCCATGCAAGCCATTTAGTGAACCAACGGCCTAAGGGTGCCAAGGGTTTCACTAGCGCACAGGGCGCGGCTCGGCCATTGGTAACCGAGGAGAGCTTATTATGCACTGAGCTCGGTTTAAGCGGGTCGGAGTCAGTGGGATAAACAGAGGGTGCGACCTAAGTTGTCAGCCCTGAATATTATGTGATATGAGTGATATAAGTGATTGATTGCATCTTGAATCTGAGTATATGTGCTGAATGTCTATTGTGAACTATTTGATGAGAGTTCATGCTTGATGAATTAACTGTCTGATATCATTGATTGTGTTGTATATGATGTTTCCTTGCTGGGTCTTGGCTCACGGGTGCTACGTGGTGCAGGTAAAGGCAAGGGCAAGTTGGATCAGCCTTGATTGGAGAGCTCAGTGAGTGGAATGTACATGGCCAGTTGCTCAGCCGCCACAGTTGAGGTTTAGGCAGGGACGCGAGACCCAAAGACTGTCTATTTTGCCTTAGTATGGCTAATGATTACTCATGTACCTTTGGGAGTCTGAAACTTACTTTTAACTCTGTTTCTTTTGGGATCCCGTGTATGTAACAGTTTAATTATATAAAATGAGTCTTTTGAGACCAAAACCTTTTTAACCCTAGCTCTTACATGTTTAATGACACGTTTTTAAAATAATGACTTGATTAGCAAGTCTTGCACCTCTTTAAGTATATAGTGTATCGGTCTTGGCTATCCAGGGGGTTACAAGGACCTTCCACCTGCCCCTAAGAACTGGCAGTAGATGTTTGCTGATATGCAAGCAAGACTTATGAGGCATGAAGAAGAGGTTAGACAGTTGAGACAATAGGTTCAACCAGGGAACCCTGCTCCACCCGTGCCACCAGTTGAGGTACCAATTCTGAGATAGCCAGAGGTTGAGAACAGATCGGAACCACCGTACGAGAGGTTCAGAAACCAACATCCTCCTACTTTTGAGGGAGCGCCAGACCCACTAAGGGCAGAGTAGTGGATGAGTATGATTACCTCCATCCTCGACTTTATGAGGGTGGAAGGTAATGACAGGGTGGCCTTTGCCACTTATATGTTGTGGGAGGTCGTCTGTATTTGGTGGGAGGTTGTTCTCAGACTTGCAATGTGGCTTTGATGAGTTGGGAATAGTTTCTAGAGTTGTTTGATGAAAAGTAATATAATGACGCGGTCTGAACTGTGAAGGTGGATGAGTTCACCAGTTTGGTTCAAGGCAACATGACTGTAACTGAATATGCCTTGAAAATCGATAGGTTGGTCAAGTTTGCATCTCACTTGGTGCCAACTGATGCGGCCAAAATAGAACGGTTTGTTAGGGGATTAAACCTTATGATAGCACAGGATTTTAGAATCACTTCAGTTCTTGGAGTTACTACATATGCTTAGGTAGTTGAGAAGGCCCTTACTGCTGAGGGCGCAAAGGACAAGATATGGTGTGAAAGCACTGCTAGACGTGATGCTTGGAGGGTGGTACCTTTGTTTACTGGGTCTAGTAGGGGCAGAGGCCCCAGTGATCGAAAAGGAAGACCACAGACACAGTCAATACCCCCAGTACAGAGAAGAGGTTTAGGGGCACTCAAGGTGCTCGCCAGGGTGGGAATGAGGTTTAGAAGAATTATCCAGAATGTGTCAGGAGCAGAAGCCGTCATCTGGGAGAATTCCAAGCCAAGGCATGTTTTCTGTGTGGTGTGGTCGGGCATCTCTAGAAGGACGACACACAGTCGAAGAAGGAGGAATCAAAGAGTAGTGACAATTTGGTTCCAGCTCGAGTGTTCACCTTGACGCAGTCAAAGGCTAAGGCTAATCCCTCAGTAATGATATGTCAGATTTCTAGCGCTGGCTCTTCTTATACCGTGTTGATTGACTCAAGTGTTATGCATTCATTTGTAACCAGTAGGGTGATAGACAGACTTTGTAGACCTTGTGATTTGTATGCTTTGGGTTTCGGGACATTATTGCCTACTGGGGAATTGGTAGTCTCTAAGAGATGGGTCAGATCAATAGCAGTCGAGGTATATAGTAGGGAGTTTTCTATAGATTTGATTAAGTTAGCGATGGAGAATTTTGATATGATTTTGGGTATGGATTGGTTGGCTAAGTATGGAGCGACTATAGACTGCAAGAGAATGATGGTGACTTTTGAGCCTGAGGGTGGGGACCCGTTTGTGTTTGTGGGTACTGTGAATGGGCCTCGCACTCCTATGATCTTGGCATTGAAGGCTAGAGACCTATTGCAAAGAGGTTGCATAGGATTCCTATCTAGTGTGGTGGACACCACTAAGGTTGTACCAGTTGGACCGGGAGAGACTAGATTGGTCTGTGATTTTTTTAGAAGTGTTCTCAGGGGATTTACCGGGGTTACCGCCCCATCGAGAGATTGAGTATGTCATAGAATTGGCACCATGAACAAAACCAATATCTAGGGCACCGTACAGAATGGCACCAGCGGAATTAAAATAATTGAAGGTTCAAGAAGAACCTCAAGAGCCTACTACTCCACTGATCTCACGAATCGAAAACTTACATGAAGATTCGACAGGCGAAAGTTCGAATGAGAAGACTCCACGCTTCAAAAGCCTACAATAGCTTTATGAGGTAACTGAAAACCAAAATAGCATCTCTCTTATATGTCTATTTGGTGATTGTGAACCTCTAATCTACCAAGAAGCGGAAGAAAGCAAGAAGTGGAAAAGACGTCATGGATGAAGAAATCAATTCAATCATGAAGGAAACATGGGAGCTAGCTACGCTTCCACAAGGACACAGGGGGATTGGAGTAAAATGGGTGTATAAGACAAAAAGGAACGCCAATGGAGACATGGAAAGATACAATTTAAGATTGGTTGCAAAAGGCTATAGACAAAGAGAGGGCATTGACTATGAGTAGGTATTTGCTCATGTTTCTTGTCTACTGTTAGATTAATAATTTCCTTATCAACCCAAAATAGATGGAAGATATACCAAATGGATGTAAATTCTGCCTTCTTGAATGGTTTCCTCGAAGAAGAAGTATACATCGAGCAACCATTAGGCTATGAAGTAAAAGGACATGAAGATAAAGTATTGAAGTTAAAGAAGGCTTTGTATGGCCTAAAGCAAGCGACAAGAGCCTAAAATACACGAATTGACAAGTACTTTCAAGACAAGAATCTTACAAAGTGTCCATTTGAGCATGCATTCTATATCAAAGTTACAAATGAAGATATTTTGATTGAATTCTTGTATGTAGATGACTTGATCTTTATAGGTAGCAACTTGAGTATGTTTGAGGAGTTCAAGAAAGACATGGGAAAAAAGTTTGAGATGACAGGCATTGGGCTAATGTCTTATTACCTCGACATTGAAGTGAAGCAAGAAGACAAAGGCATTTTCATCACTCAAGAAGGCTATGCTAGAGAAGTTTTTAAGAAGTTATAGATGGATGACTCTAATCCAGTTGCCACACCAATGGAATGTGGAATCAAGTTGTCAAAGCATGACGAAGGAGAAAAAATAGATCCAACTCTCTACAAAAGCCTTGTTGGAAGTTTGCGCTACCTAACTTGTACGAGGTTAGATATTCTCTATGTTGTTGGAATCATTAGTCGCTAAATGGAAGTTCCAACAACAACTCATTTCAAGACTGGAAAGAGAATACTTCAATAAATCAAAGGTAAAACTAACTGTGGCTTGTTTTTTTCATCTTCTAACAATTATGAGGTAGATGGATATAATGATAGTGATTGGAGTGGAGACTTGGATGATAAAAAGAGCACCACTGAATTTGTGTTTTTCATGGGAAACACTGGTTTTACTTGGATGTCCAAGAAGCAACCAATCATCACACTATCTACTTGTGAAGCTGAAGATGTTGCTGCAACTTCATGTGTTTGCCATGCTATTTGGCTAAGAAACTTGTTGAAAGATTTGAATGTGCCACAAGAGGACCCTATCGAGATTCGTGTTAACAGCATATCAGCACTTGCACTAGCAAAGAATCCTGTCTTTCACGAAACAAGCAAGCACATCGACACACGTTATCATTACATACGAGAATGCATTGGAAGAAAAGAAATGAGGTTGGAGTATGTGAAGTCTCAAGATCAAGCGGTAGACATCTTCACCAAGCCACTCAAGGGAGAAACGTTCGCCAAGTTACGAAGCATTTTTGGAGTCACAGATCAAGTTTAAAGGGGTGTTGAAATATTAAACTTGATTTATATGGTTAGTTTCTAGAATTTTCATGAATTTAGAGTTTCTAGAATTTCTGTGTATTTACTAGAGTTTCTAGAATGTTCATATATTTACTAGAGGTTGTTAAGCTTTTAGTATTCTAAAACTCTTATTTCTTAGTTAGTAGATGAGAATCATCTAGAATAATTTACCAGCTAATAATTTAATTGTATTTCTAAAAAGGTCCATAGTGTCCTATAAATAGAGATGTAGTCCCATTATTTTGTATCAAACCAAAAATACAAGTTGAGCACTACAATAAAAAGCTTCTTCCATCATGATATTCTCTCCCATATTAACCTTAACTTTTCAACAAAGTCTTCAAGTTCTTTCCCAAATTCATCTTAATTTTCAACACAATAACACTCCAAATAGTAGATCCAGGAGAGATAGTGGCCTAAATTAAACCATGTCCTCGTATATAACAACGACAATTAATGGAAACCAAATAAAGATGTGTCACAAACTTAAAAGTACAAAAAAGGCTCCAAAAGATTAGATATAGAATGAAAGGAAGAATTTAAGATGTGAATGATAAATTTGCGTTGTATTTAAATTTGGAACGATTTCATCACCTATTTATTGCTGTTATTGAGGATATGAAACTGTCATGCTGGCTATGCATGTCACACATATCCATATATAATATAATATAATATTGGTGAGAGTGGGAGATATTAACCTTAATCTTTTATTTAATAAAATAATAATTAATTCATTAAGCAATGGAGTTGAGGTTAGTACGTAGTAGTATAAGTGGTTGCATTTTTTTTAATGTCTAAATTTTGTGGATGAGAAAGGGAGAGAAGAAGGGCAAAAGTTTGAGAAGTGTGAATGAAGATTTAGATATGGTTTGGACAGGTGTTTAGGATGTTGCCGACCCAATTGATGTCCACTATTACAGTACTAGTGGAGAGTACTGGAGTGGCACACACACGTTATTATTTTACAGTTTTCGTTGACCACCTTCTGTGTACGTGTTTTTTTTCTTTATTATTATTATTATTAAAAGAGAGAGAGATGCGTACTATAGGATAGATATGTGTAACTTATGTCTTTGTTGTGTGATGTGATATACGTCCTTAGTTGTTCTTTCTAGCTAGTTTAGTCCTTAAAAAAACCATGGCAGCCTATAGCTATAATATTTTGAGGTTTTTTCAAAAATTATATTTTGAAAGTTTTATATTTACAAAAATATTGTATTAATGAAATAATTAAAAAACAATCATTGGACAATATAACTAAATATTAACTCAATGCATACTAACACATTTAAAAATAACTTTAAAACAACAATTGGCCAATAACTAGACGTTAACTCGTTGCATACTAACATTTTTTTTTTAACACAAAATCAAAATATATCTAAAACAACTAAACAACAATTAAACATCAATATAGCAATAGAACAAATATATATATAAGCTTAAAACAACTAAAAAATAATGTGACAATAATTATACATAAATCTAAACAACTAAAAAATAACGTGAAAACAACTATACATAAATCTAAAAAACTAAAAAAACAACATAAAAATAACTAAAAAAATAATCCAATATATATTAAATATAAAATTAAATTATATGTATACTTAAAACCTTAAATTAAATTAATATAAAATATACTAAAAACTAAAACAAAACAAAAGTTGATAGTATGTATATATAAGCTGAGAAAATCACATAGCTTATTAATCAACGTGATGTATATAAATATAAATAAATAACCATACCTATTATATGCAAATAAAAATATGTGTCAGTACTTTTTTTATTTTGAAATAGTGTCAATACTTATTTTTTACCACACCTCACTATGTCTTAGAAAATAGCACACAACCATCTTATATTTTCCAAGTCTTGGTCTTCACTTCAACCTGAAAAGCACCAACAACCATTTTTGCTTTCTCCGAACTTTTGCCGACTAAACTCATTCTCATGGTAACCAGTGCAATTTTGTCGTCGTTCAACCCCTCGCAAGCGCGACTCCACCAGCACCTGAGCCAACCAGCCCTCGGCGCAAGCCCAGACCCATCGTCTCTCCCAACAAATGGTTTTTTCTCTGAAGAAAGGAAGAAGTAGTATAATTAGAAGAAAAAAACATTGAACAGTAAAAAAAAACTTCGTCTAACAGTAAAAGTACGTAATCAAATAGTAGTGTATGCATACACTAGAATTGAAATAGTAGAATATATATATATATAGGAATCAAATTCTCAGTCTCAATTATTAGTGTATCTTTTCCTCACAATCAGTCTAATGACAAGCTTATTTAACACTTTCATTTTATATTTAAGTATTTTTTGGTTGATTTTTGGACTTATGTTAGTATAATTTATGTTTATTTTTGGTCTACTTTAGGTAATTTTTGGTATATTTGTGCTATTTGGTAAAATAATTTTAGTTGATTTTTTTAGTTTATTTTGGGAATATGTATAGTTTATGTTGGGTTGATGTCTGGTTGATTTTTAATTGAGTGCATTTTTTGTTAATTTAATTTACTTTAGTTAATATTGAGTTTATTTTTTGTATGTTTTAGTATGTATTGTCTTGATGTCTAGTTGTGTATTTGATCTAAAGTATATTTTAGGATGGCATCTAGTTGATTTTGTATTTTTAGTGTATTTTTTGTAAATATAAAATTTTCAATTTCTTTATTGTTGTTGCGTGAGTTTATTTTGGGTATATTTTTAGTTTTCTTTGAGTATATTTTGAGTTGATGTTTAGTTGATTTCTAATTGAGTAAATTTTTAGTTTTTCTTGACACATTTTACAATATAGTAATAAGAAATATTGTTTTTTTATTATTTTTTTAGATTATTTTACGTTTATGTTCATATATTCTTATATATATTTTTAGTTTATTTTTGCTATCTATGTAATATTAGTAGATACTGGTTCACACAACACAAGAAAGCACACAAAGTAAAATCAAAATGGAATAGTATATTGTTTCATGTTAAAGAGCACAATTATGAAAATTTATTTTTCTAAAGAATTGTTAGTTCTAAGTAGTAGATTTATGTATAGTTGTTTTCATGTTGTTTTTTAGTTATTTAAGTTTATATATAGTTGTTCTGTTGTTGTATTGATGTCTAATTATTGTTTACTTGTTTTCATATATATTTTGAATTTTGTTTATAAAAAAAACATGTTAGTATGCAATGGGTTGAGTTCTAGTTGTTGTCTAATTGTTGTTTTTAAGTTGTTTTTTAATGTGTTAGTATGTAGTGGGTTAATGTTTAGTTATTTTCCAATTGTTCTTTTTTTTTTTTTGTTATTTTTTGTTTATTTTGGATATATGTTTAGTTGTTTTGAGAAATATTTTTGAGTTTATTTTTGACACATTTAAAAATGCAGGGAAAATTATTTTGAGGTTGATTTTTTGTTGTTTTTTAGTTTATTTTAAATTAATGCGATGAATTGATGTCTAATTCCCTATTCAACATTGTATTGTTGTGAGGCTGTTGTCGTGTTGCATTCAAGTTGTTTTTTTGATATTGTATTGCAATGTGTTTCTTTTTTAAAATATAAGAATAAATTTTTTTATGTTTTTTTGTGTTTTTTTTTTTTGGTTTTTTTATTTTTTTTTGTAGCTGCAATGGGTTGCACTATGTTGTTGTGAGGTTGTTTTTTTGTGGATTGATGTTTAGTGTAAATCGTATTTTCACAACAATAAAAAAAGGGCTTTTACTTCTATTTTTAAGCTGGATTTACTTCGGTTTTCGCTAAAATTCGCAATTGCAGTAGTTTAGAGCAAAGTAAAAAGTAATTAAAAACCGAAGTGAAAAATAGGCTTTCTACTTCGATTATTATGTAAAAACCGAAGTAGAATCCTCACTTTCTACTTCGGTTTTTACATAATAACCGAAGTAGAAAGCCCCCTCCTTTTTTAATAATTATTTCTAATTATTTTTAAATGGTCCAATTATTTTTTTTTTGCCCTAATTTTTTTTAAATAATCTAATTATATGATTTTATAGTTATATATACTTTTACAATTGGAATTGGTTTATGTTCATTTAATTTATAACAGAAATAAAAATCACAAAATTTATACACTTAGAATTAAAATTCTTATAAAATTAAATATTTATATATTCACATAATTGTTAAGTAGAATAACATAATCATTCATATATACATTCACATAATTGTAATCAAGTAAAATAGCATAAACATTTATATATACATTCATATAAAACTAAAGGAATGTATAAAAAAAATAGCCTTACTAATAAAGTTAAGTCATCAATCGGCTTAACTATTCTTGTTGGATTGGCAAGATGTCTTCCTTACCCTTGGCAACAATTTGGCTACTAGTAACTTTGTCATTTAGTTCATTCTACGAAACAAACCAATAATAGATTAAATTAGTAACTTGTAACAACACTTGAAAAAATTTCCTACTTTGCTTTAAAACACTTACAACTCTTTCTTCAATTTTTTGTCCAAATTATCTTCGACAAGAGTCTTCTTCTTTTCTCGTGCTCTTATCCAAATTTCATATCCCTCTACATCTTCCACTCCTAGTTTTTTTTTCTAGGACATCCAACATAATTGAAGTTTAATTATTAAATTTTCCTAAGTCTAACAAAATTTCGGCAGCATAACAACTGCATTTTAACATCTCCAAAAATTTAAAAACCTGTAAATAACACACAAAATATCTTGACATAGTATGCGAAGTGAAAAAGGAAAACAATTAATAAAATCTATAAAAAAAATTGGCTGAGTCTCATTTGTTTTTGTAGCATATCTCAATTTTATAATAATATATAAATTCAATACAAACAAACACAAAATCAACACACATAATTTCATCATTATATCACCGCCAACAACAAATTACCCAGAACCTACTTCACTAAAGTAAAACATGCATGATTTAACCCTAATTTTATAAATAAATATTGCAATAGTAATAAATAAAATTTAAAGATTACTCACATCCAATATTACTCTTGAAGTCACCCAAAATCAATACCAAATTGGTAACTTAATCAATAACCCTACTAAAAAGCTTAAACAAAAACAAATAAAAATCAATTACATAATTAATTAAAATAGTTACATAATCATCAAACAACATATCAAGCTAGCTAGTTATAGAAAATAAAAATAAAAAAACAAATGTCACTAATAATCCAAACATTTTAAGTTCTAACATTGGCAACAACATTACCTATTAAAGCTATGTTTAGAAATTTAAATAGCAAGTCACAAATTTTTTTAAATTTTACTAATATATATATATAATTAATAACATTATATAAAATAACAAAATAAATAAAAAATATTACTAAAAAATAAGAATTAAATTCGGAATAATATAAAAAAAATTAACACAAACAAAGTTTTAATTTAACAAACATTCGTTGATGTTCAAAATAACCTCCAAATCAATATTAGCAACTCTAAAACCTATATATAATAAACACATTATGTCTATAAGAAAAAAAATCTGAAAATAATATAGAAAATAAAAAAAAACCATACAAACAAAGATTTAGTGATTCATACCTTTTTTGAAGCTCAAGAACACATTTTAATGTAAGAAAACCAGCCAAAGTCTAATAACAATACCCATTTTCGAACCCTAAAAATACCCACACCCAAAGTCTTTGTTTTCTCCCTCAAAAGTAAAAATGGAACTAATATTTCTGTTTTTAAGTAAGAAAAATGGTTTCAAATGGTAAAAAAAAACATAAAAAAAAAGTATATTTAGTGAAACCCCGTAGGAGTACGACAACAATGGAGGTTTTCTGGGTTTAGCGTTTGGGATTTTTGCTTCAAAGAGACGAATGAGGCACGAGAGTTATATATTAAGGGTATTAAAACTCTTTTACTTCGGTTCTTTTATAAAAATCGAAGTAGAAAGGGTACTTTCTACTTCGGTTTTTATATAAGAACCGAAGTAAAAGTCTTCAGGGCCGCGTTTGGTTTGCTCCACTTTTCACTTCAGTTTTTTCATAAAAACCGAAGTGAAAAGCCCCAATATAATGTGCAAACAAAACATGGCCCTTGTCTATTTTCCATTTTAACTTTGTTTTTTTAAGAAACCGAAGTAATAGTCTATTTTTATGTACTACCATTCCCAAAAGAGAAGTAAAAACTCATTGAAAGACTTTTATTTCAGTTTTTTTATATTCTATGTGTAAAACACGAAGTAAAAACTTATATTTCTAGTAGTTTTTTGTAATTTTAAAATATTAAAATCAAATTTTTGAAAACTTGAGTTAGTAAAAATGTAAAAAATCATAACAATTGGGTATTTATGAAAAAAAAAAAACCCTTTCTAAAATGACATCATACTAGATTTATCTCAATGAAGTAAAAACAACTTGAAGAATATCATTTTCTTGTCCATGTTGGAAGATGTTGGAATATATTGGAAAATAGTTGCTTTTAAATTTTTTTACAAGATAGCTCCGTAAAAATAGATGGTTAGGGCTAAATCATTTGTCTGCATGTGAGGCTTTTCATCAATGAGGAAAAGGGTACCGGAAAAAGTCATCACACCAAAAAAATGCATATACAAAAGCTCATAGTCTCACACCAATTTATGTGAAACTGTAATTTTACACCAACTTATGCAAAACTATCTAACTATTATATTTAACCAATTAAAATATTTTCTCATTTTGTTTAATATAATCCTCCCTCTCCAACCCAAATAATATTGGTGCATAAAGTAATAAATTAAGTATCTTTGAATTTGAACTTTACCTTAATGAAAGAATTATATAGCTTTATCGAAATTCTTGGTTGAATGGAGCACTAAACCAATTATTATAAAAGATAAAATCGGTAATACACACCTCCACTTAATCAATTAATATTCTCATTTTTTTGTACTTACCATTAATATAGCCTTGTGCTCATCCATTTATGAACTATTACGAGAGAAACTCTAAAACTCCCACAAGAAGCAATGTAACTTCAAAGTTCATATAAGTAAAATTTCTACAATATTCTTTTTACATTTTGAGATACGTGTTGCACTTAACTTAACTTTATTAAAAGGTTTAAGTTTAATCATCTTTTGATAACAATTAGCGCAATCCTTCTCCAAATAACAATATTAACTATTTTTTAGTAATTTAATTGTTTTGGAAGAACTTTGCAGTGCAAAATAATTCAGAGACATGACTATTAAAGATGATAAATTAGGGAGCAAAAATCATATTTCTCCAAGATATGGTGCATAAAGAAATCAAGTATATAAGAGATCTTATTAGTTTTAGTATAGTATATATTTGAATTATCATTCATTGATCAATCTACGGAATAATATTTATGAATAAACTAATTAAAATTGAGCTAAAAGGGTTTGCTTAACACTTAAAATGTAACATAATGTTATGAAGGTTATGAACTTGTAAGTATTAGTGAAGTTGGTTTTGGGAAATTTTTGTGTGCTGCGGAGATATAAGGAAAAAAAATTATTATGTGTTGTTTGAATTGATTTTTTTTAAATGTTCACAGATGACTAGGTCATTATTAGTATAAGGAGATGTTGCCCAAATTTTTGTCGATTTATGTATTAATTTATAATATTTAAATTGGTGGGTGTAATGCCCTAAACTCTAGGGACCGTTACGGTGTGCCTTGTAAACAGTGTTTGTTGACGCGGTTCTTCGCCAACAGGTAATTAAGAAGATAAGAGGAAGGGATTAGTGCTTATGTTGAACCGAAATAGATGAATGATCTTTTGAAAATGGGCTGGTGACACAATTACGTTTTTAGGTGGTTCAAAGATTAAAATCCTTCTACTCCACCAGTCAGTATTATTGCTATATGCTTGGTATTCTTTTACAGGGTATTTCTTACACAATAGAGTCCAACCCTTTGCAACTCCCAGGGTCTCCATATTTATAGGAGAAGGCACCTGGGAGTCGATAAGAAGGTCATCCCGTGACCTTCTTACCTATCATGTCAACTCTGTGACATTCATGATTAATTCCTAAAACCTGACACATGAAGTGTGGTCTAATCAATAGGTAAGGGGGATAATGGGCCGCACGGCCCAACCCAGTCGTGGGTGCCAGAATGCGCACGTTCATGTTGCGTGTCCGAGAAGTCAGGGATATATCAGACACGTGATGTCTGATATATGCACGTTTACCTTGCGTGGTTGACTTTATAAAAGGTCACAGCCTCCAACTCTAGCTCGTACCACGAGCTGGATGCTTCCCTCGACCTGTGGCCTTCAAAGTCCAAACTCAGTCTAATCTTGGCAAACCCTTAGGTTACCTCGAGCTGAGGAGGTAGGGTCTTTCGAGTGGCAGCTCCGGTCTTGGGAATGTCCACATGGTAGACATGATTAGGCCTTATCTCATGATTAGGCCGTATCTCAGCTTACTAACATCCCGTGGGAAAACCAGGGCATACAGTGCTAAACTCGCTAATCGAGTCATTTGGCCAAAATAGTGTAACTAAGTATGATTAGCGGTTTAGGGATTAAAAATTTTGGTTAAGATATAACGTTTCATTAGAACGTTTATTATATACATTGGGATCCCAAAATATAATTTAAAAGTCTATTACAAGAGAATATTTACAACAGACCGATCTAAGCGGCAAAACAGGGTTAAACCCTAGTTCTCCTTCAAACCTCGGCCGTGGTGGTCGAGCAGCTGCATATGTACACATCGTCACCTAAGCTCTCCAACTCAAGGATGGTCCAGCTTTCTTTTCCCTTTACCTGCACTACACAGCACCCGTGAGCCGAAGCCCAGCAAGAAAACTCAATATACTCATGAACAGTAATAACATGCCATCAAATCATAAGGCACACGCCTAGCAGATATAGCCCTAGCCAAGCAGGCAAGAAAAACCACGTAGCAATGGTTATCCAGGATAAAGAATTATGCCCTCCTGAATGGACGACTATCAAGTAAGTCTCAATCAGATAAGTGATTTGACACCGGTGGTTCCGGTAACCATACCGGGCTGATAGCCCTGGATAAAAGATAGATGACTGATAAGTCCATCTCGGTCAGATGACTGATAAGTCTATCCTGGTCAGATGATTGATAAGTCCATCTCGGTCAGAAGACTGATAAGTCCATCTCGATTAGATGACTGATAATTCCATCTCGATTAGATGACTGATAAGTCCATCTCGGAGGTCCCATACCCTCCTAGCCATGTGACAAGTAGTCACCTAGGCCTTAGGCCCTGGCTCTAGTAACTAGTCATAGACTAGGCAAGTGCTTATAATTTTCATTGACCTTCAGGTCGGTCCAGCATTAATACCCCATATGAGTTATTCAACGCTGATATCGATTAGATCTAATCTTCATTTGGCTCGGCGTTCATGACGCTATGCCATTTCTGGCTCTTAGGTCAGTAAAACACGACCAGTGTTCAACCCATTGTGAACTTGACTAGTAAATCACAGCTTCACAGATGGATCTAACACCATTGCCGATTCTGACTAATAAGTCAGTGCCATACACAAGTAAGCCATGCCACCAAACATGTATCATATGTGAAATATCCAAATAAAGGGCATTCAGCATGCTTACTCAATAATTACTAGCACAATTAGGATCATGCATAAACACAGAGGCTCAAGCTCTGAACAATATCATACTCAGTATACAAAGCATGTCCTAATCACATGTTTCTCGTGCATCATATACATCATATTTAACCACTTGACATGCCTCAACAATAATCATGCATGCCACATTTAATAATCCAACATGCATCAATAATAACTATGCATATCACATATACACAGGGTGCAATTTTCTTACCTTTCGTCCAAGTACAGGTTACCAATAAATGAACCACAAGCATGACCCTGATTCCAAGCCCCTAGTGATAACCTAGTCACAACCATGATATAAAACCTCATCAAAATGGGTAAATAAATACTTCCAAATCCAACCCAAGCCTCCAGGACAACAAATCCCACTCAACTAGGTAGTAGGATCGATCCCAGGCCCTTAGAGTTAAGTTCCCCTACTCAAAACATCAATTTGGCCATAAACATCACCAAGCGCCGCGGCCCTTAGGCAAAACAGAACCTCCACCTGCTTCTTCAAGCCTGGGCCGCGGCGCCCAAGAACAGGGCCGCGGCCCTACCTCGAACCAGCCATTTTTCCCCGTTTTCAACCTTTTAAAACCTCCCAAAAACATATCCAAACATCTCCAAACTCAAATTTCAAAGTTCCCAAACATTACCATCATCCAAAACCAACAAAACCCAAGTCTCAAATCACCCAAAAACTCATCAAAACACAAAGTCCAATTCAAGCTTAAAAACTTTTAAGAACTTAAAACTTAAAACTTGTATTACCTCCAATTGAGTTGTTTCCAACTAAATCCTCCGGCTAATAGGCTTCTAATCTTTCCTAGGATCGCTATGCCTCAATCCTCGCTTGAATCCGAGTCCTAGAACTCAAGTTACCTTCGAAAATACGATCGGGAGACAAAAAGAAAACTTAGAGGGAGAGAGAACGTACAGAACGTTCTTTTTATTCTTTTAAAAGGTTACTTCAAGCTTAAGTAGTCTCAACCAAATCCTAACACTCGGGGTCCCGAAAACACCCCCGGGGACAAAATAGTCAAAACCTCCAGAATTTCCCTCTGATCTTACTAACTCCCAATTTATCACCAAATATTCATTCCCATTACCCAATAACCCGGTAATGCTCTAAATACCCGTTGACTCACTCCGAGTCAAGAATAAATCCCGTTGTGACTTTTCCACTAGCTTACCTCCTAGAATCTTCTTGTGCTGAGTAACCCTGGCATAACAAATAATAATAAAGCACCGCACACATATCACATATGTGCCAAATATGCCTAAAATGGCCAAAATATGAAAATCACCCAATTACTCAGAAATGGATTCACATGCATATTTAATACACCTAAACATGCATATAATCATTTAATAACACAATAAATAAATTATGGCCCTCCCGGCCTCCTAATCAAGGTCCTAAACCTTATTAGGAAATCACTTGAGAACTCCAAAGTTAAGCGTGCTTGACCTGGGGTAATCTAGGGATGGGTGACCTCCTGGGAAGTTTTCCTAGGAAGCGTACGAGTGAGCACAAAGCACGTTGGAAAGACTCGTGTTGGTTTGTAGGGCCAGTCCTCATTCCAGAAAGCAGCCATAGTGACGTGGGGCGTCACAGTGGGGGTCGTGGGTTGTGTGTGGGGATCGCGGTTAGGGGTCGTGGGTCGGAATCGTGGTTAGGTGTCGTGGTTTGGGTCACACTAGGTTAGGGGTCGGAGGTTGGGTTGGAATAAGGTCAGGGTTCATGGTTAGGGGTCGGGTTCGGATCAGAATAGGGTCAGGTTTGGGGGTCGGGGTCGTGGACGTGGGAGGTGGGTCGTGGGTAATGGTTCAGGGTCAGAGGTCGTGTTTCGGGGTCGGGTTCGTGGTTAGGGGTTGGGGATAGGGATCAGATTCGTGGGTCGAAGTCTTGGTTAAGGGTTAGGGGTCGGGGTCGGGGGTCGTGGGTCGGGGTCGTGGTTAGGGGTTGGGGATAGGGATCAGGGTCATGGGTCAGGGTCGAGGTCGAGCTCGTGGTTAGGGGTTGGGGTCATGGGTCGTGGTTAGGGGCGGGGCTCGTAGGTCGAAATAGGGTCGGGATAGTATTTGACTATATAAATTATCATAAGAAACCATAATATTTGACGTTTGTATTGTTTGTTTGGTAATAAGAGTTTATTACCATATTTAAGATAGGATGGTTAGTATCACGTAGTGATAATTGTTTCAATAGTAAAGATTTCAATATGTGCCTCCCTATTTGTTCTCGTAGGTGGGCAGGCTTAATTTTAGTATGTGCACTTATGAGAACCATGGGGAGGTTCTGCCGAAATTTTTACAGATTTGAAACAATGAAAAGAGTATAGATCATACTATATGTATACAACAATCCTAAATGGGATAGGGCATTTACCCTTTATAGAAATGTAGTGAAAAGGTGGAATAAGACACACACACATAGTTAATATTTTTTAATCGTATGTTTTTATATTTACCGTAGATGGTGATCGGTAAGAGTTGGATGAAATTGAAAAATTACGCCAGTGATGCTTATTGGAATGGTCTCCAAAACTTTATGAATTTTACGGGATAATAAGATGTCCATGCGTTAGATGTTAGAATGTTAGACTACACACTTTTGATGTCATTCATGCACATATATTCGATCAGGGTTTCCAACAAAGTTATAAACAGTGGATTTACCATGGGAAAGTCGAGGAAGATTTTGTTGGTGATGAGGACGATGAAAATGAGCCTGAAGATGAGATGTGTGACGTCGTTGACGATTTCCTTTTATTGAAAAATGTTGAAGAAGCTAACAGTGGAATCAATCCCGAAAAGAAAAAAAAACAATTATTGAAATAATGTCACTAGTCAATATGGTGAATGGTATAAAGATGAACCGCACATACTTGCTAGCCAAGCTAAACAGGTTTTCTATCTCGATGATTTATTTAGAGGTCGAGCTTGGAAATTTGTTGAAGAAGTGAATCATAGGCAAGTTAGGGATATTTCAGATAGTTCTAACTGATTGTTGATATTGATGTTGTACATGACACAAACTCATCCAATTTTGTATTGTCTGTTGAGCTTGGGGAATTGGTTGTTCAACAATCTAATCAATCAACAACATTCATAAGCACCATCGCTCAACCTTATTCAACTGTTCAGGACAATATTAATTTTATTAATGGTGATGAAGAAGAAGACGTAGACGTAGAAGAAGCATATGGAAATGATGAATTGCTTGTTAACCTTAGTGATGATAACACCAATCTTGTCTCACCAATAGATGTTAATTTGATTAGTGATGATTGTGACTATTCTACTTAGTTTTTGTATATGTGTAAGAAAAACTATATATTTGAAAAATTATATATTGGAAATATTGAACGATTTATGGATTTGTTATGTGGTAATTACAACTATATATTCATAAATAATATGTATATGATATTCATACTAACAAACAAATTTGGTCATATTTAGTTGAAAGATGTCAGTAGATGTAGCTTCATATCATGGTGGAGATGGTGGTGGTCAAGATTCGCTAGATCTTACGACGATCCCAACCAGTTGCAAGTCAGATATTTTAATTTTTATCATTTATGTATTTTTAATGAGATCTTATTATACAACATACTAAATAATCCCATTTTCTTATTTGAAACAATACAGCAGCTCCACCAAAGTGAAAAGGTCGTGGGGCTACCTCTGGGAAAAAATTAGATGATAGAAGGTGAGAAACTGGACATCCACTCCCCATAGTGGTTTACCCCGTCACTTACAAGGTAGTGGGAAGTTAACATGCTATTTTTTTCCGGCTTTTGGGAACCCAAGTCACGTCGCTGGTTCCAGGATATTACAAGGATTGGGCACATGTCCCATAACAGTGTAAGGACAATGTCATGAACAAAGTGGAGGTGAAAATTATAGAATTTACTTTTATAATAATTGTATTATAATTCCAGTATTATTAACATGTTTTCTTTTGATTGTAGTACTTTTATCAAATAGATGGGTGGGATAATTATGACACCCCCATTGACAATATCCATGCTGAGATGGCTAAGAGATACCGAGATAGGAAATCTAAGTGGCACGCCCACTTCAAAAAGTTCTACAAAGAACCAGATGATTGAGACGAGGTCTGAAAGAATCCACCCAAAGATGTCAACAACAATGAGTGGAAACAAATTTGTGATTTTTTTACGACTCCAGAGTTTATTGATCGCTCAAAGAAGAGCAAAATAAACTAAGACCAAATGAATTAATCTACAACAAAAGGCACAAAATCATTACCGGCCACTCGTCACAAAAAAGTAAGTGAAAATATCAACTTAATTAAGTTGTATTAAATTATAAGTTCTCTAACATTCTCATTTTCTTTATTAGTTGAACCTAAATCTCATTGAGGAATGGAAGGAATATCACTGGATAAAAAAGAACAAGAATTTTGTCAACAATGATGCTGAATGAGATTATGTAAGTTTAACTTTATTATATGTCAATTCAAATAATTATATTTTTAATTTTTTTCTAATATTTTTTTTAAACAAGAAAAGTTGAAGTCAACTCTTGAAGCTGAGATTCATCAGATAGTTGAATATGGTACCGATGATTCTTCATCAGTCGATCAAATGAAGATGCTAAATCAAGCTCTTGGTGAATGGTGGGGCCATCAGTGAGGAGTTGGCCGCAAATTAAAGGGTAAAGCGTCAATCCGTCTCTCTCAATACACTTAGTCTCAAGCGTCACCTCAACAGCTGGTTGATGATATATGTGAATTGGTTGATATGGTGAAGACCATGAATGAGCAGTTTCAGTACATGTGTCAACAGCTTCCACCTGAAAAACGTCTGGCAACAAACATGGAGATGCAGAATACATGTCAACAGTTTTACCACAACTACCTTGGAGAGGTACAACACCAAACCCTCCTTCATTAGACACCCAAACACAACCATATACACAACTATTTGAGACAGGTACAATACCAAAACATCCTCCATTAGACACCCAAACCCAACAAAAATCCAAAATTACTTGAGAAAAATAATACTAGAAATTCTACAGCTGAGTTTGAATTTGAAGAGGAGGAGTATGCTTAAGATATTGACAGAGAGAAAAATGTGAATGGAGCTACTGCACCCAACCTGTAATGCCTCGAATTTCCTAATAAGGTTTAGGACCTTGATTAGGAGGTCGGGAGGGCCATAATTGCTTTATTGTATTATTTAATGATAATATGCATGTTTAGGTGTATTAAATATGCATGTGAACCCATTTGTGATGAATTGGGTGATTTTCATATTTTGGCCATTTCGGGCATTTTTGGCATATATGTGAGAAGGGCATGGTGCTTTGTTATTATTTGGTTATGCCAGGGTTACCCAGCACAAGACAATCCTAGGAGGTAAGCTAGTGGGAAAGTCACAACGGGATTTAAGCTTGACTTGGAGTAAGTCAAGGGGTATTTAGAGCATTACCAGGTTATTGGGTAATGGGAATTAATATACAGTGATAAATTGGGAGTTAGTAAGATCAGGGGGAAATTCTGGAGGTTTTGACTATTTTGTCCCCGGGGGTGTTTTCGGGACCCTGAGCATTAGGATTTGGTTGAGGCTACTTAAGCTTGAAGTAACCTTTTAAAAGAATAAAAAGAACGTTATGTACGTTCTCTCTCCCTCTAAGTTCCACTTTCGTCTCCCGATCGCATTTTTTTAGGAAATCTTGAGTTCTAGGAGTCGGAATCAAGCAAGGATTGAGGCATAGAGATCCAAGGAAAGATTAGAAGCTTCTTAACCGAAGGATTTGACGGGAAACAACCCAATCAAAGGTAATCTAAGTTTTAAGTTTTTAAAGTTTTTAAGCTTGAATTGGATTTTGTGTTTTGATGTGTTTTTGGGTGATTTGAGACTTGGGTTTTATGGGTTTTGGATCATGGGGATGTTTGGGAACTTTGATTTTTGAGTTTGGAGATGTTTGGATATGTTTATGAAAGGATTATAGATGAAAAAATGGAGGATTTTTGGCTGGGTTCGAGGTTGAGTCGCGGCTCTGTTCTTGGGCGCTGCGGCTCAAGCTTGAAGAAGCAGCTGGTTTGGTGTTGATGGGCTATTTGAGCTGCGGCTCTATGGGGTAGAGCTGAGGCTCTAATTGCTGTCAGAGAGGATTTTTGGGCCTGACTTGAGTGGGGCTGCGGCTCTAATGGTTGGGGCCGCGACTCAAAAGAGGAAAAGTGACCAAAATGGGTTTTTAGTCATGGGAACTCAAACCTTAGGCCTCGGGATCATTCCTACTACCCGGATTGGTGGTGTTTGATGTCTCGGAGGCTAGGTCTTGGTTTCGGGATTGGTTTTAGAATGTGAACTCATTGGATCACCATTTGTGGTTGTGATTAGGTTATCACTAGAGGCTTGGAGTAGGGATCGTGCTTGTGGCTCATTTATTGGTAACCTGTGCTTGGACCAAAGGTAAGAAAACTGCACCCTGTGTATATGTATGACATGCATGGCTATTCTTGATGCATGTTGGTTGATTATTAAGTATGATATGCATGGCTATTCTTGATGCATGTTGGTTGATTATTAAACGTGACATGCATGGCTGTTATTGGTGCATGTTGGATTGTTGAATATTATACATATGTTGCATGAGAAACATGTGATTAGGACATGCTTTGTATACTGAGTATGATATCATTCGGAGCTTAAGCTTCTGTGTTTATGCATGATCCTAATTGTACTAGTACCTGTTTAGTAAGCATGCTGAATACCTTGTTTATGGATATTGAACATGTGATATATGTTTGGTGGCATGGCTTACCTGTGTATGGCACTGACTAGTCAGGGACCGACCCTAAAGTCGATGAACATGCATTGAATGGCTCTATGGCATTAATGCTGGACCGACCCTAAATTCGAAGAATTTATAAGCGCTTGCCTGGTCTAAGACCAGATGTTTATAGCCAGGGCATATGGCCCCGGTGACTGTTTGTCACATGGCTAGGGGACACTGTCCATAGTTACGACTCTAGAGTCGGGGGATTAGATCTAATCGATATCAGCATTGACTGGCTCTATGACATTAATGCTGGACCGACCCTAAGTTCGATGAACTTATAAGCGCTTGACTAGTCTAAGACTAGCACTCAGAGCCAGGGCATAGGGCCCCGGTGACTGTTTGTCACATGGCTAGGGAACGTTGTTCCATAGTTACGACTCTAGAGTCGGAAGGAAGGTTATGTTGGTGACCAATCACCATGCACCTATCCTGTTGAAGCTAGTGAGATGTTCACTTATTTATTAAACCCTGGTGATCCTGTAGTCGCATGGCTAAAGGGTGTTGTCCCCAGGTTATGACTCTATGGTCATGAGGAAGGTTATGTTGGTGACCATTCACCATGCACATATCCTGATCGAACTTATGAAAGGACAACCTATCAGTTAAGCCCTGGTAACCCTATCGTCACATGGCTAAAGGGTGCTGTCCCCACATTCGTGACTCTTGCGTTGGTCACCTATTTGTTTGGACTGTTGGACCTGAATAATTAATACAATCACTGTTGATATTATATCATGTTATATTGTGTTTTCTTGCTGGGCTTCGGCTCACGGGTGCTATGTGGTGCAGGTAAAGGCGAAAGAGAGCTGGACCATCTTTGAGTTGGAGAGCTTAGGTGATGATGTGTACATATGCAGCTGCTCGTCCGCCACGGCCGAGGTTTAAAGTGGAACTAGGGTTAAACCCTGTTTTGCCGCATAGAACGGCCTGTTGTAAATATTTTCTTGTAGTGGACTCTGAAATTATAGTTTTGGGATCCCAATGTATATATTAAACGTTCTAATGAAACGTTACATCTTAACCAAAGTTTTTAATCCCTAAACCGCTAATCATACTTAGTTACACGGTTTTGGCCAAATGACTCGATTAGCGATTTTAGCACTGTTTACAAGGCACACCGTAATGGTCCCTGGAGTTGGGGCGTTACACAACCAGTGGTGGGGATCTCTGACCAGTTTCTGCAATGAGCCACTACAGTTCACTAATGGTATTGAAAGTGAAGAAGACGTAGCAAGCTTATGCAGTGATGATGAGGACAATTGTCTTAGAAATAAGGGGAACGTAGAATATAATCCAAAAACAAAATGGGAAGACTTCAAGTTCAGTTTGGGGATGCAATTTTCCACTAAAGAACTACTAAGGACATCTATTAAGGAATATCCAGAATGACAGAGAGTTTAAATATGAGAAGAATGAATCATATAGGGTGAGGGTTATATGCAGAGCTCATGGATGTCATTGGGTCCTATATGCTCATATTCTCCCTGATGGGTTGACATTTAGAGTGAACACTCTAGTTGACATGCATAATTATCCACTTGTGTTTGATAACATACACATAGATACCCCTTGGCTTTCAAACCACTTCTTGGAACAATTTTGAAAAAAAAAAATCCTAATATGGATTACCAAGGTTTTAAAGAGATGACTAAGAACACAAAATTCTCAATGGTTTCCCAATGGAAATTCTAGAGATCTAAAAATAGGGCAATGGAATTGTTGGAAGGGTCAGTGTCAGAACAGTATGCCATATTAGATGACTACTGTAGACAATTACTTGCTACTAATCCAAGTAGCACTGCAATTCTGAAGACTAGAATGGAAGATGAGAAGCAGACATTCGAAAGAGTGTACATCTGCTTGAAGGCCTACAAAGATGGTTTTCTCAATGGTTGCAGACCCTTAATCGGTTTGGATGGATGCTTTTTGAAAGGCAACTGCAAAGGGATATTACTAGCTGCCATTGCTTTTGATGGAGTAACGGAATGTTTCTAGTAGCCTATGGAATGTGTGAGAAAGAGAACACAGAAACTTGGTCTTGGTTTGTCAGTTACTGAAAGAATACCTCAATGTTGACGATCCCAACCATTTTACAATGATAAGTGATAAACAGAAAGGCCTTGAGAATGCAATTGCATCAGTTTGGGAAGGAGCTCATGCAAGAAACTGTGTAAGACATTTGCACAGTAACTTCAAGAAGGAGTTCCCTGGTTTGCTAATGAAACAGTTACTGTGGGCTGCAGCAAGAGCAACCACTCCTAAAGAATTCAAAAGAAGAATGCAAGACATTAAAAATGTCAATCAATCCGCCAATGATTAGTTAGCTGGTAAGTTACCTAGTATATGGTCAAAATCTCATTTTTCAACCCATGTTAAATGTGACATGTCAGTTAACAATCTATGTGAAAGCTTCAATGATGCAGTCATTAATGCTAGGGATAAACCAATTTTCACATTATTGGAGAAGATTAGATATTGATCGATGTGTAGGTTTTATGAAAAAAGATAAAGTATTTCCAAGTGGAGTCAGCCTGTTGGAGCTACAATTTTATTAATCATAGAGAAACAGAAACAAGTTTCAAGGAATAGTTTTGTTACTAGGGCTGACAATTTTAATTTTGAAGTTAGACAAGGAGGGAATAGTATGGTTTTTGTAGTAACTCTTGTAGGAGGTTTGAGTTAACTAGGGTACCCTGTGGACATGCGTTGGCATGTATTTGGAGCATGAAAAATGATGTCATGGATTTTGTTCATGACTACTACTAGAACGAAGCATTCCAGAAAAATATGCAGGGGTAGTAGCCCCAATGCCAAGCCCAGACAACTGGCCTAACACAGGCCTAAATTCCATTCAACCTCCAGGTGCAAATAACCTCCCAGGAAGACCTAATAAAAAGAGGAGAAGGGAGGTTGATGAGCCTCTCCCAACAACCAAGACCATAAGAACAAGGCAGGTTGCTAGCTGTAACAATTGCAAGTAAGTGGGGCACTTTAGGAAAAGCTGCAAAAATCCAACTGTTGAGCAAGTCGTTTGGTACCTAAGATGTTATATTTTATGCAATATTTCTTGGTTTTCATTTACTTATTTATGCATTTAAAAAAAAAAACACTTGTAGGCTCCATCTAAGAAGAAAGGTGGTAGGCCACCAAGTAAGAACCCATTTGATGAAACCAAAAGAATGAGAGAAAGAAGGGAGAAACAAAAACAAAGAGTATTAGGTGCTTCAAGAACTACTCCAGGAATTGCTCCAGGACCTACTCAAAGAGGTAGAGGTCGACCCAGAAGATCTGTAAGTGCTTCAGAAGTAGGTCCAAGAGGCTAGTTCAATGTTATGTTATATTATGTTATGTATCTTGTATCATTTTGAATCTGCAGCAGAGGTACTTTTTATGAAGAAAAAAAATTGCTAACCTTAGGTGCTAATTGTTAGGTTTATTTTGATGTAACCCAAAAGGTTTTCATGTATAACCTTAGGTGCTATTGAAATGGCTAACTTATATATTTTTATGTAACTGCTGAACTTTTTGCAGTATGTGAAAACAATAGAGTTGTGTTGCTTAATCAAAAACAATATGGAAAGTTCCACTTAAGGATTTTGTCTATCATTCATTTGTTTTTCAAAAGTCTCAACCATGGTCACATTCAAGATTCATAAGCTAAAATGTTAAACCATGTGTCATTATAATTCCACAAAACCACATACCAAAGTCACACTAACAACCAACACATAAAATAAATTACAACCACATAAAGTATGATATTATTCAAGTTGTAAGCACACGAGTGCTCAACCACATGCTCCTCTCTAAATGTACTTTCACCACTACTTGCAGGCTCCCTTGCATTTGCTCTGTCAGCACCATAGCTTTTTTGCTGCTGATTACCAGTCCATGAACTGGAAGTTGAAGCCATCGAAGAAATTTTCGTCTCTAATTCTGGCATCATTCTCATTCCACATTCACAAAATTGGTGGTCAACCCATTCAAAATAATTACAACCCCCGTCCACCTATTTCAAGCTCAATTAAGTATTACTGATACTAACCCAAGAAAAACAATGGATCGAGAAGAGATATTATAAAAAAAAAAAAAAATAGGGCATATAGAAACAACTAACCTGACATCTAACACACGTTAGGAATCTTCTTCCTGGGTTCCTTGACATTCGAAAAATCCTCGTCACAAGGAGTTTCAGAGGATTGCAAAAGTAATGCAAGCATCCCATCGACTGCTCCTCAACCTTCTTCGTCATTTCCGACTAGTTTTTCTCTCTCATGGATTTCGGTGGAGCTTCGTTCCTTCGACAATGCTATCCTTGACCTGGTTTTAACCCCTAAAGTTTTACTTCTCAAACAACAACAACAACAACAACAACAACAACAACAACAACAACAACAACAATAATAATAATAATAATAATAATAATACACATACTCAAGTTATGTGCCATGTCATTATGCACGTGGAGCAATATATGAACGACACGTTGGGTTAATTGTTCCAAACTGGCACTTAACGTCCAAAGGTGGACGGCTGCAAGGAAATTGTAACAGCCGGGGGTATTGCCGTCAAAAAATTTTATTGTGGTTATTGGTGCGTGAAGTCAAAAAGAATGGGGGATTTTGCCACAAATAACCCTATATAATATGATAACCTTTTTAAACATAAATGATAATTGTTTTAATAAAAATTAAGATTAAGTATTATACATTATTACAATGATATTTTATAATATTTGAATTTATATTAATATAAGTATTAAATATCTAGTCTTGTATTAAATATTATTATAATAATAATATTTTATAATATTTGAATTTATATTAATATAATTAATAAATATCTATTTTTAGTTAGTTTAAAAGTATATTTCATTAAATATTTATAATATTTCGTTAAAGTTAACAAAACAAACCGTTAAAACCAAGAATTTCTGTTATCTACACACTTTTTTATATAGAAGATATTTATATTCATATTTTACACATAATTAACCTTTAGTAGAATAATAATAATTATTATTAATTTGGTTTTTTTTTGTACATATTTAGAAATAATAATAAATTATCTATGTACCAAAAAAATGTTGTTTTGTTGTAGTTTTTTAGTTTATGTTGGATTGATGCAATGTATTGATTTTTAGTTAGTTTATAGTTGTTTTTTCAACATTGTATTGTTGCAGGGTTGTTGTCTAGTTTATTTCAAGTTATTTTTTCAACACCATATTGATGTGGGATTGTTGTCTAGGTGATTTGTAGTTGCTTTTTTGAAACATATAATAGTGGATAAATATCTAATTGATTTTCAGTTATTTTTTAGTTGATTTAGGGGTTATGTTAAGTTGTTCTGGTGTATATTTTGAGTTTATTTTTTATACATTTTAAAATGGAGTAATAATTTTTTCGATGTTGTTTCTTTTTATGTTTTTTAGTTTATTTTTTGTTGATACAATGTGTTGAGGTCAATTTGATTTGCAGTTAGTATGGGATTGATTTCTCGTTGATTTTAAGCTGTTTTTTGAAATCGTATTTTTGTAAATAAAAAACTTTAAAAATAATATTTTTGTAAAGTTAAGTTAGTAAAATTGAAAATAAAATTAGAGTCGTAAAAATGTAAAAATAATATATACAAATTTGCATTTATCAAAAAACCTCTACATATACTCAGGAGATCTTATAATTAGTATTGTATATATTTGACTTATCATCATATTGATCAATCCACGGACTAAGATCTTCAGATAAACTATTAAAATTAAGCTAAAAGGTTTACTTAACTCTCTCAAAATGTAACATCAATTAATTTCATTTTTTTTAAATGGAACTAATTCCTTTCATATGCAAAAGCATGCGCATTTAGAGATCACTTAAATGAAATAAAATGATGAATTAAGGAGCAAAATGTTACAGAATAAACAAAAAAACAATACCTATATATGTGATACATCCGATAAAGATTGAGGATTCCAATAATCTTTAACAATTATCTCTGCTAGAAATTTATTTGAATACTTAATTACAAAATTTGATTTTATTATTTTCGAGAGAAACCATCGAATATCATCTCCATATAATAAGGTTATGTTTAAATGGTAGGATTTGTGAGGTGAATGAGTTGTTCATTTATAAGAAGAAAATAATTATTTTTTCTAATTAAGAAAATATATGGATGAGGATTTGATAAGATAAAATATTATTCTAAATTTTTCAAAAGTTTAAAATTATCCTGAATTAAGGGGATTATTTAGATTGTTAAATTATAAATTTGCTCATTTTAATATATGGCGGATTATTAAATATTGAGGTACGTAAGGTATAAGAAGTGCTACATGAATCACAATTATAAAATCTAGCTACAAACTTATATAAAATAGAGATATAGAAACGTAGAATATTATTATTCCATGTATATTTGATAGACACTAGAAAAATTACATGGAAATACAAAGAGAAAACTATATTAGTAATTCTTGCCCTTGAGTACTTGAGCTAGCTAGCTAGACCAAACATACATAGTACAAGCTTATCACCATGCACTAATTTATTTATGCCACACATAAAATTGAAATGGTGATCATATAATAATATTATATAATATATGCTATGTAAACTTAATTAGTCATTATTCTATATTATTAACTTCTAGCTTTATTCATCATGTCTTGTATGTCTTAATTTGGCCTTTGTTTCAAAGTTCAATCACCTCCTCCTCCGCCATAACCCTCACCATAGCCACCACCCTCGCCGGAGGCATCACCAATTCCGGAGCCGCCCCCGCCACCAGAACCTTCACCACCACCACCACGTCCGGAACCACGGCCACTCCCTCGAGCCGACCCATGTCCTTCGCTTCTACCTGATCCTGGCCCGGCCCTAGACCCAGCATGAGACCCGGCTCTAGAACCTGCCTCCGAACCCGACCCGGATCTTGATCCTGCATATGACCCAGCATATGAGCCCGCTTCAGAGCTTGCATCCGACCCACCCGATGAACTTGAACTGGACCCTGATGATGAATACGAGTTTGACCCAGAACCGGAACCGGACCCAGCTCCTGAGCCACTTCCGCCTCCCAAGCCTAACCCGATACCTGTTCCGAGTCCGACTCCAACACCACCCAGATCCAGACCCAAATCCTTTCTTGCAACCCGACTTTCGGATTCATTAACGACCAATAACAGTCCAACAAGTAGAGCCACAAGAGATAGTGGCCTAAATAAAACCATTTTCTCTTAATAACGACAATGGAAACCAAATATAGATGTCACAACTTTATAGCACAAAGAAAGCTCCAAAAGATTAGATATATATATATGTGTGTGTGTGTGTTTGAGTTGTATATAAACTTGGAACGATTTCATCACCTATTTATAGCTGTTATTGAGGATATATATGATGTTTGCTATATATGCACGTGACATATACATATAATTATAATATTGGTGGGAGTGGGAGATATAAACCTTAATCCTTTATTTTTTAAAATAATAATTAGTTAAGCAATTGAGTTGCGGTAGTATAGTAGTAGTAAGTGGTGGTATTTATTTTTATTTTTTTAATGTCCAAATTTTGTGGCTGAGAAAAGATAGAGAAGGGCAAAAGTTGGAGACGTGTGAATGAAGATTTAGATATGGTTTGTACAAGTGTTCATGATCGGCAAATTGATGTGCACTACTCACAGTAGTGGAAACTGGAGTGGCACACACATTATTATTTTACAGTTTTCGTTGACCACCATGTGTGTACGTGTCCCTCTTTTATATTAATATACACTACTAAAAAAAAATGTCATTTCTTCACAAGCTAGTCCGTCCAGAATTTCAGTACCAAGATTGAAAATATGAGTCTGTCTCGGCGGGTTAGGCATCAATTTCGACTGGATAGGCCCGTCGAGAAATAATAATTTTGTATTTTTTTTTTCTATTTTCCCTACTATAGTTCATTGATTGTATCATGTATTACAAACAGACTTAAATAACCAAAAGTTCATAGAAAAAATATATATATATATATTGTGAATTAGAAGGAAAATAAGCTTGACAACTATAGTTATTAGCCAATAAACTAAGCAATATATCATATTAAAGTCATTTCCATTCTCTATTGCAAACTTTATAAAATATTTAACTCCTATCCTGATTCTTTAGACAATCTACTTTTTTTTCATCAAATCTCAATCCATCTCAATCTAAAACTACCTAAAACAATCTTATACTATTATAGGTGTTTAATGTTCAAAATGCATCTTCTAAGCGGTGGTTGTAGTAAAGATCAAGCGGTAGATTCCACAAGGAGGTAACTAAGAGCAAAAATTTAGTAGAAAATAAACACTAAAGGTTAGTAAAAGATAATGAAAGGGAAATGGATTTATGATTTTTGGTTTGAGAATTTGATTGTAAAACAAAGCAAATAAAAATAAGATGTAATCCATGATTAGATAATAGAAAAGCATCAAGAGTCACTCTTATGCATTGTTTAGCTATTTAGATCTTTGATTCATAAAATTTACACAAACAAATAGTTCACATCTAACCTACTTATTTTGAGGATTTAACATTAAAGTGCATGCATGTTTCTCAAAAATATATTTGCGCAAATATGTTCTTACTTTGGAAGCAATATGTTAATCTTATGAAAGATCTAAGAATGACATTATACCATTAGATCATAATATAATAAAAGATTTAACATAAAACTAAGCATCAATATTATTTATACTAACTTTAAATACATGGAAAAAGCATGGCTAATTCTATATATAATATTTGCAACAATAAATAAAGATGAAGAAGATGATAGAATAACATAAATTACTCACATGTATAAACCTTAAAGACTCATATATTGAATCAAAAATATAAATAATATCACTTTGCATATGGGATCATCCCTAACCTCTTCCAAGGAAGATTAAGTCATTATGCACATCATTCTCACATAAATTCTATACAGAAAGAGGAAATTACATTTTATATGAGATTTTTAATAGAATGTGCAAAAATATGACTTTTTTTTTAAAAAAAGTTAATTTATGGCTTTTTTTAAGAATTTTCACTTTTATGGGTTTATTTTCTCGTATTTTTGTATAAAAGTTGGTTTATGTCATAGTTTTACTCTTAATCAAGTTTTATTAATTTGGAAGGGTATGTTTGTAATTTGATTATTATCTTTTCAACTTATTTGTTTTTTTATATTACTAATTTTGTATTAAAAAAAATTTTGGTTGTTTTGCAATTTTTTTCCTTTTTTTTTAATATGAATTGTGTTTAAAATTATTTTTTATTTATTATAAACATTTTTTTCTTTTTTTTTATTGTACGTTTTTTTTTTCAAACACTGGGTAAGGTAACCAGTTACTTGATTGATCTTTGACAGTTCTATTAAAAAATTCCTAGAGCTAGGTTAAATAACATGTACCAGGAGGGGGTAACCAGTTATCCTGAGGAGTAACTTTCTGCCATAAGAGGGATAATCAGTTACCATAAGAGGGGTAACAGGTTACACATATTAAATGTAAAAAGATACATCAAATTTCAAGGAAAAAGAATAATAACTCTTCATTAAAAAAAGAAAGAAGAAGTAACTATGATTTTAGTAACATAGGTAACCAGTTACCATAAAGAACTCATAAATATACACACACATCAGAACGTGAAGGTAACCAGTTACCCCCAGAAATATACACACATAGAACGTGAAGGTAACCAGTTACCCCCAAAAAATATACACACAAAGAACGGAAAGGTAACCAATTACCACAGATCTGAAAATAAATAAAAAATAAAAAATAAAAATAAAAAGCAGATCCACCCTATTTCCTTTCTCTTTCACCTTCTTCATATAATTTTTTTTTCTAGATTTGAATATTCCCATGTAGTAACCGAGGTTACCTTTCTCTTAGACCTCTTTATTTATGTGATTATAGGTTGTTTTATTTTATAGAATAGATTTAATTTGAGTTGTGGTGATAGAATAAGGTTTAATTTTTGAAATATTTAGTGGTTATGATTATAGTATTTAGTGGTTATTATTAGTATAGCATAGTATATTTTTGTGATATTAGTAGCCTTGTTTGTGGAAAATGGGTGATTGCGTAAGAATAAATTAATTATGGTATTATTAAGAATTGTTATGGATCAATTCTACGTAAAGCCCTAAAGCCCAATAAGATTTTGGGCTTAGTAAATTCAAAATCAGCCTATATAATTAGAGTTTGTTATTTTATGGTTAGTTAAGATATTTATTGATTAGGTTGTTATTCAGATAATTATATAGAATTTTCGTAACTATAGGGTACTGTAACTTTGGACCCGTTTTGGACCTAGTTATGTTATGATTTTGGAAAAATAGTATTTCTAAAAGTTGTAGATAATTGAATTAGCTTTCCAACGGTATAAAGATTGTCTAAATCGGACTCCTACAGCTCATATTATTTCATAACTTTTACTACAAGTGAGTCCAGAGTTATGAGATTTAGGTAGTTAGAGGTTGGGATATTTTTCCTAGGTAGTTTAATGTTAGATTACTCCTCAATTATTTAATAAAAATATTAATAAGATAATGTAGAGATATTTTCTATAGAAGTTAGGATTCTATTATATTTAAATTTAAATTTGGATTATAGTTAGAATAAAATTATGATTTTTGAGAGCCTATTCCTACTCATTTTTTTTATTCACTCTTGCTCTTCTTGAGACCCTCACGCACACTCTCTCTCTTCCTATTGTTGTCGTGCACCACCATCAAAACACAAACCCTAATAGGCTGAAATCATCATCACCATCACCTCTTCATATCTTTGAAACCCTAGTACCCAAAGAGGCCACACGACCAAGGCTATCTTTCTTTTTGTCAAAATCCTACAAGCAAGCATTTAAGGATCTAGGGTTTTTCTTCAAGATCAAGGTTGAGGTATAGTTAAGTTTCGATTGTGTTTGAGTTTTAGATCTATTAGTTTATGTTTTAATAATGGTATCATGTTTATAAAATAGGGTTTTTAAGCGGGATTAGCATATAAAGGACTCAACTATAGTTTCTATGCACCACACTCAAGGTAAGGAAAATTAGGTAGTTTAGTTTATGACCTAGTTTATGTTTTGTATGACCTAGCATTTCAGGTACAATAAAGGGGTAAATGTGGCTGGACCTAAGGTGTCCAATTATGTATGACGGACTTATGTCCGGTAGGCTCGGATGCCAAAATTCTATGAAGGACCTAAGTTGATGTCCGGTATATGACGGGCTTATGTCTGGGGCTTAATTGCCATCCCTGTATAAGAACTTATCGTTTTCTTATACCTGTCTTGTTATTATAACCTATGAGTTAGGATATATTTTGATCTTGTATGATTAGTATAAATTAGCATTGTTATGAACTTTTGTATGAGCTGATGGTATGATTGTTATGACTATGTGGTTATTTGATTTGTTATTTATGATGTGTTTATGACTAATGTTATGATTGCAGGATATAATTTATGATCTAGATCTATGTGTGATTTTTAGTATGACAGTGATATAGGATAGATTATAACCTTGGTTTCTGTTATGAATATAGTATTGCATGTGAAATTATTCGTTGTGAGTTTATGATTGATTTCTGTATGAATAGCTATGTATTTTCCTTACTGGGCTTAGAAGCTCATTCCTTTATTTTATTTTTGCAGAATAAGTTAACATTAGATGATCGGTGGTGAACGAATTCACAAAAGCAAGACTGGTGTGAATATGTGGAGGCCATATAGCCGCGTGTTATTTTCTTGAGAAATTATGCACTTTATGATTTAATGTTGCCTAGTTTGAATTTTATTTTATTGTAAAGACCATTATTTATTTTTCCTAAATCCGGGTTATATTTATTTTAAATTATCAATAAAGAAGGCAACACTTTTTACGATTTATTACATTAATTTTTCACCATCTTTATTTTCTACAATTATAGCTAGAATTTAGGGTGTTACATCCCATCAGAGTAACTTGTTCCCGTTTTCATATTTTTATTAGTTTTTGTTCCAAATTTTGGTGTTATTATAAGTGTTACAGTAAAAAGAAAATGCTGAAAAAATTGATTTGATTTTTTTTACATATAGTGGAAAAAACTATAAAAAAAATTACAATAATAAATAAAAAAATAGTAAAATAATTATGTAATGTTAAAATATATGTGTGAAACAAAGGAAAAAAAAAAGAAAAATGAATGAGAAAAGAATAAGTACAAAAAATGAAGAAAAAAGAATGAAAAAAAAAACAAAAGAAAAGAAATGATGAAGAAAAAAAGAGAGCTGAATGAATAAAAATGAAAAGAAGAAGAAGAAGAAGAAAAATAATGGAAAAATGGAAAGAAAAAAATATGAACGAAAAATTTGTAGAAAAAAAAAGGAAAAATGGAAGAAGAAGAAAAAAGCTCATATGTATGAAAAAAAAGGAAAAAATAATAAATACAAAAATGAATAAAAGATAGAAGGAAAAAATGAAAAAAAAATATAAAAAATGGAAAAAATATGAAAAAAAAAACTATACAAATGAAAGAAAAAAAAATAGATAAATGAATAAAAATGAGAAGAAGAAAAATGGAAAAATAGAAAGAAAAAATGATGAAGAAAAAACTTGGTACAAAAAAAAAAAGAAAAAATGGAAGAAAAAATAAGTAAGGAAAAAAAGAAAGAAAAAATAAGTTAAACAATAATTAAAAATTGGAAAAAAAAAAACACTTTCAAAATCAAAGAAAACATAACTATGATAAAAAATGTAGCATTTCTATATTTTAGTTAGCTACTAATTGTATTTCACATACTTTAATTTTTTCTTTAATAAATTTTCTCATACAAATTAAGAAAAATATAATTCTCATATTTTTGCACATTGATGGTATAAAAGTCATATTTTTGAAAATTTTCTATAAAGAAATATAAGAAGAAGAGTGAGATGAAATTTTGCTATAGTATCCTTACTTTCAAAATTACATACCAAACTAATAAAAATAGCTTTTATTTATAGAGCTTAAAAAAGAACTAAAAATAAATAAAAATAAGTTTGGGTTACAAAATATAATAATAATATTAATAAAAAAATATGATGTTAAAATCATAATTGTTATTAATAGTATTATTTTTTACTTTTGTGATAATTGTTCTATTTAGCCTTTGTTGTGCATGAATGTTGAGTATAAAAAAATTGGGGCATTAGAGATGATGGGATTTCAAATTGAAAAAAAAAAAGGGAAATTTTCATAAATATGGCTTTTTAGCCATAATTGTGCAAAAATATGGGAATAAATCTTTTTATAATATGTATGGAAGATTTTATACAAGGAAAACTTAGAATATGGGAAAAATAAGTATATGCCATAATTGAAATTTAAACAACAACACATCAGCACAAATCAGGGGTACACATGTAATTACCCTGCTCATTTTTATTCAATCCTCCTCTCCTCTGCTCATTTGCTCATGCGTGAAACATGATCAAAAAAACACGTTACTATTTCTTCCATCTCCGGCAAGCAATTCTCCAGTGATAGCTTCCTTCTCCGGCAACGAGTAGTATCTCCGGCGATCACCGGCGATCACCACACCAATCGACCAACTCTAGCAAAGGTTTGACCCCATCTTCTGACAAAAAAATGCAAGAAAAATCTGATCACTAAACAAATGGTCCCTTTCTGCAGAAATCAAAAAAATTCCAACATTCTTCCAATCAAACCAGCTGCAATCTTTGAAGATTCCGGCGTCCTGCATATCCACTACACGATCAAGAAAACAAGGTTAGCAAGAAACCATTTCCTCTGTCAACTATGTTCTGTTGTCATTTTTTTTTTTTTTTTTTTTGCAAACTATGTTCAATCTACTATATCATTTGCAACTATTATCTTGATTATAATAAAAATGATCATGATCAAATGTGCTTGCTGGAAACAAAAACAATTTATAAACTAAAAAATAGAAAAAAAATATCGAAGACTGGTTTGTATACATTGATTAACCAGAAAAAAAAACAAGAAACATTCAGAAACATTACGACAACCAGTTACTTGGAATAACATGCAATAAATTCAACTCAAATGTTTCAGTACGGTATGCAATTACAGATTAAGGGAACCAGTTACCTTCCCACTGGTTTTTCTACATTCATTAACCAAAAAAAAAAAATAGGCAAGAAACAAGAACTCTGAAAAATTATTTGATGTATCTGGGAAGATTTACTACAAAAACAATCAGTAACAATAGGGTAACCAGTTACCCTGAAAAACAGAAAATAAATAAAACTAAGAGGAAATTACAACTATATAAAACTAAGGGTAAAAATAAGCAATATATGATTCATTATTAAGGTAACCAGTTACCCTGCAAAAAAAAAAACAAACAATGTGTAAAACTAAGTGTAACAAGTTACCCTGCAACAACAATCAATATATATAACTAATTTGAAAAACATAAAATATATAAAACTAAGTGTGACCAGTTACCCTACAAAAGCTAAATGCTTCAGGATAATATGTGATTAAATATTAAGTTAACCAGTTACCTAGCCCATTTAGAACCAACTAACTGCTTAAAAAATTGCCAAATTTTACAGATATGGACAATATTACTTCTTTGGTTCAATATGGAGGCAATTGGAATGAAAACAACGAGTACCAAGGATACACAATGTCTGGGATATTAATACCACCAAATTGTTCTCTTGACAACTTGGTGAATCTGATAAAAAAGGAGATAAAGGAAAAAACAGCAACTATTGAAGTTTCTTATCAAGTAGAAAAAGGAACACCACCAATGAAGGTTGTAACAGACAATTCAGTGTTGTTCTTCCTGGAAATAAAGAAAAAAGTTGCTACTAAAATAACAGACTTACCATTGTGTGTCACTATAATTCAAGAATCAAACAATGAAAATGACCTTCTTCTACTAGCAAATCAGAAAGCTACAGCAGAAGAAATGGAGGTGGGGACATTGTTAATGCAAGCAAATCAAGCTTCCATCAATGAACAAATGTTACTTGAAGAAGGAATGTCAAGCACAACAAATGAGGGCATAAATGTGTCATACATACCCCATTTTGCTGAAGAAGTAGCTGATTTCATAATTGAGGACAATACAAAAAGAAAAAAGAAGTTGGATGAAATCCAACTAGTAATATCTGATTACAGAGTGAACACAATAGAGCAAGGACAAATTTACAAGGATAAGAACACAGTCAAATCAGCCCTTAGCTACTATGCAATGCTGCATAACTTCCAGTTCAAAACAAAAAGATCAGAACCTAGAGAGTACCTAGTTACTTGCGCAGATGAAAAATGCAACTGGTTGGTGAGAGCATCTAAGTACAGAAATCAAGATTTATTCAAGTTACGGAAATGCAATCCAAATCACACTTGCTCTGTTGAAATTGTTTTGGAAGACCATAGGCAAGCAAAAAGCATCGTAGTTGGGGAATTAATAAAGAATAAGTACAAGTCAATCAAAAGAAATTACACTCCAAATGACATCATGAATGATATGAATGATGACTTTGGAGTAACTATGGGATACACAAAAGCATGGAGATCAAGAGAGAAAGCTTTGCGTCTAGTAAGAGGGAACCCCGATGATTCATATCAGAAGTTGCCAATATATCTTTACATGTTGAAAAAAGCAAATCCAGGAACAATAACACACCTACTCACAGACAAGGAAGATAGATTCAAATACCTATACATAGCTTTCTCTAACTCAATCAAGGGTTGGAGATACTTGAGGCCTATAATTGTTGTTGATGGAACTTTTTTGAAAAATGCACATGGTGGTACCCTGTTTTCAGCATCAACGTTAGATTCAAACAACAACATTTTCGTGTTGGCTTTTGGAATAGCAGACTCCGAAAATGATAACTCATGGCTATGGTTCTTCTCCAAACTGCGAGAAACCTATGGAGAACCCGAAGGTATGATAGCTTCAACGATATATTCTTGTTTACAAACAAACAGGAACATTTTACCAAAACAAAATACACAAATACATGCTATTTCTTTTAGAATATGACCAAAGTAACTGGTTACCTTCACTAAAATAATAATAAAAAAAAAAATTGAAAAATACTTGGTTTTTGTTTTTTTATATTAAAATATGTGTACTACACAGGATTGGCTATAGTTTCTGACAGACATAAGAGCATAGACAATGCAGTACATATGGTGTACCCAAATGCTTTCCATGGAGCTTGCATGTTTCACTTACTCAATAATTTGAAAGGCAAGTATGGGAGCCATGGAGAAGAACTACAAATGAAATTCATTGCAGCAGCAAAAGCATACACACAGACAGAATGTGAAAACTACATGAAAGGCCTTGATAGAATTGATAGACGCATTAGGCCCTATTTAGAAAAAGCCAAGTATGAAACTTGGGCAAGATCATACTCGCCAACAAAAAGATACACCATGATGACATCCAACATCGCAGAATCACTCAACGCTGCACTAAAAGCTGCAAGAAATCTCCCCATTGATATCTTGGTTGAATGCCTTAGAAGTTTGGTTCAAAAGTGGGTTTGGAACAACTCAAATAATGCAAATGGAACATTCACAAAAGTCTCTACAGCAACAGAAAATGAATTGAGACATGACATTGTTTCAAAAATGAAGTATGAGGTATGCAACTAAACATATTCTTACAAATCCTTATACTGTCAATTGATGGTAACCAGTTACCTTCCATAAGAACATGAATTTTTTTTTACACAGAAGCATAACTAGTTACTTTAAATCTTAAGTCTACTTAAAATGTTTATTATCTGATTCTAATTCATGACAAACTATTTTTAGGTCTTGCCTTTCAACACAATAGAATACCAAGTTCGTGATCAAAAGGGGATAAATTTCACAGTAAATATACATAATAGAACATGCACTTGCAATAGGTTCCAAGAAGATGAAATACCTTGTGGCCATGCAGTAGCTGTCATTGCAAAAAGAAACTTGAGTGTCTATGATTATTGTGCAAAATTCTACAGAACAGAAACGTTGAAAGCATTGTATCAAGAAAATGTTCATCCTTTGCCCCATAAAGATGAATGGAATCTCCCACAACACTTGGACATACTAGTGCTGCCTCCAAATTCAACAATCCCTGCAGGAAGACCAAGAAAGAAACGAATAAGATCAAGAGGGGAAAATAACGTAATAATCACCTGTGGGAAATGTGCACAACCAGGACATAACAGGAAGACTTGCAGGAATCCTCCATTTCAGAAGCCAAATAAACAGAAAAAGCCAAAGACATAGATTCACATTCTACAGAAAAACAAACCTTTCATAGCTTTCCTCATTGAAAGAGATACTTTCATATTCATCAAGTATCATTCAGAATTTTAATAAGATTGTTTCAAAATAAAACACATTGATTGGTTATGCAAACTTATAAAATCCTTTCAAAATAATTTTTTGGATTTGTTTGCTTCTATTTTTCAATGCTACAATCACTAACAACAAAAACAACGATATAGGTAACTGGTTACCCTGAAGTTTCAATACAAGGTAAATTACCCCACTATAACAATCTCAAAGCCAAAAAAAAAGAAAAAAAGAATTAAACCCTTTACTTTCTTCTATCACAAACTCGTCTATATATAATATTAAAGTTACTTTAATATTAATATAATAAACTGGTTGCATAACTATTAAAAAAGACAAGCTTAGGGGAAAAAAAAAAAAAAAACACTTAAGTAACCAGTTACCCTCGGTATATTATGAAACAAACAGCCTGAGTACCTAGTTATCCTCCAATATCACCATTAAAATTAGTTAAACAAACCAACTAGGAATTAGTTTCCCTCAAGTTATTCCATAAAACAGTGGAAAAAAATACAAAAACAAACAGAAAACTAGCTACCTGATTTAAAGGGTTATCTAAAATATATATTAATAAATGTAATTAACAAACAACAAACCAATGGGGAAAAAATTAAAAAGAAAACAATTAAGTAACCAGTTACCCTTGGTATGTTAGAAAATAAACAACCTGGGTACCTGGTTACCCTCTAAATTATTCTTCCAAAAAGCTAACAGCAAAAGAATTAACAAAACGATATACTAATATGTATATATAAAATGACCTTAAGAATCCCAATGTTTTACATAAGAAGAAAATTAAAAAAGCTAACTGTTAAACTAGAAATTGATGCACCATTTAATTACAGTTGTAGAAAAGATTAAAAAACCAAAAGAAATATAATATCACTAAAAGCCTATGCAGCAATTTTCATTCTTTTCTGTCTCCTCTCCAGAAGCTTCTCAGTGAACTCATCGCTAGTTAAGTATCCCTCAAGTTCTTTGTTCTTTCCATGATAGTACAAGCTGACAGCAATGTCTTTACGAAGGAGACGAACATCAATATTTTTAGGCATCTCATTCTCCTTCCCAAGAATTATTTGCTCAGCAAAATAAGTACAGAACACACCACAATCACTGCATAATAGAAAAAAGAAAAAGAAAAAAAAAACAACTAAGAACATATAAACAAAACAGAACACAAAAGAAAAAAAAAACTAAAATCAAATAAACAAACTAACCAATCAGTCTGTTGAGGAATGCCTTTAGCAATGCTCAACTTCAAAGCCTCATTCTCTACCACATCATACGGGCTAACATCAAGATGAATATCTTTACGAACATAGAAATCAATCATCTCCAGAAGAAGAGGAATCAAAACAGCAAATGCCTCAACGACAGGTAAAGTCTGATTTTCATGCTTTGCACCAGACATTGAATCATACACCGTAAGAGATCTCTGCTGTACATTAAAGTGCAACAAAATCCAGTGCATAAGACCATTCACATTAACAGGCATGACAACATCATCAAGCAAATTCCAATGAGTTGCACAAAACATGGATTCCCCCTTCATTATCTTCAAAGCAACGCATCTCTCATCTATTTTAAATGCGCCACTACCTTTTTTCTTAAAATCTTCATACATAAACACTATGTTTTGCCCAAAACAAGTGTCAGTCGTAGATACTCTTCTCTTCAAATCTGTAGACAATTTAACCTTTCTCCTCAAGTAATACATCATCACATCAATATGCTGCATAATAAATAAAATACATGATTATAAAATGATATGGGTAGAAACAAATCTACTATGATTTGGGTAACCAGTTACCCAATGAACTACAACAAAGCAAACAGTAAGGTAACTGGGTACCCAATAACATCATAATATATAACATAAAATAGATCACCAGACTTATTACCTTGTAAAAAAAAAAAAGAACTCCAACATGAAAAACCAGATAAATTAAAAAAGCGAGAATCTCACCGATGAGTCAACGAATTGCCCAGAGAAATAAAGGCTATGAAACCAAGCCTTCTCAGAAATATGAACAAAAGTGAAATTAATTGGTGGCTCCACAGAATTATCATCATATTTTTTAAACCTGAAAAATACATTAAAAAACAAAATAAAAAGCTTAACAAATTAATCATACATATTACACATATAACAAACTTTAAAACAAATAATGGTTATACATACTTGTTCCTTTTCTTCAAACCATGATTAATCCAGGAATCAAACTCAGACAGTTGTTCTTTAGTGTGATTATCACCAAGGTCATTGGAAAAGGGACAAATATTATCCAATATCGTCCTCTTTCTTTTTTGTTTCACTCCAACTTCAGAAGATCCAAATTTTGTTAAGAAAGGAGATTTTACAACAGCGCTTGGCTTCGCTTGCCTTTTCCTTCCCAAAATCAGTCCAGTATCAACTGCTTGTGCATCATCATACTTCACAATTGACCACTTACTTTTATCCTCCAAAGAACTACTCTCTTTAAGTGGCCTCTCAACTGAATCATTAATAACTCTCCATATTGCATTAGACACATGAAATGTGGGAGTTTGAGGACTTGAGCATACACTTGAGTCAACCTTAATTGGCTCCTGAAAAAAGAAATAAAAATATACAACCAATACTACATTACAAACAAGAAAACACAGAGGAAAAAAACCAATTACTTAAACAAAAAAAACGAAAATAAGATCTTACTTTAACAGTAGAAAAAAATTGTGAAGCAATCTGAACGGAATGCTCCAAATCAGCCCCCAACTCCTCACCAATATCAACATTTTGGTAACCCCCAGAGGAATGACCATCAAAAAAATCCTAAAAAATACAAAAACCAGCAATTTTTAAACAAAATAGAACCAAAATAGACATCATAAAAGGGAAACACACACCACAACAGAAACCAGTTACCTCCGAAGAAGTCTCAGCATGCATAGGATCTTCAAACTCTCCACCAACATTATGATTACCAGCTGCCATAGATGCCTTAATACCATCCAACAAAGATATAACAGAAGCAAAATCAGATGCAAAGGCTGCCTTCAATTCAGAAATTGCAATCAATATAGACTTCTGCGAATCTTGCACTTCAACCAATTTTGATTGAATGGCAATAAGATCCTGATGCATATCTGAGGAACTAGTAGCATCGTCATCGGGTGGATCTGTCGGCGAAAACTTGCTTTCAAAAGACAACCCTCTCAGAATAGGCAGTCTCAATTCTTCAGTAGTAGGCATTATGACATTAACATCATACTGCAAGAATCAATTTTTTTTAAAAAAAAGCAGGCAACACAAAAATAAATGAGATAAAGTAACTAGTTACCCAACTATAAAACAAACATAATAAAAAATAGAAAGAAAACGACAAAAAGAAAAGAAACATTGAAAAAATAAAACAATATCAATACCTCTTCCTCCAACAGAACGTTATCAACCAAATACTGATATGACACACTTCCCCTGCTTGTCCAATTCAGAATCCTTGGAAACAAACAATTAACCCGTCTACACAAAGCTTGAGAACAAGAGGGAATTGTCTCATATATCCATATAAGGAAAGCAATAGGGAAACCATAGCACTTATAACTATAGTTATCCAGTGATCCATCAGCTTTCCTAGGAACACAATCATACATGGCATTCCTATCTTTCAAAACTGCCCGCATCACACATCTAATTCTTTGCCACAACACTTTCCCAAAAGCAAACTTCTTCATCTCAGCAAAATTGGAATCAACCATGGCAAAGAATGAGTTGTCAACGCGAGTCTCAGTTTGTGTCCCGAACAAAAAATTGGCTAACAAATGAACAATAGCCAACTTAACGACAACCTCGTCACCTTTCTTCTTCAAGTTTTTATCATTGAATGCACATGCAACCTCCTCTTTCCTAAGCTTTTCTTCCTTCCTGGGTTTACCTTCGTACAACGGAAAAAGAGATTTCCTAAGCCCTAAATCAGCCTCTTTGAACATCCCAAAGTCAACACTGCCCACACATTTCAAACCAGTAATCAGGGCAAACTCACTGATTGAGAACCTAACTAATGTGCCACCCAAGTTAAACCAAAACTCGGATTCTTCATTTTTTTGATAAACCTCCCGAAGCAAAACACTATGAAATAACTGTGCCTGAAATGTAATATCAAGCATATCCAAAAAGTGACCAAAAGGAGTTCTTCGAAACATTGCTTTTTGTTTCGAACTTAAAACTGCCTTAATCTCACTAATAACAGACGGCTTATTCCACTGTTGGACTTTACTTCCAAAACGCCTGTCAGGTTTAATTCTGAAATGCGCATCCTAAAAACAAACATGAGAATCAATTACACACTGATAACATAACAGTAAACAGAATAAAGAAACTATGAATAATATGAAGGGGGGAAAACAAACAAGGTAACTAGGTACCTATTATAAAATAACAGTAAACAGAATAAAGAAACTATGAATAATATGAAGGGGGGAAAACAAACAAGGTAACTAGGTACCTATTATAAAATAACAGTAAACATAATAAAGAAACTATGAATAATATGAAGGGGGGAAAACAAACAAGGTAACTAGGTACCTATTATAAAACAATAAATGTAAACAACTAACTCGGTACCTAAAAATCCAACAAAAAAATATAAAAAATAAAATAAAAAGAAAAGTAGAAAACATACAGAAAAATGAAAAGCTAACATTAAACTAAACAAAAATTATACAATAAAATCAACACAAAAGAAACTAGGGACCACATGATAACACATTACAAGACACTAAAACTTAAGAAACATAATAATACGATTAAACCATAAAAAGTAAACAGGAACCACAGAAAGAAAAGCAAGGCCAAACACATATAAACTATTAACTTTAAAAAAAAAAACACTAAACATCAACAACTAACTAGGAACCTAAAAAAGCCAAAAAAAAATAATAAAAAAAGAAACAGTAAGGGCATAACATAGATAACAGGGAAACTTAAAAACATTAAAATAACAACAAATGATAAAAGTAAATCAATTGAAAAAAACTAGGGACCACATGAGAACACATGACAAAAAAAACTAAACATAATCATACACTTAAACCATATCAAAGAAACAAAGCACCACAAACAGAAAACAATACCTCTAGAATGCACTTTGAACTTTGTTTTATATGTATGTTTTTCTAGTTACCTAGTTACTTTGAACTTTGTTAAATGTCGAACTGGACATGAATGAAATCAGTAGTATACGACAAGGAGTATGAGGAAGTTTTATCATTATTTAATTGACAAAACCACACACAAACACACATTAAGATAATTATATATATATATATAAAAACATGCTCTAAACTTGAAGTTACAGCAAGTCAGAGCCAGTTTCATCATAATCTAATATAAAGATGAAGGCATATGATATTAATCATATATGTGGGAATTACAAATATCATATAAGATTTCCCTCAAGGGAAACATGCAGCAAAAAGGAAAAACACACAAATACACATAGGAAAAAACAAATCAAGGTAACTAGGTACCTTTACTCTACTCTGACGATCTTTCTTTGTCCCAGCAGCAGTTCTCTTGATCCTTGAAGAACCCTTAACTTGAGGGGAAGAACGCAAACCGCCATCAACACTTGTTGATGAAGAACCAACATTACCTCCCTTAAAAAACATAAACATAAATTCAAAAATTGAAAAAATAAACAATGAAAACAACATACAAATAATATTCGATTCCAACTCAAAAAAACAAAAATCAAACTAACAACCAAACCAAAACACTGAAAAGAAACACGATACCTTAACGTTAGCTCCTGCATTGTCGGCAGGAACCGTCGGAGTTCGAGGAGATCGGCGCATTCCGACAACAATCAAGACAGTTCACCAAAATTTCTGAAAAATCCAGACGACCAAACTCCTAAACAACAACTACGATGACCGAAAACGACTCCAATCACACCAAAATACTCATCAACAAACCCCGAAAACCAAACTCAAACCGCATGCAACCAACTGAAAAAAAAAAAAAGAAATAACGCTCGGGAAACAAAGGGGAAACAACTGATCGGAAAAGGTAAAGTAAAAAAACTACCTATGTAAAATTTTAAAAAATTACATATAATAAAATTACCTAACTACCCCTGGAATTAAAAAATTATCATTAAAAACAGCATATGGCATAATAAAGACATCTTAACAAAAATATGGGAAAAAAAACCACAAAAGTGATAAAAAAGTATAAAAAGCCATACAAAAGTTAAGATGAAAAAAAAGCCATATTTTTGAAAATATAAATTAAAAGTCCATATAAAATGTAATTTCCACAAAAAAAAAATGAGCAGAACAAGTTATTTGACTTGACTGGCAGGTGGGCTAGGCTGCAGAGGAAAGAGAATGAGGCCTAGGCGTATGGGCTTTGGGATGCTGGGCCGAAGGGAAGGAAGAGAGAGGCCTAGGCGGAGGTGGGCCTAGATCGCCGGTAGAGGCAGGGCACGGATCCGGGTCTCGGGTCGCAAGCGGGTATGGGTGGCTGAGGCGAACGCGTGGCGTTCTGGGGTCATGCCACGTGTCGGGTGCAGGTGGCGTGGACTGGGCCTGGAGAGGTGGGCCGAAGGGAGAAACGGGCTGGGCTGCTCTCTTGGGCCTTTCTCTTTCAGTTTTTCTATTTTATTCTATCTTCTTTTCAAATGTAATTCTTTCATTTTCTCTTCCTTTTTCGAGTACCAAAATATATTTTATTTCCTACGAAATAGCACAAGTTAAATCATAATAAAATAATTTCAATTTAAAAATATATCATATAAAATTCATAAAAATATTAATTAAAACTTAATTTATTTTGACATTTAAGGTCAATAAATATGTATTTTCCACCACTAATCACAACCCCCAACTAGCTTATTGCTGGTCCCTAGCAATTCAAGCAGAGAAGAAAATTATCAATTTGAATAATCAAGTCAAACCAAGCAAAATCACCTAAGCATTTTCAAAATATCAGTAAGAAATTAGAGATTACTATCTATGCAACTTCAGTTGCAATTCCAAAGTCGTGTGTGTACCAAACTAAATTCATTTTTACTATAAGTTATAACACAAATAGTATTGAAAAATCTCAAAAGTATAAAAGTCTCAACTCAAAAAATTTCACGGACATTGAAAGTATTTTTATGGGAATGATAACATTCTTGGAGTTCGAAATGTAACAATTAACACTCAACTTGAGAGAAGATAAAATTTTTAGGACAAACAATTTGAATAAGTATTGATCACAAGATAGACATATCAACTTAATGGAATTCAAATGACAAACAACATTTGTGATTTACAACAAAAAACTTATTGAATAAAGAGTCAACTACTACAAAAAAAAAAAAACATTTTCAGTGACTAACATTTTAGTCACATAAAATCATCACTTAGTCATGCAAATTTTTTTGCGACTAAACATTTTTAGTCGCTCCATAGTCGCAAAAAGTCGATCGTAGAAATCTTTTAGCGACTATATTTTTTGTAGTCACGAAAAGTTACTACTTACTATGACCAAAATTTAGTCATAAATGTTTTTGTTTTTAGTCACTAAAAATATATTAAAGGACTAATAAATTGGTCACATAAGCACCATTATTTTACTTTTTATGACTAAAAAAAACTATTTTCAATAACTCAATTTTAATCACTAAAAAAACTAATTTTTTATGACTAAATAATTTAGTCACAAACAATTAGATTTTATTAGTAAAATAAAATAAAAAATTATATAATAATTACCTGTTAAATAGTTTTACATACTAAAAATACTAGTCACTATAGTGAAGCAAACTACACTATTAGTGACAATCATTTAATCTTGAAAAATAAATTATTTTATTTTATTAATTTAGATTTAAAATTTTATTTTAATATAACTTTTTTTTTATGATAACAAATAAATTATTCAAAAATATATATATATATATTTGAATAATAAAATAGCATTTACTGGCTTACATTAAAAAAAATCACTATATAAAAATTAAAATTCCAATACAAAATATAATGTTTTCCAAAAATACAATTCAAACAATCAACACATTTATATAATATTTTCGGCATTCCGTCACATTCTCTGATATTGCACTTTCCAGACAAGTAAATTTTTTACCATAGCTTCCAAGTACAAGGAATAGAATTCAAGAGCAATAACTGCAAATAATAAAAATAATAATAATAAATTAGTTAATAAATATATATTACCCAAAGCTAGTCTTAATTATCAATACATAAAGTAGTTCTTAATGTCACTAAGTACAAGTCCTAGAGCAGCATAAGATGCATCCATCCTAAATCAACCATAATGATTAAATATTTATGTGAGCTACTTGCAAGTGGCATTAGCACTACAACTACAACTACAACTATACTTTTTAATTATGATTTATTGCTTTGCATGTGAAAGGTGAAATATATATATATATGCACTTGCAATCAAACTTCTAATCTGCATTACCGAGTGCAGAGACCTTCATAACCGCTTTAAGTACATACCTAACATAAACGCTTGCCTATATGACCCAAAATCAGGTACAAAAACTCTTCGGTCTTCCTTCTCTGACGCAAAAAAATGATAAACCTTTCAAAACAACAACAATAGTAATGTCAAAAACTAAAATTTAACCATAACTAAATAAAAATCAGTCTCCAAAACATCATAGAATACCATACATGCTCAAATGAGCTTGGTACAAGATAAATCCATAATTCAAGAGTAAAAGGAAAGAAGCATGAACAACAATAAACATATATTTCAAAGAAAAGAATAATGGATGCATTGAGAATTAAAGGATGAATTTGTCCACATTCCACATCGCCTAGTAGAAAATTATTCCTAGTGCTAGTATATGTAACAAAAAAAACAGTCAAAGAAAACAGAACAAACCATCAAATCATTGGATTAAAAAAGGTATGGCCATTATCACCTCTCATTAGAATATCCACAAATCCAACTTTTCCTGACATAAAAATGAATAAAGAAAAGAAAAGAAAATTTAAAACCAAAAACATAAGTAAATTTTTGGATGCTTCAAAATCAATCACCTGAAACATAAGAACTATTGCTGAATAATTATTAAGGAAGTTAAAGCTGAGAGAAAATGGCAATTCATTCATAATAGGAACATAACCATAGACACAACAATAAACTAAAGTATATATTCCATTGACCCACCACTATGCATAACTTATTAATGCAACCAATAGTGAATCAATAAGAACAACACAAATGATTTTCCACATAACAATGCATATTTGGGTCTAAATTTATATTAATCAAGAAATTTACTGCACCTAGGTATGAAATATCTATACCCTCAAAATCTGCATAAACAGTAGACAAAAAACTATATTTTCATTTGCAATTATTACATTATAAAAATACAATCTAGGAGAAAATCATATAATGAAAGCCATAAAGTTGTTCCATGAATAAGGTCAGGGGCGGACACACATTGGAATGAGTGGGGTCAACTGACCTTAGTGAACTTTTAGAAATTACATGTACATATGTTAATATTTTTGTAATATTTTAAGTATTTTAATAATTAAATGTATTGACCCCACTAAAATATTTACTTTCTTTTTTCTTTTTTAAGATTTTATAGTTCTGTTTGTTTATTTCAAACTTTACCACGTGTACTTTGTTTTTAATTCATGAGAATATTATTCATATGTATTTTTGTTAATAGATGTTTTTTTTTTTTTGACCCCAGTAAAAATGTATTCTAAGTCCGCTCCTGAATAGGGTCATGACTTACTTAAGAGAGTGAAGAGATCAAATTTGTGGAATGGAAGATTTCACACCATCAAAACAAATAGGGTAACCCTGCGGCAAAAAAATAAAATAAAGGATAACCCATATAAACAAAACAAATATGAACAGAGTCAAATCTATATAGCACACAACACTTGGGATCTGAAGAGACAGTGAAGAGTGAGATTTTATCTGCAAGCGTTATCGAGTAGTCTTAGGCCTCTGCGTCGTCCAGCCCTAATGAGCCCGCGCTAGCCCCTCGCAACCCCCACCAGCGACGGTGGACCTGCAGAGAGAAGAATGAAATGGAATGAGGGAGAAGATTGAGATGAGATAGAGGTGATGAGCAAGAGGGTGCGGTTGTGAGTGAAATGGGAGTGAAGATAATGCAAGAGAGAGTAACAAAAAAACTTAATTTTTGTTTTTAATTTTGTCGCCCAATAGTTTATCAGTCCTGCCTAATACACTACCATCTTTTTATTTTCTAATTTCTTTTATAACTTAACAAACATAAATCATATTTATTCTTTATAACTTTTCTAATTTCTTTTATAGCTTAACAAACATAATCATATTTATGAAATATATATTTTAATATTTTTAGCAAAACAAATTTTTCACTTTTATTTGCTTTACATTAAAATATACTTTATTTGACAAATATTAATAAAATTTGTTAAAAAAAATTATTAACCTTTATAAATATAAAATAAATTGATTAATAAAACTAATATTAATATGAATAAAAAAATTAATTTTTATCATCATCCATGATAGCCTCGTAAAAAATATGAAAAATCCATTAAATCAAAATGTTGACAAAGAAAAATGAGTACAATCAAAATAATAAAATGTACTAAGGCATCCATAAGCGAGTAATAAATAAAAATAATATAATGTACTAAGTTGTTCATAAATAAGTGATCGACATCAATTGACAGTTGCAAGTGGTGGTGGTGGTGGTGATGGCGGTGGCGGCGGTTGGAAGCCAAAAACAGGATGATCGCAATAATATTCTCTAACTGTTGCAAAAACTCGTGTCGTTCATTTCTTACCTCTTCAAGAATCTCATTTCATATTTTTTTCTCGCATATTGGCAACACGATCTTCAACTATTTTCTCAACTTGGTAGTCTGATTTCTTTTTATTAGGGGCGGTGCCTAATCTAGGTATATGACCACATCTCTCATTACCCAAAACTTCAGCAAGAATTTCATCCTCCATTACTTCTTCATTATTCTCTTGACGTTGTCACCTCAACTCATCCATTAGTTCCTGTAATTTTAAAACAAATCATGTTAGACGAAAATTATACGATATAATTTGGAAAAATATAATAAGTAAAGACATACATATCGTGTCCTTGCTTCCTCATGACACCAACTATTTTCTACATTCCAATGGGTACCCCTAAATAGCTCAATTTCCCCAACATTATTAACTGAAGACTATTCAACAAAATAAAAATTATTAGTATGAATATTGAAGAAAAAAAAGTCATTTATGTCTTGTAAATAAACTTACTCCTTTTGTTCGATGTTGAATAAAAGACTTGGATCCACCTCGATGGTTATACGGTACTTTAGCTTTATTTTTAGCTACTGCGACCGAACGTTTCTAAATAATATAAAATAAATGACATTATGTTATTTTAATACTATGTCATTAATTAAATATATGAAAATATAAATTATACCTACCAATCATCATTGTTAAAGATATTGTCACATAACCAGCTCCAATCTTCATTTGTAATTCTAATATCTGTGGGTCGATTGATTCGTGGATTTTTTTTCATTTTTGACAACATCTTTGTAGTGGGAATGAAGCTTTTGTCGATAATTTTTGTAACGATTTGCACAATGGTGTTCAATGACATCATACATGGTTCTTTCATTCTCGGGTTCAATGATGAATTTATCCTACATACACTAAAACAATTAATATACTTATGGCTAGAGAGATGTTATATAGTAGAAGAAATAATATATGAATAAAATAAGTAACCTTAATACGAGTGTGAATCATTGCCTTGTCCTCTTTTGAAACTTTGCTCCACCCTTTCACTCTAAAAGGTGCGTGATTTCGTACAATGAAACCAACTTCAGATGCAAATCGCGAAGCATTGGCTCTAGTAGGGTGAAGTTCTCCGTCTCTAGCTAATATTGGTAGTATTGGGGGTCTCTAATGGAAACCGTTTTGGTGCCATTTTCCTATACAAATTTAAATAACTAAATTTTAAGTGTTACTAAATAAAAATTTAAAGTATAAAAAGTTATAAAATAACATAAAATAAATTACTTATGAGCTTTCATCAGTTTCATCTGTATTTGAACATTCGCGATGTTGTAATTCCTCATCAATATCCTCTACATCAGTCTCATAATCCCCTACATCATCGTCGTCACTTTCCATTACATTAGTTTCATTCAAAATTTGATCACTATTATTTATTTCGAGATTAATATTTGATGAGTTAATCTCTATCATCTCTGCGTTTTCATGGTGAAGAGGAATTTCAATATTTGTATCATCAAATGTTATTTCAATGTCATTTGATCTCTCTTCTTGGTAAGCTTCAGTACAACTATTAGAATTCTCTTCTTGTGCACCTACACTTTCAAGTACTATTTCTGGAATATCCCATAAGTGGCGATGATTTACCTTATCCACCACCCTCCATTTTCTACCAAATTTGTAATCTTGCAAATACAATACTTAATTTTCTTGGTCTGCAAGGATGAAAGGTCCATCCTTATACCATTTCGAGCTCACATTTATGCTTGTGATATGGTATTGTTGGTGTTTTCTTTTCTTTTTGGTATCAGTGTCATACCATTCACACTTAAAAAGTACCACTTTGTGGTCTAATATGTACGTTACTTCTAAAATTTGTGTTATGACACCATAAAAATCACATGTACTGCCACCATGTTCACCCTCAACCCAAACACCATAGTTTTGAGTGATTCGTCCAATGTCTCAACTTTCTATGTGATGATACCGCACACCATTAACTATACATCCATTATATGAGAAGATTCGTTGATCTGGCATATTTGCAAGAGCAAACATTGACTCACTAATTTCATGAGGAGATGATTTATATTTTGTAACTATCTGTAAAATTATTTAAACTATTAGCTTTTAGTAAATTTTATACTTTATTTAACTATGTCTAAAAATTTAAAATAATAAAAAAAAAACTACTCACTTTTTCTTTGAACCAAGATGGAAACTCTAATTCTTGAACTTGAATGATGTCTACTATGCCTTTAGATTGCAATAATTGTCTGTGCTCATTGTTAAACAATGACCTAATATAATTATTTATGAAAAATCTCAAAACTAAGAAAAATATATATGTGATGAAAAGAAACCTTACTCAATATAAGGTTGCAACTCGGCACAATTATTTAAAATGTATCAATGCACCTTGTTATACTCCATAGGTTGTAACTCGAGTAATTTTTTTCTACCAATTAGTCTCGTAGGTTGATCAAAAACCGATAATGTTGATTTATTTCGTACTTCATCGAGATCCCAATTACGTTCTGAATTATTAAATCGTGTTTCAATCACATGAAGATACATTGAACAAAATGTTAAAGCCTCATTAGCAACATATCCTTTAGCAATTGAACCTTCTAGTCATGCTTTATTCTTGGCTAATTTTTTCAAAAAACCTAAGAACCTGATTATGAAAATTCATTACTTGTAAAATAAATATTAAATTTTAAAATAAGATGCACACATAAAAATATATTATTTTACCTTTCAACTGGATACATCCAACGTGTATGTACAGGACCGCCCAACTTTGCCTCGGAAGGTAAGTGAACTGCTAAGTGGATCATGACATCAAAAAATGCTGGGGGAAAAATGGATTCAAGCTCATAAGCATTTTACAATTCCTTGTTCTAGTGAATCCAAGTCTTCAACGTGTAATGTTTTTGCATACAACTTTCGAAAAAATAATGAGAGCTCAGAAATGGCAAATAGCACATCTTTTTTCACATATGGTCGCAACCCAACTGGCAATAGTCTTTGCAACAAAACATGGCAATCATGACTTTTTAAGCCAGTAATCTTGCCTTCACTTATGTTGACATTCCTTGAAATATTTGCGGCATGCCCATCTGGAAATTTGACTGACGTTAACCATTTGCACAAGTTTCTTCGCTCAACTAATGGTAACGTGTAACATGCTTGTGGTTTAAACCATTTATCTCCTTGTTTCTTTAAGTGCAATTCTTTGTGTATGTTCATCCTTTGTAAGTCAAGTCGTGCTTTTTCAGTATTTTTTGACTTCTTATCTATGCATACAAATATAGTATTTGGTTATATTAAATTTTGACTAAAAAAACTATATATAATTTATAGAAAACGTGTCAACATATAAATTTGTCAAAAGAATAGGTCATTTGTACATTTACTTCACTAAAAAAAATCAAAATATATAAGGAATATAATCGTATATTGAAATTGAAATCATTTTATAATTGTATCAAACACTTTGTTTAACAATATAAACATGATATACATATCAAACATAACTGAGTTAGTTTCCAATAAGTTTCCCACTTGAGAATTTTCAATCTAAATATTTTCTAACTCATTTAATTCATTTTTTTCTCTGAATATTTAATTCAGATTTACTAGTTATGAATACAAACAAAATAAAAATTAAAAATTGTGTATTTGTGTGTTAAGCACTAAAAGACCTAAGAAACAATTGACATCTATGAGCATCAAATTATTAAAAAAATAGTAAACAATGAAATAAATCAAACTAATAAATCAATATTAGTTTTGCAACAATATTGTAAAATAAAAAATTATAAAAAGTAACATTTGATAATAATAAATAAATTATTATATTAAGAACAACATACATTCACCTCCTCTTTGATTGATATATACGATCTGTAATGTTTTTTTTATTAGGATTAGTTGGATTTTTGACATATTTTTCTATAACCCATATAGAACAAAAAAAAAATTGAAAAAAAAATACTATTGCAACAAAAGAGTGCGAAAATAATTAAATTACTTAAGTGAATCAGTCGTCAAATTATTAAGGTTTGAATGGGCAAAGAAACTTCAAGATATGAAAAGCATGAATTGATAAAAAAGAGAAACTTTGAGATGTGAGAAGAAGATATAGAAAAATAATTTTTAATGAGATATCAAAAATGCTATATAGGAAAACATTTAGTAGTATTTTTAAAATTTAATTTAAAATATACTTTTTATAAGATAATATACATTTGAATTCAAATTCCCTATTTTTTAAAACTAATTTTCTAATTGGTTTGAATGTTGTTATCTTTAATTTATTTATGTATTTATTTATTTATTTTTGAAAGATATGCCATCTCTTATAATTATGTTTGCTTCCTCTCGATATTTACATTAGGGTTTTTACCGGTGAAAATACCCAATATTTATACGTTGTTCCACTTTTACACCCAATCTTTATTTTTCGCGGTGAATATACTCAAACCCACATGAATTGTGTCTCTGTCACTACTTAACCCCTAACAGCATTAAAAACGCTTACGTGGCCAATTGCGTGTACAAACCCAGACACATATGCTTTAAAATATTAACTGCAAATAAAAAAAAAAAAAGTTTTCCAACGGCTTAAACAGGGAATGCTTTCTTTATACCCACATTTCATGTAGAAAAAGCAAACCCACGTTCAAAGTTTTTTTTTTTCTGAAACTAATTTCTTGAGACTACGAAGATCACAGAGGACGACGATGAAGACTGAGGACGAAGAACCCCCTGCTTTTTTAAATTTCGGATTGAGGACGACGACGAAGACTGAGGACAAAGAACCCCCTGCTTTTTACCATTTCGGATTGAGGACGGCGACGAAGCAGGAGGAACTAGAATAAAATGCCCATGCTTCGGACTGAGGACGAAGAACTTCCTGGATATGGTAAGCCCCTAACTGTGTTGTGCATGTACTTTTGTGTGATATTCTTTGTTTTGTTTGGGTAATGTGCTTTGTCGTATATCACATGAGTTTGTCCATTTTCCCACTAACTTTCTTTGTATTTTTTTATTATCTGATATGCTAGATCTGTGGGGGGGCCATTTTACTGTGGCAATGCACCATGGAGGAAATTTCTTCACTCCATTTGGTAACAAAAGGTATCATGGAGGTAAAGTTTCTTTTTTTGACTGGAATCACACTGATTACTTCAGTAGATATGAGTTGGATTGGATGGTGCAATGCTTAGGGTATAAATTTCCTGTGGTTTTTTTGTCGAAGCCTAAGGAGAAGCATTTGAATTTTGCTGAAAAATGGTAATTGGTGATAAACAAGTGATTGAAATGGTTGAAGATATGATGAGGAGAAAGTATAGACAAGTGGATATTTTTGTGGTCCAACCAGAAAGAACTTTGGAGTTGGAATGGAGTAAGGAGAAAGATGCAATTCCTTATATCCCAGAACTTTCTAAGAAGGACGGTGTGCACTATAGAAGAGTTGCCTGATGATACAACTATCTCAGCAGATGTAGTGGTCAACCCATTATCAGATGATGAAGATCCTTGGTTTGATCACAATGAAATTAGATATGAGGATGGTCCTGAAGTTGTAGACATTGACTCTGTGAACTCTGAAGATGAGGAAAATGTAGATGATGAGGACCCTTTTTTTGTTGTCAATATGCCAAAGGAATGGACACAATCTAGTTGTGTCATTGAAGATTTGCCTGATGATGCAGATGTATTTGTCGATGTGGTTGTTGTATGCCCTGGTTTTCCCACAGGCTGATTAGCGAGCTGAGGTACGACCTGATCATGATTACTAGGCAAACATCCCCAGGACCGGAGCTGTTGTCGTAAGGTCCTACCTCCTTAGCTCAGGGTAACCTAAAGGTTTGCCAAGACTGCCTAAGGATTGAGGCTGGACTCGGAAGGCCGAAGGTCGAGTGAAGATCCAGCCCTTGATACGAGCTGGAGCTGGAGGCTGCGACCCCTTATAAAGTCAACCACGCAAGGTAAACGTGCATATATCAGACATCACGTGTTTGATATATCCCTGACTTCTCGGACACGCAGCAGGAACGTGCGTATTCAGACACCCACGACTGGGTTGGGCCGTGCGGCCCATTATCTCCTTACCTATTGATTTGACCACACTTATGTGTCAAGTTTAGGAATTAATCATGAATGTCACAGAGTTGACATGATAGGTAAGAAGGTCACGGGATGACCTTCTTACCAACTCCCAGGTGCCTTCTCCTATAAATATGGAGACCTTGGGAGTTAATAGGGGTTGGATTCTCAATTGTAAGAAATACCCTGTAATCAAATATCTAGTATATAGCAATAATACTGACTAGTGGAGTACAAGGATTTTAACCTTTGAACCACTCAAAAAACGCATTATTGTGTCACCAACTCATTTCTAAGATCATTCATCTATTTCGGTTCAACATAAGCACTAATCCCTTTCTCTCCTTTTCTTAATTACCTGTTGGCGAAGAACCGCGTCAATAGTTGTCAATCCAAAACTCAATTGTGCTGCAGAAGAGGCCCAAGTTGGAGAAGAGGTCGAATATGAGTATGAGTATAATGATTTTGGCCCAAGTCAACATGATGAAGCTGATGTTGGTGAGAATATTCAGAGTGAAGGTGATGCTGGTGAAGGGGGTCTAGAGAGTCAGCATGATGAAGCTGCTGTTAATGAGAATGGGCAAAATGAAGGTGAAGGTAATGAAGAGTCTGAATTTGTTATGGAGGAGGAGGAGGAGTACATGTAGAATGAGGGTGAGGGTGAAGAGATGTTTGCTAATGCTAATCCTGCAATATGGTGGCATTCAGTTACAGAAGGTTGTAGCCAAGCTAATCCAAATGATGATGAAGGTGCTTATGTTAGTGAGGAAGACCTACAAAGTTTGTCTAGTTCAGATGAGGACGGTAATGTCAGGAGGAGAAAAAGATCCAACAACCAATTCAATCATGCAACAAACATGGATAACTTTAGATTTAAATTAGGCATGCTTTTTGCTACTGTGGACCAATTTAGGACTGCATTGAAGGAGCATTTTATTAAGATTAACAGGGAGTTTGTTTTGCTAGCCAATGACCAAAGGAGGGTAAGGGAAAAATGCAAGAGTGCAGACTGCAATTGGGTCATTTATGCAAGAGTCCAATTGTCAGACAAGCGTTCATTCAGGGTAAATACATTGGTGGATAGGCACACGTGTGGATTGGTTTTCAACAACAAACATGCAACCTCCAACTGGCTTGCAAAGCATTATCTTGAACAGTTCATAATAAACCCAAACTTAACTTACACAGGTTTCATGCAGCTAACAACACGTACTCAGTATTCAAGAACAACAAGGTCAACTTTCTACAGAGCAAAGAATTGTGCAAAAGTGATGTTAGAAGGGACTATAAGGGAACAATATGCCATACTGGAAGATTATTGCAAGCAACTGTTAGAGACAAATCTTGGGAGCACATCAATATTGAAAATCAGAATACAGGATGGAAAGAGGTTATTTGAAAGGGTTTATATATGTCTTAAAGCTTGTAAAGATGGATTCCTCAATGGTTGTAGGCCCTTTATCTGCTTGGATGGTTGTTTTTAAAAGGATATTGCAAAGGAATGTTATTAACTGCAATTGGCATTGATGCAGCAAATGCCATGTTTCCAGTGGCTTATGTTGTAGTGGAGAAGGAGTACACATGCAGCTAGACATGGTTTTTAAATTTATTGAAGGAGGATTTGAAGATTGATGAACCAGAGAGATTAACAATGATTTCAGATAGGCAAAAGGGCTTAGAAAAGGCATTAAGTATTGTATTTCAAGGTTCGGGCGTGAGATTCTGTGTGAGACATATGCATGCCAATTTCAAGAAGCAATTCCCTGGACTCTTACTTAAGCAAATGATGTGGGCCGCTGCAAGGGCAACAACTAAAGTGGAATGGAAAAATAGGATGAATGAAATTAAGCAAGAGAATGTCAAGGCATATGAATGGCTGATGAAAAAAAACCCAAAAGAATAGACCAAGTCTCATTTCAGGGAGCATGTGAAATGTGACATTCTTATTAATAACCTCTGTGAAAGTTTCAACAATGTCATTCTTAATGCCAGAGACAAATCTATTATCACTCTGCTAGAAAATATTAGGTATTGGATGATGAGTTTGTTCTGCAATAGAAGAATGAGTGTCTCTAAGTAGGTGCATCCTGTTTCCAAAAGAATTATGAACATCATTGAGAAAAGCAAGAATGTTGCTAAGCATTGTTTCCCTGTGCTTGCTGGAGGTGGTAAGTTCCAAGTAAATTTATTGCAAAGCATCAATGCTCAGTCATTTGTTGTGAACTTAGAAACGAAAACATGCACATGTAGGCTATTCCAATTGTCTGGCATACCGTGTGGGCATGCTATAGCTGCTATCTGGTTTTCAAACCTAGATCCAGTGGGATTCGTAGATGACTACTACAAGAGGCAAGCATATGAAGCAACTTATGCGACACCAATCGAACCAATGCCTAGCCCAGATAAGTGGCCTGACACTGGTCTGAATCTGATACATCCTCCAACAGAGACAATTTTACCTGGAAGGCCTAAAAATTCTAGAAACAAAGAGGCAAATGAACCACCACCTACTACTGCAACAAAGGCTAGGAGAGTTGGCCAAGTTAATCACTGCAGCAATTGCAAGCAGACAGGCCGTTCACGAGTAACATGCAAGAATGCAACTATGGAGGTAAACTTGGTACTGAATTTGTATTCATTTGCAGTTAAAATGAATGTGATTTGCTTAAGTATGATGAGTTATGTTTTTGGTTTAATTACAGCCTGCAAGGCAAAAAAAGAGAGGAAGACCACCAGCTCAGAATCCTACTACTGAAACTATTAAAAGGAAGGAGCGAGCTAAGAGACAGAAGCAAAGGAATGGTGGTTCCACATCTCAAACCAACTAAGAAGCTGCTCTTTAATCTTAAACCCTTTTGATGTAGAAAACTTGTTTTCTTTTTGGTGTAGTCGCCATACAATATAGGCATTACCATACTTTTGACATGTAGATATTAAGTCTGACTTTATCAATATTTTGGGACATCTTGGCCATTAGGAATACTTTTGACATGTAGACATTATGCTACTTAACAATATGTCATACTTTTGCTCTGTAAAGTTGAAAATATTAATCAATGGCAAAATGTCATGGTTTGGTGCATCATTCTATTATGCTTGAAAGCAACACTAAATAAATATATTTCTCTTACACTATTTCAATGAAGCCATGATTTTTTTCAGGGAATGGTCAAACACTAAATAAAATACATCATTTTTATTACGCTTGAAAGCAACACTAAATACAATAAACAGGGAAGTCGAACATTACATCATTTTTTTCAGCCAATACACAATTACAAAAAAAAAAAAAAAACAACATCATCTTCCTCACGTTTCCCTTTACCAACCAGGAACTTGCATGAACTCTTCCATCCAAACTTCCATTCATATAGCCACAATTTCGACATTGAAAAGGCTCCACACTAGGTTCAAAGCAAGACTCATATCTATCTTCATATTCATAATATCTACCCAGATCACCATCAAACGCCCCAACTCCTAGGACCGTTACGGTGTGCCTTGTAAATAGTGCTAAACTCGCTAATCGAGTCATTTGGCCAAAATCGTGAACTAAGTGTGATTAGCGGTTTAGGGATTAAACATCTTGGTTAGGGTGTAACGTTTCACTAGAACGTTTAATATATATATTGGGATCCCAAAAATATAAATTTCAGAGTTTATTACAGAAAACATTTACAATAGGCCGCTCTAAGCGGCAAAACAGGGTTCAACCCTAGTTCCACTTTAAACCTCGGCCGTGACGGACGAGCAGCTGCATATGTACACACATCACCTAAGCCCTCCAACTCAAGAATGGTCTAGCTTCCTCTTGCCTTTACCTGCACCACATAGCACCCGTGAGCCGAAGCCCAGCAAGAAAACATAACACTATACAATAACATTATCAAATGATTATCATTATAATCATACTGAGCATAAAACTTCCAAACCAATGAGTGAGCATCATATGATTCAAGAGAGAGAGTGGCTGCTAGGTAAGCCACTAGCCTCCAAGCACTTATTTCATCCATCGACCCTCGAGGTCGGTTTGGCATTAATGCTCTTTGAGTCATTCAATGCTGATGGTCGATTAGATCTAATCTCCGTTGGTTTGCGTGAATCACGCTAAGACCGTTCTGACTAATGAGTCAGCGCTATGTGACCAGTGTCCAGTATCACTACCGAACCTGACTAATAAGTCACAGCTTCACAGCTGATACTAACACCTTTGCCAATTCTGACTGACGAGTCAGTGTAACGTGACCAGTGCCCAGTACCATTGCCGAACCTGACTAATGAGTCACAGCTTCACAGTTGATCCTAGCACCTTTGCCAAATCTGACTAATTATTCAGTACCATGCACAAGTAAGCAATGCTATCAATATGTATCATATGCCAATTATCCAAGAATAGGGCATTCAGCATGCTTACTAAACAGTTGCCAGTATAATCCTGATCATGCACAAACTCAGAGACTCAAGCTCTGGCCAATCTCATATTCATCACTCATGGCATGCCCCAATCATATGTTTCTCGTGCATAACATGCATCACACTTAATCATCCAGCATGCCTCAATAATAATCATATGCAAATGGGCAAGATTGGCAAGCATTCATTATGCTATCAATGTTTACATTTAAACATCCAACATGCATCAATCATAGCCATGCATGTCACATATGGGGTGCAGTTTTCTTACCTTGGGTTCGAGTGAGAATTAATAAAAGAAACAACCTTTGAGAACGATCAGTCCATTGGTCCTTTAACGGTCACCTATTCATAACCAAATATAAGGTATCATTAATAAAAATGATCAACATAAGTTCCCAAATCAATATCTAGCCTCCGGGACATCAATCCCCACTTAACCGGGTACTAGGTACAACCCCGAGGCCTATGGCTTGAATCCCCAAGCTTAAAACATGTTTTTGGGCTAAAAGTTCACTAAGGGCCACCGCCCTCCTTGGCCATGCCACGGCCCGCCCCTCAAACAAAGGCGCCCAAACCCAGCATCCTCCAAGGCCGCGGCTCTCCCTGGCCATGCCGCGGCGCAACCTCCAGTTCAGCCAAAACCCCTGTTTTTCCTCCCCTACGATTTCTCTTGAAACCAACCCTTCAATCTCAGTTTAAACACCAATACAATCCTTAAACTTGTTCTATATCACACCCTTAGCAAAACCCAAGACAAACCCTAATTAAAACTTCCATCAATTCAAACAAGCCACCATAAAAACACAAGCTGAAAATTAACACTAAAACAGGGTATAACCAGAAAGTTAGTGGATAAAACTCACCTCAAACACGATTTGAATTCTTCCCAATGGCTGAACTCAAGCTAAACCTCCCCAAGCTTGACTCCCTAGCTTGCTTCCTCAAGATAGGCTCTCAAAACTTAAAGAAAAGGGTGAAGGAGAACTTGTACGGGAAGAAAGGGAGAAAGATGAAGATAGGCTCTGTGTTATTTCTGTATTTTCTATAGCCTTCATGTCATATATATCCAAAACCCTAAATGACCAAAATACCCTTAAGCCATCAAAAGCCTCTAAAACCATTTCAAGGGTAAAATTGGTACTTTCCGCTTATCCCGTTAATCATAATTAACGCTTCCCAAATCCCGCTAATCTCAATATCCTCAAACACCAATAATTCATATCCCATTACCCTAAAATCCCCGGTAACGCTATAATCATTAATATCACCCCGAGACTCACCCCGAGCCCCGAACTTAATCCCGTTATGACTAGACCGAAAACTTGCTTTCCCATGATCGTCTCACGTCGAAAGGCTCGAACCAATCCACATATAATGTGGTAAAATTATAATTCACCCATATGCATAAAATTACACAATCACGCCCCCAACGGCCAAATTACCAAAATGCCCTTGCATTTAAAATATGAGCCCATATGCATGCATTCACCATCATATAATAATATAATTCACATAAACATGCATATAGTCATTAAATATTATAATAAATCAATTATGGCCCTCCCGGCCTCCTAATCAAGGTCCTAAACCTTATTAGGAAATTTGGGGCATTACAGCTATCCCCTCCTTACAGAAATTTCGTCCTTGAAATTTATCTGAACAGCCCGGAATAATAATTCCGCACAACCGATTCCAGTTTCCCAGGTCATTCTCTCGACCTTACTGTTTCTGCAACATACCTTAAATCAAGGTATACTTTGTTCCTCAGAATCTCATAACTCAACTCATGAGTTCTTTCAACCCATGTCCACTGCATGGAAATGCACAAAACAATGTACAACCATTAGAACCAAAACTATGGTCCAACAAAAGATAATCTGACCA